>NC_092717.1:243852613-244152613 GCF_047496885.1 Scyliorhinus torazame
TGTAGCAGCAAATTTTTATTGCTTTTCGCAGCCAGGGCCGACTTTACATAGCTTACAGCAGCTTTTAATATTTCTACTGGCTGACAGCAGCAACGTTTTGAGGGAACATTAGAGCAGTTTTGCCGGTTATTGTTCCGTCCAGGGGGACCTGCTGTTGAAGTATTGCTGCCGTTGACACACCAGTCACAGAGCTCACCTCTCCACCACTGCAATGACTTCGCTTGTGCACATAATACCCATCACCAGGTGGGCAGAGGCACACCCAGAGTCTCGGGGCACACAACGGTGCCATTCGGCCCATCACGTCTGTGCTGGCTCCTTGATACAGCTACCCAGTGAGCTCCCCCTCCCCCCCCACCCCCCCCCCCCCCCCGATCTTTCCCCATTGCTCCCTGACTTTATTCCACCCACCCCTACTTCGCAAGTATTTATTCCGCTTCTGAAAGTCGCCCGACCCTTCGGGAGGAGACGACGGCATCGCGCTAATCTCCCTGGTAATCCAGAGGCCCAGGCCTGATGCTCTGAGGACACTGGGTTCAAATCCCTCCACGGCAGCTGGTGGAATTTAAATTCAATGAATGAAATGTGGAAGATGAAATCAATGGTGACCATGACAACTATTGTCGTTTGTTACAAAAACCCATCTGGTTCACTAATGTCCTTTGCAATCATAGAATTTACAGTGCAAAAGGAGGCCATTCGGCCCATCGAGTCTGCACTGGCCCTTGGAAACAGCACCCCACTTACGCCCACGTCTCCACCCTATCCCCGTAACCCCACCTAACCTTTTGGACACTAAGGGACAATTTATCACGGCCAGTCCGCCTAACCTGCACGTCTTTGGACCGTGGAAACCGGAGTGCCCGGAGGAAACGCGCGCACACACGGGGAGAGCGTGCAGACTCCGCACAGACAGTGACCCAAGCCGGGAATCGAACCCGGGACCCTGGCGCCGTGAGGCAGCAGTGCCAACCACCGTGCTGCACCTTTGGGAGGGAAATCTGCCGTCCTCACCCCGGTCTGGCCTACACGTGACTCCCGACCCACAGCAAGGTGGTTGACTCATAACTGCCCTCTGGAATGGCCGGGCGAGACGCTCAGGCCAAGGGCAATTAGGGACGGGCAACAAATGCTGACCCAGCCCAGCGACACCCATACCCCACATTTTAAAAGAACTTGTGAAATTAATCGCTTTAAAGCCAACCTTGGGCATTGGCAGTTTTATGCCTTTCTAAATGTGGGCAAATGGGCAATTTCCCTTCTGTGGCCACTGACCGAGTTGGGCTTGTGACATGATTTTGTGGTGACAACAACAACCTATATTTAGGTAGCACCTTTGCTGTAGTAAAGTCTCAGGTCCTTCACACCAGCGTTATCAAACGAGGTTCGTCGCTGAGCCACATAAGGAGGTAATAGGGAAGATGTGAAACAGTCCGAGGATTATATAGACAGTGCCTGCTCCAGGGACCTGGCATTGAACTGTGGGGAGGGATTGGAGGTGGGGGGGTGGTGAGAGACAGCCCCTGCCCTTGATGCCAACCCCCCTACATCCCTCTTCGCCGATGGCACCCACCCCTCCCACCACCACTTCCCTCTGGCCTGGGTTCCTCTGTGATGGGCCTCCAGTGGGCGTGGTTCCTGCAGAAGCCACCAGCTCCCCTGGTGGCACTGCTGAGCAAAGGAGCTGCCGGCCTCTGATTGGCTTGGCAGCTCTTCGCAGGTGGGACTTTTTTGGGGGGGAACTTACAATCGTTACGGCGCAGAAGGAGGTAATTCAGGCCATTGTTTCTGCACAGTGTCTCCAAACGCGGGGGAATTGAGCCAGCAGAGACATGATGAACTGAATTGCCTCCTTCAATGCAACTGTGAGCACTAACCAAGGCTCAATTGCTCACACCATGAATTAATTCATAGAATTTACAGTGCAGAAGGAGGCCATTCGGCCCATCGAGTCTGCACCGGCCCTTGGAAAGAGCATCCCTATTTAAGCTGAAACGAAAGAGAAAATGCTGGAAAATCTCAGCAGGTCTGGCAGCATCTGCAGGGAGAGGAAAGAGCGAACGTTTCGAGTCCGATGACTCTTTGTCAAAGCGAACAGAGAGAATGTGGGAAATATTTATACTGTGGAGTGAGAATGAAAGATGAGTCATCGCCACGGAAACCGGGTGCTAATGGCCACAGAAAGCAAGGGGTAAGATTGTTAATGGCAGTCCCCAGAGAGGACAACAGATGTGAAAGGTCACATCTTTCGGTCTGTGCGCATTCAGGACCCTGACCTTCCTGTTGCCTGCCATTTTAACAAAACACCCTGCTCCCAGGCCCACATGTCTGTTCTTGGCCTGCTGCAATGTTCCAGTGAAGCGCAACGCAAACTGGAGGAACAACATCTCATCTTGCGGTTAAGCATGCTACAGCCTTCCGGCCTGAACATCGAATTCACAACTTCAGGTGATTAGCTCTACCCCACCTCGACCCATTTGTTTTCATTTCATTTTAACCGTCTTTTACCGTTTCTTTCTTAATATACATTTAATCCCCCCCCAATCTTATCCACCTTTCCCTTCCCCTCCCCCTCACATCTACAGTTCATCCTCTGATGTTAGTTTCCCTGCTGTTTGACCTTTCACACCTTTTGTCCTCTCTGGGGGACTGCCATTAGCACTCTTTCCCCTTGGTTTCTGTGGCCATTAGCACCCGGTTTCCGTGGCGATGGCTCATCTTTCATTCTCACTCCACAGTATAAATATTTCCCACTTTCTCTCTCTGTTCGCTTTGACAAAGAGTCGCCGGACTCGAAACGTTCGCTCTTTTCTCTCCCTACAGATGCTGCCAGACCTGCTGAGATTTCCCAGCATTTTCTCTTTGGTTTCAGATTCCAGCGTCCGCAGTAATTTGCTTTTACCCTATTTGAGCCCAGCCCTCCACCCTATCCGCCTGTCCCAGTAACCCCACCTAACCTTTTGGACACTAAGGGGCAATTTATCATGGCCAATCCACCTAACCTGCACATCTTTGGACTGAGTTTGGGCAGCTAGAACTGGGCTTGGAAGGACCACGGGTTCTATGGAAAGATAGATTATTAGAGTGTAGTGATTCTGGCATTAGCATAGCAACCCAAGGCGTTTAAATCCATGGCAAATTGCGGGATTAATTTTGATAGCGCTGGACCAGCCCTGAAAATGACCAGAAAGATTCTAGATCGTTGTCAAAACCGAACTGGTTCACAAATGGCCTCTAGAGTTAAGAACCTGTGATCTCCACCTGTGGATGACTCCATCTTCCTCCTGGCCTAAAACATTAACTCACCCTGAATTCTGCCCCTCACTCTTATCTCTGAGTCGGGAGATTGTGGGTGAAAGGCCCACTGTCCCACTGGAGTATAAGGCTCAAGGCTGACACTCCATTGCAGGCCTGGGTGAGCGCTCCACTGTCGGTGTAGACTACCTCCTGAGGAGATGTTCAAGCAAGGCTCCGACTGCACAATGTCCCATCACCCCCCGTTATTTTGGGCCTCCATTGGTCCTTAACCTGGCAATGCGGCAAATTTAGTCAGCTTTCTGCTCCCGTTCCGTCCCAACTTCATTTCTGTAAACTCCTTCAGCTTTCCAACCCTGGAGGATGTGTGCTCCTCCAATTCAGGCTTTCTGCCCCCGTTTTTCATCACTCCACCATTGTTGGCCATGCTTTAAACTACCTGTGTCCTAAACTCGCTCTCTCTCACTCTCTCTCTCTTTCTCTCTCTCACTTTCTCTCTCTTTCTCACTCTCTCTCTATCCCTTTCTCACTCACTCTCTCTCTTTCTCTCTCTCTCTCACACCCTCTCTCTCTCTTTCTCACTCTCTCTCTCTCACTCTCTCTTTCTCACTCTCGCTCTCTCACACTCTCTCTCTCACACTCTCTCTCTCACTGTCTCACACACACACTCTTTCTTACTCTCTCTCTCTTTCTGACTCTCTCTCTCGCTCTCTCTCTCTTTCTCACTCTCTCTCTCGCTTTCTGATTCTATCTCACTCTCTCTCTCTCACTCTTTCTCTCTTTCTCACTCTCTCTATCTCTCTTTCTCACTCTCTCTCAATCTCTCTTTCTCACTCTCTCTCAATCTCTCTTTCTCACTCTCTCTCTATCTCTCTTTCTCACTCTCTCTCTCTTTCTCACTCTCTCTCTTTCTCACTCTCTCTCTCTCACTCTCTCTCTTTCTCACTCTCTCTCACTCTTTCTTTCTCTCTCACTCTCTCTCTCTCTCTCTCTCTCTTGCTCTCTTTCTCACTCTCGCTCTCTTTCTCTCTCACTCTCTCTCTCTCCCACTCTCTCTCTCTTTCTCTCTCTCACTCTCTCTCTCACTCTCTCTTTCTCTCTCTCTTGCTCTCTTTCTCACTCTCTCTCTCACTCTCTCTTTCTCTCTCACTCTCTCTCTCACTCTCTCTCTCCTTCTCTCTCTCTTGCTCTCTTTCACACTCTCTCTCTCACTCTCTCTTTCTCTCTCTCTCTCTCACTCTCTCTCTCTCTCACTCTCTCTCTCTTTCTCTCTCTCTTGCTCTCTTTCTCACTCTCTCTCTCTCACTCTCTCTCTCACTCTTTCTTTCTCTCTCTCTCTCTCACTCTCTCTCTCTCCCTCTCTCCCTCCCCTTACCTCTTTGACCAGATGGTTGGTTAACTGTTCCAATATTTCCTGAAGTGACTCGGAGACAGGGAGTGCCTGAGAACACTCTTAGAATCATGGAACGTCGAAAGGTTCCCGCATGGAATGAGACCATTCGGCCCATGCTGTCCATGCCAGCCCCAGGACTCCCAGGTGCCCCTTTCTAATCCCACCTCCCTGCACCGGGCCCATAGCCTGGAGCTTACAGCACTTATGGTGCAGATCCAGGTACCTTATAAAAGAGTTTAGGGTCTCAGCCCCTAACACCAACTCAGGCGGCGACTTCCAGACTCCCGCTACCCTCTGCGTAAAAAGGTTCTTCCTCATGTCCCCACTACACCTTCTGCCTCTTATCTTGAATCTCTGTCCCCTGGTTCTAGAATTCTCCCCTGGGGAATCTATCTCTCTATCTCTTCCCCTCATACCTTTGTGAAAATAAAAGTAAAGTAAAGTCTCAGATGACCAGAGATTACTTTCCACTTTGAGGGGTGTGGAGGTCACCACTGTTGTATTATATTGTATATATGTGTATTAAGATAAGGCCCCTGTACTACAGGTACGGGGGTAGATCCCTGCCTGCTGGCTCCGCCCAGTAGGCAGAGTATGAATGTGTGTGCTCACCGAGCTGCAGCCATTTCGGCAGCAGCTGTAGGAGGCCACACATCTCTGTGTAATAAAGCCTCGATTACTCTCTACTCTCGTCTCGTCGTAATTGACAGTGCATCAATTTATTACACAGAGATTTTTCAGCGATGTATCTCCGCATCAAGCCGGATCGCCTGCAGCTGCATCCTCAAGCAGACAACGCCAAAAAGGACTTCCAACATTGGCTAGCTTGTTTCGAAGCATACATCGGGTCTGCGCCAGACCCAATCTCAGAAGCACAGAAGCTCCAGATTCTGTACACACGCCTGAGCTACAACGTTTTTCCCCTCGTCCAGGACGTGCCTACCTACGCAGAGGCCATGGCGCTACTGAAGGAGAATTACGCTCAGCAGACCAACAAGATCTACGCCAGGCACCTCCTATCCACGCGGCACCAACTTCCCGGTGAGTCTGTGGAAGATTTCTGGCGTGCCCTGCTCGCCCTGGTGAGAGACTGTGATTGCCAGGCCGTTTCGGCCACTGAACATTCAAACCTACTGATGAGAGACGCACTCGTTATGGGCATAGGGTCTGACTACGTCCGCCAGCGCCTCTTAGAAGGGGCTACGCTTGACCTCGCGGTGACCAAGAAACTAGTGCTCTCGCTCACGGTCGCCTCACACAACGTACAGGCGTATGCCCCCGACCGCACGGCCACCCCATCGTGGACCCCATCAGTGACCGCCCCCGGCCAACCCCACGCCTGCGCCGCGCGGCAGCCAATCAACCCCGGGGGACCCAAGTGCTACTTCTGCGGACGGACAAAACACCCCCGGCAGCGCTGCCAGGCACGGAGCGCGCTCTGCCAGGCCTGCGGCAAGAAAGGACATTTCGTTGCTGCGTGCCAGCCCGCTCGATCGCCGCTATTGTCCCGGCAACCCCCACGTGCGGCCAGTGGGCGCCGCCATCTTGCCTCCCCCAGGACACGTGCGTCCCGTGGGTGCCACCATCTTACCCGCCTCAGGACCCCTGCCCGTCGGGCACCTCCTCAGGCCGCTCATCGCCTGCAACCGCCAACGATCAGCCGCGTCTCGCCTCGGTCACGTTCGACCAGTCTCGACCGCACAACCTCGCGACCGCTCCGACGAAGGTAAAGGTCGATGGGCACGAGATATCCTGCCTTCTGGACTCTGGGAGCACTGAGAGCTTCATCCACCCCAATAGGGTAAGGCGCTGCTCCCTCGCGGTACACCCCAATAACCAAAAAATCTCCCTGGCCTCCGGATCCCACTCCGTGGCGATCCGGGGGTACTGCATCGCCACCCTCACCGTCCAGGGCGTAGAGTTCAGCGGCTTCCGGCTCTACGTCCTCCCCAACCTCTGCGCTGCCTTGCTACTCGGCCTGGACTTCCAGTGCAACTTCCAGAGCCTAACCCTGAAATTTGGCGGGCCCCTACCACCCCTTACTGTGTGCGGCCTCGCGACCCTTAAGGTCGACCCGCCTTCCCTGTTTGCAAACCTCACCCCGGATTGCAAACCCATCGCCACCAGGAGCAGATGGTACAGCGCCCAGGACAGGACCTTCATCAGGTCTGAGGTCCAGCGGCTGCTGCGGGAAGGTATTATCGAGGCCAGCAACAGCCCCTGGAGAGCCCAAGTGGTAGTGGTGAAAACTGGGGAGAAAAACAGGATGGTCATTGACTACAGTCAGGCCATCAATCGGTACACGCAGCTCGACGCGTACCCCCTCCCACGCATATCTGATATGGTCAATCAGATTGCACAGTACCGGGTCTTCTCGACAGTGGACCTGAAATCTGCCGACCACCAGCTCCCCATTCGTAAGGCGGACCGCCCGTACACCGCGTTTGAAGCAGGCGGCCGCCTTGACCATTTCCTTAGGGTCCCCTTCGGCGTCACCAATGGGGTCTCGGTCTTCCAACGGGAGATGGACCGAATGGTTGACCGGTACGGGCTGCGGGCCACTTTCCCGTACCTGGACAACATCACCATCTGTGGCCATGACCAGCAGGACCACGACGCTAACCTTTCCAAATTTCTCCACACCGCCACACTCCTCAACCTAACCTACAATAAGGAGAAGTGCGTGTTCAGCACCAACCGATTAGCCATCCTCGGCTATGTGGTTCAGAACGGAGTTCTAGGGCCCGACCCCGATCGCATGCACCCCCTCATGCAATTCCCCCTCCCCCACTGCCGCAAGGCCCTCAAACGATGCCTGGGGTTCTTTTCGTATTACGCCCAATGCGTTACAAACTATGCGGACAAGGTCCACCGTCTCATCCATGCCACCGGTTTCCCACTGACGGCCGAGGCTCACCAGGCCTTCAACCATATCAAGGCCAACATCGCCAAGGCCACGATGCATGCGGTCGACGAGACGCTCCCCTTCCAAGTCGAGAGCGATGCATCAGACGTCGCTCTGGCCGCCACCCTCAACCAGGCAGGCAGGCCCGTGGCATTCTATTCCCGCACCCTCCATGCCTCCAAATTCGGCACTCCTCTGTCGAAAAGGAGGCCCAATCTATCGTGGAAGCTGTGCGGCACTGGAGGCATTACCTGACCAGCAGGAGATTGACTCTCCTCACTGACCGACGGTCGGTTGCCTTCATGTTCAATAACACACAGTGGGGTAAGATCAAAAATGATAAGATCTTGAGGTGGAGGATCGAGCTCGCCACCTACAGTTACGAGATTTTGTATCGTCCCAGTAAGCTCAACGAGCCCCCCCGATGCCCTGTCTCGAGGTACATGTGCCAGCGCACAGGTGGACCGACTCCGGACCCTGCACGACGATCTCTGTCACCCGGGAGTCACCCGCTTTTACCACTCCATTAAGGCCCGCAATCTGCCCTACTCCATCGAGGACGTCAGGGCTATCACCAGAGACTGCCAGGTCTGCGCGGAGTGTAAACCGCACTTCTACCGGCCAGACCGTGCGCGCCTGGTGAAGGCCTCCCGCCCCTTTGAACGCCTCAGCGTGGACTTCAAAGGGCCCCTCCTCTCCACCGACCGCAACACGTACTTTCTTAATGTGGTCGACGAGTATTCCCGATTCCCCTTCGCCATCCCATGCCCCGATATGACGTCTGCCACCGTCATCAAAGCCGTCAACACCATCTTTGCTCTGTTCGGTTTCCCCGCCTACATCCACAGCGGCCGGGGATCCTCATTTATGAGCGAGGAGCTGCGCCAGTACCTGCTCAACAGGGGCATTGCCTCGAGCAGGACGACCAGCTACAACCCCAGGGGAAACGGGCAGGTGGAGCGGGAGAATGGGACGGTCTGGAGGTCCGTCCAGCTGGCCCTACAGTCCAGAAATCTCCCGGTCTCCCGCTGGCAGGAGGTCCTCCCCGACGCACTTCACTCCATTCGGTCGCTCCTGTGCACCGTGACCAACAAAACCCCCCATGAACGTCTCCTTGCCTTCCCCAGGAAGTCCGCCTCCGGGGTTTTGCTCCCAACGTGGCTGGCAGCTCCAGGATCCGTTCTCCTCCGCAGGCACATGCGGCTCCACAAGGCGGACCCGTTGGTCGAGAGGGTACAGCTACTCCACGCAAACGCGCAGTACGCCTACGTAGAGTACCCCGATGGCCGCCAAGACACAGTCTCCCTCAGGGACCTGGCATGAGCTGGGTCCCCACACCCCACCCCCCCTGCCCCGGCGCCACCCTCCCCTCCCCCGGCGCACCCCACCACAGCCCCCGCTCCAGGACAATCCGTCCTCCCCTTGCTCCCACCCGGGGATGAAGAGGATTTCGACACGCTCCGGGAGTCACCGAAGACCAAGCCGATGCCTGAGTCGCCACCAGCACTGCGGCGCTCTCAACGATAGATTAAGGCGCCCGATCGTCTCAATTTGTAACCTTCTCTGCAATTTTAAAACCAATCTGTGTGTATATAGTTTTCCACCACCCCCCCCCACCCCACCGCTGGACTCATTTTTAACGGGGTGTGAATGTGGTAGTCACCACTGTTGTATTATATTGTATATATGGGTATTACGGTAAGGCCCCTGTACTACAGGTACGGGGGTAGATCCCTGCCTGCTGGCTCCGCCCAGTCGGCGGAGTATAAATGTGTGTGCTCTCTGTACAGCAGCTATTTCGTCAGCTGCTGTAGGAGGCCACACATCTCTGTGTAATAAAGCCTCGGTTACATTCTACTCTCGTCACGTCGTAATTGATAGTGCATCAAGGGGGGAGAGCTGTCTGGTGGTGATTTAACCCGAGGGTCACCACACCTCAGGCGAGGGACAAGGTTGAGAAGGCGGGGCCTTCGTGAATAACCTCAGCCGGTACAGGGATTGAACCAGCCAACTGTGCTATACCGCCCCCCCTCGTCCAAATGGTTAATATATAACACAAACAGTAAGATCCCAACACCGGGCCCTGTGGAACACCACTTGAAACAACTTTCCAATTGCAAGAGCCGCCATCGACCATTCCCCTGTGTTTCCTGTTTCTAAGCCGTCTTTTAATCCAGTTTGCCACATTGCCCTGTATCCCCCCGGCTTTCACTACCTTGAACAATCTGTCACATGGGACCTTGTCACAGGGCCTTGCTAAAATCCATGAACACCACATTTACTGCACTACCTTCATCAAAGAATTCAATCAAATTTGTGAGGCAAGACCTCCCTTTAATAAATCCATGCTGACTATCCCTGACTGGTCGATGCATTTCTGTGTGGCAGCTGGGCGCGATTACATAGAACATAGAACAATACAGCGCAGTACAGGCCCTTCGGCCCACGATGTTGCACCGAAACAAAAGCCATCTAACCTACACTATACCATTATCATCCATATGTTTATCCAATAAACTTTTAAATGCCCTTAATGTTGGCGAGTTCACTACTGTAGCAGGTAGGGCATTCCACGGCCTCACTACTCTTTGCGTAAAGAACCTACCCCTGACCTCTGTCCTATATCTATTACCCCTCAGTTTAAGGCTATGTCCCCTCGTGCTAGCCATTTCCATCCGCGGGAGAAGGCTCTCTAACCCTCTGATCATTTTGTATGCCTCTATTAAGTCTCCTCTTAACCTTCTTCTCTCTAACGAAAACAACCTCAAGTCCATCAGCCTTTCCTCATAAGATTTTCCCTCCATACCAGGCAACATCCTGGTAAATCTCCTCTGCACCCGTTCCAAAGCCTCCACGTCCTTCCTATAATGCGGTGACCAGAACTGTACGCAATACTCCAAATGCGGCCGTACCAGAGTTCTGTACAGCTGCAACATGACCTCCTGACTCCGGAACTCAATCCCTCTACCAATAAAGGCCAACACTCCATAGGCCTTCTTCACCACCCTATCAACCTGGGTGGCAACTTTCAGGGATCTATGTACATGGACACCTAGATCCCTCTGCTCATCCACACTTTCAAGAACTTTTCCATTAGCCACATATTCCACATTCCTGTTTTTCCTTCCAAAGTGAATCACCTCACACTTCTCTACATTAAACTCCATTTGCCACCTCTCAGCCCAGCACTGCAGCTTATCTATATCCCTCTGTAACCTGCTACTTCCTTCCTCACTATCGACAACACCACCGACTTTAGTATCGTCTGCAAATTTACTCACCCACCCTTCTGCGCCTTCCTCTAGGTCATTGATAAAAATGACAAACAGCAACGGCCCCAGAACAGATCCTTGTGGTACTCCACTTGTGACAGAACTCCATTCTGAACATTTCCCATCAACCACCACCCTCTGTCTTCTTTCAGCTAGCCAATTTCTGATCCACATCTCTAAATCACCCTCAATCCCCAGCCTCCGTATTTTCTGCAATAGCCTACCGTGGGGAACCTTATCAAACGCTTTGCTGAAATCCATATACACCACATCAACTGCTCTACCCTCGTCTACCTGTTCAGTCACCTTCTCAAAGAACTCGATAAGGTTTGTGAGGCATGACCTACCCTTCACAAAGCCATGCTGACTATCCCTGATCATATTATTCCTATCTAGATGATTATAAATCTTGTCTCTTATAATGCCCTCCAAGACTTTACCCACTACAGACGTGAGGCTCACCGGTCTATAGTTGCCGGGGTTGTCTCTGCTCCCCTTTTTGAACAAAGGGACCACATTTGCTATCCTCCAGTCCTCTGGCACTATTCCTGTATCCAATGTCGCCCATCGCGGGACAGAGTGTCCGCGCCTTCGTGAACGCCGTCGCGAAATGGGCGCGGGCAGTAGCGATTCTGTCCCCCACAGGGGGCCAGCACGGTGCTGGAGCGGTTCACGCCGCGCACTGGGGGTGGTGCCCACCCGCGCATGCGCAGTGTCCTTACTGAACGCTCCGGCCCCGACGCAACATGGCCGGACGCGCAACAAAGTAGGCCCGGGGGGGGGAGAGGCTGGCCCGCCGATCGGTGGGCCCCGATTGCGGGCCAGACCCCGTCGGAGGCCCCTCCCAGGGACGGAGCCCACCCCCCGCCGCCCCCACAGGCCGCCTCCCTGACCCTTCGCGCAGAGTTCCCGCCGGCAGCGACCAGGTGTGGACGGCGCCAGCAGGACTCTGCCATTTCCGCACGGCCGCTCGGCCCGTCCGGCCCGGAGAATCGGCGGCCCCGCAGCGCACAGCGACCGGCGCCGGCGCAGATGGCGGCGATTCTCTGCACCTCGGAGAATCGGGCACCGGCGTCGGGGCGGCGTGGCGCGGTTGCGGCGATTCTCCGGGCCGGCGCGGGGCTCGGAGAATCCCGCCCACTATCTCTCAAGATCGATTCTACTAATTCGTCCACCACCGACGTAAGGCTAACTGGCCCATAATTGTTTTGCATTTTCTTTGATCCCTTTTTAAGTAATGGAACCACGTTGGCATTTCCCCAGTCCTCCGGTAGTTTCTGTGTAGGCTTAGGTTTAGATTTACTGTCACATGTAATAATAATAATCTTTATTGTCACAAGTAGGCTTACATTAACACTGCAATGAAGTTACTGTGAAAATCCCCTAGTCGCCTGTTTGTGGACAGAGGCACAGTGAAAAGTATTATTCTGCGTACAGTCCAGGCAAATTGCTCCATTCATGCAAATGTAGAACATACGATAAATACATGAGGATACATAATGAAAATACAGAAACATAGACAGTGGGTGAACTATACGGAATATAGAAATATAACTGTGGAGAAGATGTGCAGAAAGATCAGTTCAGTCAATAAGTCAGTTCAGACCCCATTGAGGGTCATTTAGGAGTCTGGTGACAGTGGGGAAGAAGCTGTTTTTGAGTCTGTTCGTGCGTGTTCTCAGACTTCTGTATCTCCTGCCCGATCAAAGAAGTTGGAAGAGTGAGTAAGCCGGGTGGGAGGGATCTTTGATCATGCTGCCCGCTTTCCCCAGGCAGCGGGAGGTGGTAGATGGAGTCAATGGATGGGAGGCAGGTTTGTGTGATGGACTGGGCGGTGTTCACGACTCTCTGAAGTTTCTTGCGGTCCTGGGGCGAGCAGTTGCCATACCAGGCTGTGATGCAGCCCGATAGGATGCTTCCTATGGTGCACCTGTAAAAGTTGGTAAGGGTTAATGTGGACATGCTGAATTTCCTTAGTTTCCTGAGGAAGTATAGGCGCTGTTGTGCTTTCTTGGTCGTAGTGTCGATGTGGGTGGACCAGGACAGATTTTTGGAGATGTGCACCCCTAGGAATTTGAAACTGCTAACCATCTCCACCTCGGCCCCGTTGATGCTGACAGGGGTGTGTACGATGCTTTGCTTCCTGAAGTCAATGACCAGCTCTTTAGTTTTGTTGACATTGAGGGATAGATTGTTGTCATTGCACTGTGCCACTAAGTTCTCTATCTCCCTCCTGTATTCCAACATGTCATTGTTTGAGATCCAACCCACTACGGTCGCATCATCAGCAAATTTGTAGATGGTGTTGGTGCCGCATTTTGCCACGCAGTCGTGTGTGTACAGGGAGTATAGTAGGTGGCTAAGTATGCAGTGTTGAGGGGCCCCGGTATTGAGGATTATTGTGGAGGAGGTGGTGTTGTTTATTCTTACTGTTTGTGGTCTGTGGCTCAGGAAGTCGAGGAGCCAGTTGCAGAGTGAGGAGCCAAGTCCTAGGTTTTGGAGCTTTAATATGAGCTTGGTTGGGATTATGGTAATGACGGCGGAGCTGTTGTCAATCCAGGGATAAGTGTAGGGCCAGGGAGATAGCATCTGCTGTGGATCAGTTGTGATGATGTGTGAATTGCAGTGGTCAAGGCATTCTGGGAGTGTGGAGTTGAGATGTCTCATGACAGAACTCTGGTACGGCCGCATTTGGAGTATTGCGTACAGTTCTGGTCACCGCATTAGAGGAAGGACATGGAGGCTTTGGAGCGGGTGCAGAGGAGATTTACCAGGATGTTGCCTGGTATGGAGGGAAAATCTTATGAGGAAAGGCTGATGGACTTGAGGTTGTTTTCGTTGGAGAGAAGAAGGTTAAGAGGAGACTTAATAGAGGCATACAAAATGATCAGGGGGTTGGATAGGGTGGACAGTGAGAGCCTTCTCCCGCGGATGGATATGGCTGGCACGAGGGGACATAACTTTAAACTGAGGGGTAATAGATATAGGAAAGAGGTCAGAGGTAGGTTCTTTACGCAAAGAGTAGTGAGGCCGTGGAATGCCCTACCTGCTACAGTAGTGAACTCGCCAACATTGAGGGCATTTAAAAGTTTATTGGATAAACATATGGATGATAATGGCATAGTGTAGGTTAGATGGCTTTTGTTTCGGTGCAACATCGTGGGCCGAAGGGCCTGTACTGCGCTGTATTGTTCTATGTTCTATGTTCTATGACCAACCTCTCGAGGCACTTCACAATGATCGATGTCAAGGCCACCAGTCGGTAGTCATTGAGGCACGTTGCCTGGTTCGGCTTTGGAACCAGTATGATAGTAGTCTTCCTGAAGCAGGTGGGGACCTCAGAGTGGAGTAGGTATCTAATGATCATCCTCACAGAATGTTATCTCCTCCCTGATCTCCTCAGAAACAATCCATCTGGCCCTGGCGACTTAACAACTTTCAAGGATTTCAACCCTTTGAGTACTTCCTCTCTCTTTCTGAATATCCCATCCAGTATCTCACAGTGTTCTCCCTGGACGACTATATCTGCATCATCAGTTTCCTTTGTAAACTCGGAGTCAAAATAGTCATTTAAAACCATTCCCACAGCCTCTGATCTAGACACAAATTCTCCCCTTTCATCTCTGATAGATCCCACTTTTTCCTTTACTAACCTTTTCCCATTAATACATTGGTAAAACATCTTTGGGTTTTCGTTAACTTTACTTGTTAATATTTTTTCTTGGTCTCTCTTTGATTACCTTATTGCTTTTTTGACTTTGTCCCTGCACTTCCTGTACTCGTCTAGGCTATCGGCAGTGCTTAATTCTTTACGCTTTCTTTTTCTGTTTGATCTTCCCCTGTATCCTGCCGATAACCAGGGAAGTCTAGATTTGGCAGTACCACTCCTATTTATGGAGCGGGCATGTCGACTTCGGATCTCACTTTTTAATGCTTCCCACTGGTTTACCACTGACTTACCCTCCCGCAGTGCTAGCATGTCCACCTCAGCAAAGTCCCATCTCATTCCTGCGAAATTTGCCTAACTCCCAGTTCAAAATTTTTGCTCCTGTTTTATCTCTGTCCTTTTCCATTCTAATACTGAATCGAATTGAATTGTGATCACTATCCCCGCTCGTCAACTGTCACTTCCCCCACTTGCTTTTCTTCATTCCCCAAGACTAGGTCTAGAATTGCATCTCCTCTCATTGGGTTTGTCACTAATTGATTGCAAAAAAATTCCTGAACACACTGCCTGACTTTTTTCTCCCTCGGTTCCCTGGGCGGGATTCTCCGAAATGGAGGCAGAGTGTTCGCGCCGTCGTGAACGCCGTCGAGGTTCACGACAGCGCGAAACGGCCCCTGCTCCCGACCGATTCAGGGCCCGATAATGGGCTAGGATCGGGGCCGCGTTTCTACATGCGCCAGGCCTTGGCGCCGCATAAAGGCGCCGCCGCATACATGACGCGGCCGGCGCCGCGTAACTGGCGTCACCCGCGCATCCGCGGTTGCCGTCCTCTCCGAGTCGGCCCCGCAAGAAGATGTCGGATGGATCTTGCGCGGCTGCGGAAGAAAGGAGGTCCTCCTTCAGAGAGGCCGGCCCGACGATCGGTGGGCACCGATCGCGGGCCAGACCCCATTTGAGGCCCCCCCCCCCCGGTGCAGGATACCCCACCCCGCGCAGGCCGCCCCCCCCAGCGTTCCCGCGCTGTTCCCGCCGTCAGCGACCAGGTGTGGACGGCGCCGGGGGGAACCCGCCGTTTTGGGCTGGCCGCTCGGCCCATCCGGGCCTGAGAATAGCGGGGGTGCCGGAGAATCGCCATTTTGGGTGTCTCCGGCGATTCTCCCGCCTGGCGGGGGGTCGGAGAATCTCGCCCAAAGTCTTCTACTATTATTGCCCTCTTGTTCTTCTCGGCAGAAATGTGCCCACATACCTGATCCTCCATCTATCGTTCACATTTTGGGGGTCTGGAGTATATTCCCAGTAGTGTCGCTGCCCCTTTTTCTATTTCTAAGCTCAATCCATAAAGCCTTGTTTGTTGACCTGTTCAGTATATCACCCTCCTCACAACTGGAATGGATTCTTTAGCCATTAGTGCGACTTCTCCTCTTTTTTGATCTCCCCCTCTATTGTGTTGAAGACTCTGTGTGGGATTGTCCGACCCCCCGACGGGTCGGAGAATCGCCGGGGGGGGGGGGGTGCGGAGTGAATCCCGCCGCTCCGACGCCGGCTGCCGAGTTCTCCGGCGGCGGTTTTCGGGCGGGGGCGGGGATCGCGCCGCGCCGGTCGGGGGTCGTTGTCAGCGCCCCCTCCCCTCCCCCCCCCCCCCCCCCGGCAATTCACCGGCCCGTGATGGGCAGAGTGGCCACCCGTTTCCGGCCAGTCCCGCCGGCGTGAAATAGACATGGTCCATCCCGGAGGGACCTGGCTTGGAGGGCGGCTAGTGGAGTCCTTGGGGAGGCGCGGGGGGATCTGGCGAGGGGGGGGGGAGGGGGTGCCCCCCACGGTGGCTGTGGTAAATCACTGTTGTGCTTATATTAGAGGATGTACGGTAGAACCTGCACTGCAGGTTCGCCTGTAGCCCCTGCCTGCTGGCTCCGCCCAGGAGACGGGGTATAAATATGCGTGTCCTCCAGCTTGCAGCCATTTCGCCAAGCGCCAAGCGGGCCACACATCTGAGAGCAATAAAGCCTCAGTTTGGATTCAACTATCGTCTTTAGTCCAATTGATCGTGCCTCAGTGGCCTGGCCCGCGATCGGGGGCCACCGATCTGCGAGCAGGCCTGTGCCATGGGGGCACTCTTTCCCTCCGCGCCGTCCTCTGTAAGGATCCGCCATGGCCAGCGCGGTGAAGGAACCCCCTGCGCATGCGCAGGAAACACACCGGCGCCAACCCCGCCAGCGCCGGCCTAGCCCCCGGATGTGCGGAGGATTCCGCAACTTCCAGGCCGCCCGACACGGGAGTGGTTCACGTCGCTCTTGGACCCGGCGTCGGACCATCGCACCAAGAGCGGGAGAATCCCACCCTCTGACTCCAGGGATATTGAGCTGCCATGTTAGCCCCTCCTTTAGCCCGGTTACCCTGACAGCAATGCCATCCTGCTGCCATGTGTCTACCGGTGCCCTGAACGTGTCTACCTTGTTTGTAACACTCCTTGCATTGAAGTATAAACAGTTTAACCTCACCATTTTCCCTCGCTGGACACTTTTTAAACTTTGTTTCTCCTGTAATTCCAAGTCCGTCACTACATCTTCTGCATCTTTGGGGCGGCACGATAGCCCAGTGGTTAGCACTGTGGCTTCAAAGTTCCAGGGTCCCAGGTTCGATTCCCGGCTTGGGTCACTGTCTGTGCGGAGTCGGCATGTTCTCCCCGTGTGTGCGTGGATTTCCTCCGGGTGCTCCGGTTTCCTCCCACTTGCAGGTTAGGTGGACTGGCCATGCTAAATTGCCCTTAGTGACCAAAAAGGTTAGGAGGGGCTATTGGGTTACGGGGATAGAGTGGAAGTGAGGGCTTAAGTGGGTCGGTGCAGACTCGATGGGCCGAATGGCCTCCTTCTGCACTGTATGTTCTATGTTCTATCACTAGCTAATGTTCCACCTTCATTTTTCTGATCTGAATTTGACCGATCCTATTCCTCCCATCCCGCTGCCTCACTAGTAGCCCCCAACAGAACTAGCAAAATCCCCCACCAGGACATTGGTCCCAGCTCTGCCCGGGTGTAACCAGTCCGGTTTGGATAGGCCCCACCTGCCCCAGAACCGGTCCCGGTGCCTCTCGAATGTGAATCCCTCCCGGCTCCACCGGCCACGCATTCACCCGATCTCCCCTCCTATTCCTGCTCTCTCCAGCGTGTGGAACTGGGAGTAATCCTGAGATTACTGCATTTGAAGTCCTGCATTTTAGTTTATCTCCTAACCTCCTGCTCTCAGTCTGCAGGTCCCCATCCCTTTGTTTCCCGATGTGGTTGGTACCAATTTGAACCACGGCCACTGGCTGTTGACCTTCCCGCCCCAGAATGCCTTTGTCGCTCTGTGACATCTGGACCCTGGCACCAGGGAAGAAACATACCCCCCTCGAGTTTGCGGTCCAGAAGTGTCTGTCTGTGCCCCGAACTGTTGAATCCCCGTCACTATAGCCCGGACACACGTGTTCCTCCCACCCATCTGAGCATCAGAGCCTTCCACGGTGCCGTGAACCTGATATATATCTGTTGTGGGAGGGGTGACCACGGGAGACTCCTGCACTGCCTTCCTGATTCTTTTGCCGTTCCTGATGGTCACCTTTCGGCCTGTGCAATCCTCACCTGCGGGGTGACCACCTCGCTAAACGTCCTATCCACGACTTTGTCAGCATCGCGGATATTCCACAGTGAGTCCCCCCACAGATCCATCTCCGAAATCCGGTTAGCTAGAAGCTGCATTCGGACGCACCTTCTGCACACACGGTCATCAGGGACGCTGAAGGACCTGCCACGTACCTCGGAATATTGCACGACACAATAGGCGCCATATAATTGCAAGTTGCTGTTGGCTGACTCCAATGTGACAGGGGCGTGCAGTGGTTAGCACCGCTGCCTCACAGCCCCAGGGCTCCGGGTTCAATTCCAGCCTCGGCTGACTGTGCGGAGTCTGCACGTTCTCCCCCGTGTCTGCGTGGGTTTCCTCCGGGTGCTCCGGTTTCTTCCCACAGTCCAAAGAAGTGTGGATTCGGTGGATTGGCCATGATAAATTGTCCGTTCGTGTCCTAAGGTTAGGTGGGGTTACGGCGATAGGGTGGGTGAGTGGGCCTAGGTAGGGAGTTCTTTCAGAGGCTCGGTGGAGACTCAATGGGCCGAATGGCCTCCTTCTGCACTGTAGGGATTCTATGCCTCTCAGGGGAACCAAGTATATGGCTGATCCCAATTGTGCCCATGTCCCAAGAACCTCTGAACTCAGTCTCGGATATTTTCAATGACCCACTCCCCTCAAGGACCCTCTGGGAGGGGGTATTTTGTGATTTTTGCAAATTATGTGACAGTTGCCAAATATAGAATTCGGTTAAAAACACGGAGGGTGGGGGCGGCACGGTGGCGCAGTGGGTTAGCAGGTCCCAGGTTCGATCCCGGCTCTGGGTCACTGTCCGTGTGGAGTTTGCACATTCTCCCCGTGTTTGCGTGGGTTTCGCCCCCACAACCCAAAGATGTGCAGGGTAGGTGGATTGGCCACGCTAAATTGCCCCTTAATTGGAAAAAAATTGGGTACTCTAAATTTATTTTTTTTTAAACACGGAGTAAGGAAGAACCTAAAATGTGAGCATGTCCTCGATCAGGAGTTTGGATGAAGCGACGACTGTTGTGACAAATCGTAGCTTTGAAGATTGATTGAGTCTTCGCTGTAACAGCTGAGAGAGGGAAAGGTGCCCATTCTGTTTCTCTGAGCGACCACTGTTGTTCTTTTTCAACTTGCGAGATATTGTTCAACCTCAGCTTTTGGTGGCAATTTTAATTTGTTCTGGTTTTTTTTTGCTGCTTGGAATAGTGATTCAATTAATCAAACCCTGAAATAACTCATTATTACATTAATGCTTTAATACTCCAATGAATTCGTTGCAAACATCCCTGTCCTCTGGGACTAGTCACATCAGATAATCTGTTGGAGTTTAATCAGAGATGCGCACACAAACACTTATTAACTGCAAGAATACTTTCTCACAGATGCAAGTAAACATTGGGACATTACCTTACAGTCCTTGGGTTTGTTACTTGATCAACAGAAGATCACAGGAAATAGGAGCAGGAGGATCCATCGGCCCTTTGGACTGACTCTTCCGTCACTCAATAGCATCCTGGCAGGTCTGATTGTGGACAAAACTCTACTGCCTGTTCCCCCTTAACTCTTGACCCTCTTCAATCAGACTGTAGCACCATCGATCACACACGAGGCGAGACGTAGAGAACTTCAATCGAGGCTTTATTGAGCAGACTTGTTCAGACTCGTTCCCCAGCAGCTCAGTCACAGAATGCAGCTGCGGGGATTAAACCCAGGTTCTTATACCCCGCCTATCTGGGTGGAGCCCAGTAGGTGGAGGATCCAATCGGGATCCAGCATCTGTCCTCCAATAGCTCCTCGGCATTCCTGGTGTACCGTATTACCCCTAATACATACCACCACATTCTCCCCTTGTTAAAAAGGAACCCGGCGGGGTGGTATGGTGGTAGGGGTTTACAGGGTCGGTACATTAACCATTGAACTATATACAACCATGCCGCTTTTACTGGGCCACCGAATTATTCACATTTTACCCGATTTGCAGCGTTAACTATTTACAACAATGCTGCTTTACTGGCCCACTGAATTATACACATCTTAAGTCGATTCGATGAGTTGAGATGGTGCTCTGGTCGCCCTCTCCGATCGTCTCAGACCGGGTGATGGTCCGGTCGACTCTGGGAGCATCGCGCTGTCCCTCTCTGTTTCCTTACTCCTGGGTGGGCCTGGGAGGAGAACCGATCCCCCCGGGAAGGGGGTGGCTGTGGGGTGCACCGGCGGGAGTGAGGGGGTGGTGATTGGTGTTGGGGGGGCGTGGGGAGCTCCGGCGGGCGCCAGGTCCCGCAGAGAGACCGCGTCCTGTCGGCCATCTGGGAACACCACGTAGGCGTACTGCGGGTTGGCGTGGAGTAGATGTACCTTCTCCACCAGTGGGTCTGATTTGTGTGCCCGCACATGTTTCCGGAGCAGGATGGGTCCCGGGGCTGCCAGCCAGGTGGGAAGTGACATTCCAGAAGCGGACTTCCCAGGGAAGACAGCCCAGGGACCAAGGGGAGAATGTGGTGGTATGTATTAGGGGAAATACGGTACACCATGGATGCCAAGGAGCTATTGTAGGACAGATGCTGGGTCCCGATTGGATCTGCCGCCTATCTGGGTGATAGATAAGAACCTGGGTTTAATCCCCGGAGTTGCATTCTGTGACTGAGCTGCTGGGGAACAAGTCTGCTCAATAAATTGTAGCACCATCGATCACACACGAGGCGAGAGGGTGCAGTCACAATGTTGGGGGTTTACTACAGGCCTCCCAACAGCCAGCGGGAGATAGAGGAGCAGATAGGTAGACAGATTTTGGAAAAGAGTAAAAACAACAGGGTTGTGGTGATGGGAGACTTCAACTTCCCCAATATTGACTGGGACTCACTTAGTGCCAGGGGCTTAGACGGGGCGGAGTTTGTAAGGAGCATCCAGGAGGGCTTCTTAAAACAATATGTAAACAGTCCAACTAGGGAAGGGGCGGTACTGGACCTGGTATTGGGGAATGAGCCCGGCCAGGTGGTAGATGTTTCAGTAGGGGAGCATTTCGGTAACAGTGACCACAATTCAGTAAGTTTTAAAGTACTGGTGGACAAGGATAAGAGTGGTCCGAGGATGAATGTGCTAAATTGGGGGAAGGCTAATTATAACAATATTAGGCGGGAACTGAAGAACATAGATTGGGGGCGGATGTTTGAGGGCAAATCAACATCTGACATGTGGGAGGCTTTCAAGTGTCAGTTGAAAGGAATACAGGACAGGCATGTTCCTGTGAGGAAGAAAGATAAATACGGCAATTTTCGGGAACCTTGGATGACGAGTGATATTGTAGGCCTCGTCAAAAAGAAAAAGGAGGCATTTGTCAGGGCTAAAAGGCTGGGAACAGACGAAGCCTGTGTGGCATATAAGGAAAGTAGGAAGGAACTTAAGCAAGGAGTCAGGAGGGCTAGAAGGGGTCATGAAAAGTCATTGGCAAATAGGGTTAAGGAAAATCCCAAGGCTTTTTACACGTACATAAAAAGCAAGAGGGTAGCCAGGGAAAGGGTTGGCCCACTGAAGGATAGGCAAGGGAATCTATGTGTGGAGCCAGAGGAAATGGGCGAGGTACTAAATGAATACTTTGCATCAGTATTCACCAAAGAGAAGGAATTGGTAGATGTTGAGTCTGGAGAAGGGGGTGTAGATAGCCTGGGTCACATTGTGATCCAAAAAGACGAGGTGTTGGGTGTCTTAAAAAATATTAAGGTAGATAAGTCCCCAGGGCCGGATGGGATCTACCCCAGAATACTGAAGGAGGCTGGAGAGGAAATTGCTGAGGCCTTGACAGAAATCTTTGGATCCTCGCTGTCTTCAGGGGATGTCCCGGAGGACTGGAGAATAGCCAATGTTGTTCCTCTGTTTAAGAAGGGTAGCAAGGATAATCCCGGGAACTACAGGCCGGTGAGCCTTACTTCAGTGGTAGGGAAATTACTGGAGAGAATTCTTCGAGACAGGATCTACTCCCATTTGGAAGCAAATGGACGTATTAGTGAGAGGCAGCACGGTTTTGTGAAGGGAAGGTCGTGTCTCACTAACTTGATAGAGTTTTTCGAGGAGGTCACTAAGATGATTGATGCACGTAGGGCAGTAGATGTTGTCTATATGGACTTCAGTAAGGCCTTTGACAAGGTCCCTCATGGTAGACTAGTACAAAAGGTGAAGTCACACGGGATCAGGGGTGAACTGGCAAGGTGGATACAGAACTGGCTAGGCCATAGAAGGCAGAGGGTAGCAATGGAGGGATGCTTTTCTCATTGGAGGGCTGTGACCAGTGGTGTTCCACAGGGATCAGTGCTGGGACCTTTGCTCTTTGTAGTATATATAAATGATTTGGAGGAAAATGTAACTGGTCTGATTAGTAAGTTTGCAGACGACACAAAGGTTGGTGGAATTGCGGATAGCGATGAGGACTGTCTGAGGATACAGCAGGATTTAGATTGTCTGGAGACTTGGGCGGAGAGATGGCAGATGGAGTTTAATCCGGACAAATGTGAGGTAATGCATTTTGGAAGGGCTAATGCAGGTAGGGAATATACAGTGAATGGTAGAACCCTCAAGAGTATTGAAAGTCAAAGAGATCTAGGAGTACAGGTCCACAGGTCATTGAAAGGGGCAACACAGGTGGAGAAGGTAGTCAAGAAGGCATACGGCATGCTTGCCTTCATTGGCCGGGGCATTGAGTATAAGAATTGGCAAGTCATGTTACAGCTGTATAGAACCTTAGTTAGGCCACACTTGGAGTATAGTGTTCAATTCTGGTCGCCACACTACCAGAAGGATGTGGAGGCTTTAGAGAGGGTGCAGAAGAGATTTACCAGAATGTTGCCTGGTATGGAGGGCATAAGCTATGAGGAGCGATTGAATAAACTCGGTTTGTTCTCACTGGAACGAAGGAGGTTGAGGGGCGACCTGATAGAGGTATACAAAATTATGAGGGGCATAGACAGAGTGGATAGTCAGAGGCTTTTCCCCAGGGTAGAGGGGTCAATTACTAGGGGGCATAGGTTTAAGGTGAGAGGGGCAAAGTTTAGAGTAGATGTACGAGGCAAGTTTTTTACGCAGAGGGTAGTGGGTGCCTGGAACTCACTACCGGAGGAGGTAGTGGAAGCAGGGACGATAGGGACATTTAAGGGGCATCTTGACAAATATATGAATAGGATGGGAATAGAAGGATACGGACCCAGGAAGTGTAGAAGATTGTAGTTTAGTCGGGCAGTATGGTCGGCACGGGCTTGGAGGGCCGAAGGGCCTGTTCCTGTGCTGTACATTTCTTTGTTCTTTTTGTTCTTTGAGACGAGCAAGGAGGGGACATGAGAAGTATTTGGCAGGAAGGATCAAGGAAAACCCAAAAGCTTTCTATAGGTATGTCAGGAATAAGCGAATGACTAGGGAAAGAGTAGGACCAGTCAAGGACAGGGATGGGAAATTGTGTGTGGAGTCTGAAGAGATAGGCGAGATACTAAATGAATATTTTTCGTCAGTATTCACTCAGGAAAAAGATAATGTTGTGGAGGAGAATGCTGAGCCCCAGGCTAATAGAATAGATGGCATTGAGGTACGTAGGGAAGAGGTGTTGGCAATTCTGGACAGGCTGAAAATAGATAAGTCCCCGGGACCTGATGGGATTTATCCTAGGATTCTATGGGAGGCCAGGGAAGAGATTGCTGGACCTTTGGCTTTGATTTTTATGTCATCATTGGCTACAGGAATAGTGCCAGAGGACTGGAGGACAGCAAATGTGGTCCCTTTGTTCAAAAAGGGGAGCAGAGACAACCCCGGCAACTATAGGCCGGTGAGCCTCACGTCTGTAGTGGGTAAAGTCTTGGAGGGGATTATAAGAGACAAGATTTATAATCATCTAGATAGGAATAATATGATCAGGGATAGTCAGCATGGCTTTGTGAAGGGTAGGTCATGCCTCACAAACCTTATTGAGTTCTTTGAGAAGGTGACTGAACAGGTAGACGAGGGTAGAGCAGTTGATGTGGTGTATATGGATTTCAGCAAAGCGTTTGATAAGGTTCCCCACGGTAGGCTATTGCAAAAAATACGGAGGCTGGGGATTGAGGGTGATTTAGAGATGTGGATCAGAAATTGGCTAGCTGAAAGAAGACAGAGGGTGGTGGTTGATGGGAAATGTTCAGAATGGAGTACAGTCACAAGTGGAGTACCACAAGGATCTGTTCTGGGGCCGTTGCTGTTTGTCATTTTTATCAATGACCTAGAGGAAGGCGCAGAAGGGTGGGTGATTGCAGACGATACTAAAGTCGGTGGTGTTGTCGATAGTGTGGAAGGATGTAGCAGGTTACAGAGGGATATAGATAAGCTGCAGAGCTGGGCTGAGAGGTGGCAAATGGAGTTTAATGTAGAGAAGTGTGAGGTGATTCACTTTGGAAGGAATAACAGGAATGCGGAATATTTGGCTAATGGTAAAGTTCTTGAAAGTGTGGATGAGCAGAGGGATCTAGGTGTCCATGTACATAGATCCCTGAAAGTTGCCACCCAGGTTGATAGGGTTGTGAAGAAGGCCTATGGAGTGTTGGCCTTTATTGGTAGAGGGATTGAGTTCCGGAGTCGGGAGGTCATGTTGCAGCTGTACAGAACTCTGGTACGGCCGCATTTGGAGTATTGCGTACAGTTCTGGTCACCGCATTATAGGAAGGACGTGGAGGCTTTGGAGCGGGTGCAGAGGAGATTTACCAGGATGTTGCCTGGTATGGAGGGAAAATCTTATGAGGAAAGGCTGATGGACTTGAGGTTGTTTTCGTTGGAGAGAAGAAGGTTAAGAGGAGACTTAATAGAGGCATACAAAATGATCAGGGGGTTGGATAGGTGGACAGTGAGAGCCTTCTCCCGCGGATGGATATGGCTGGCACGAGGGGACATAACTTTAAACTGAGGGGTAATAGATATAGGACAGAGGTCAGAGGTAGGTTCTTTACGCAAAGAGTAGTGAGGCCGTGGAATGACCTACCTGCTACAGTAGTGAACTCGCCAACATTGAGGGCATTTAAAAGTTTATTGGATAAACATATGGATGGTAATGGCATAGTGTAGGTTAGGTGGCTTTTGTTTCGGTGCAACATCGTGGGCCGAAGGGCCTGTACCGCGCTGTATTGTTCTATGTACTATGAGACGTAGAGAACTTCAAGCGAGGCTTTATTGAGCAGACTTGTTCAGTGTGAGAGTGAGAGTGTGGCGGTGGGAGAGAGTGATGGTGTGAGAGTGATGGTATGAGAGTGATGGTGTGAGAGTGAGAGAGTGAAGGTGTGAGAGAGTGATGGTGTGAGAGTGAGAGAGTGAGAGAGTAACGGGATGACAGAGTGACGGTGTGAGAGTGAGAGTGTGACGGCAGGAGAGAGTCATGGTGTGAGAGTGACGGAGCGATGGTGTGATAGTGTGAGAGTGACAGAGTGAGTGTGACGGTGTGAGAGTGAGAGTGTGACGGTGTGAGGGTGAGAGTCAGAGAGTGTGAGAGTGACGGTGTGAGAGTGAGAGTATGACGGTGTGAGAGTGAGAGTGTGAGAGTGTGAGAGTGACGGTGTGAGAGTGAGAGTATGACGGTGTGAGAGTGAGAGAGTGACGGTGTGAGAGAGTGACGGTGTGAGAGTGAGAGAGTGACGGTGTGAGAGTGAGAGTGTGACGGTGTGAGAGTGAGAGAGTGACTGTGTGAAAGTGAGAGTGTGAGAGTGAGAGTGACGGTGTGAGAGTGAGAGTGAGAGAGTGACGGTGTGAGCGTGAGAGTGTGATGGTGTGAGAGTGAGAGAGTGACGGTGTGAGAGTGATGAGAGTGACGGTGTGAGAGTGAGAGAGTGAAGGTGTGAGAGTGACGTGTGATGGTGTGATAGTGTGAGAGTGACAGAGTGAGTGTGACGGTGTGAGAGTGAGAGTGTGACGGTGTGAGGGTGAGAGTGAGAGAGTGTGAGAGTGACGGTGTGAGAGTGAGAGTGTGAGAGTGTGAGAGTGACGGTGTGAGAGTGAGAGTATGACGGTGTGAGAGTGAGAGAGTGACGGTGTGAGAGAGTGACGGTGTGAGAGTGAGAGTGTGACGGTGTGAGAGTGAGAGAGTGACTGTGTGAAAGTGAGAGTGTGAGAGTGAGAGTGACGGTGTGAGAGTGAGAGTGAGAGAGTGACGGTGTGAGCGTGAGAGTGTGATGGTGTGAGAGTGAGAGAGTGACTGTGTGAAAGTGTGACGCTGTGAGAGTGAGAGTGTGACGGTGTGAGAGTGAGAGTGAGAGAGTGACGGTGTGAGAGTGAGAGAGTGACGGTGTGAGAGTGAGAGAGTGACGGTGTGAGAGTGAGAGAGTGACGGTGTGAGAGTGAGAGAGTGACGGTGTGAGAGTGAGAGAGTGAGTGTGACGGTGTGAGAGTGAGAGTGAGAGAGTGACGGTGTGAAAGTGAGAGTGAGAGAGTGACGGTGTGAGAGTGAGAGAGTGACGGTGTGACAGTGAGGGTGAGAGTGAGAGAGTGACGGTGTGAGAGTGAGAGTGTGACGGTGTGAGAGTGAGAGAGTGACGGTGTGAGAGTGAGAGAGTGACGGTGTGAGAGTGAGAGAGTGAGGGTGTGAGAGTGAGAGAGTGATGGTGTGAGAGTGAGAGAGTGACGGTGTGAGAGTGAGAGAGTGACGGTGTGAGAGTAAGAGAGTGACGGTGTGAGAGTGAGAGTGTGACGGTGTGAGAGAGAGTGACAGTGTGAGTGTGAGAGAGTGACTGTGTGAGAGTGAGAGTGACGGTGTGAGAGTGAGAGAGTGACGGTGTGAGAGTGAGAGAGTGACGGTGTGAGAGTGAGAGTGTGACGGTGTGAGAGAGAGTGACGTTGTGAGAGTGAGAGAGTGACGTTGTGAGAGTGAGAGAGTGACGGTGTGAGAGTGAGAGAGTGACGGTGTGACAGTGAGAGTGAGAGAGTGACGGTGTGAGAGTGAGAGAGTGACGGTGTGAGAGTGAGAGAGTGACGGTGTGAGAGTGAGAGTGAGAGTGAGAGAGTGAGAGAGTGACGGTGTGAGAGTGAGAGAGTGACGGTGTGAGACTGAGATAGTGGCGGTGTGAGAGTGAGAGTGTGACGGTGTGAGAGTGAGAGTGAGAGAGTGACGGTGTGAGAGTGAGAGAGTGACGGTGTGAGAGTGAGAGAGTGACGATGTGATAGTGAGAGAGTGACGGTCTGAGAGTGAGACAGTGAGTGTGACGGTGTGAGAGTGAGAGTGAGTGAGTGACGGTGTGACAGTGAGAGTGAGAGAGTGACGGTGTGAGAGTGAGAGAGTGAAGGTGTGAGAGTGAGAGAGTGACGGTGTGAGAGTGAGAGAGACGGTGTGAGAGTGAGAGTGAGAGTGAGAGAGTGAGAGAGTGACGGTGTGAGAGTGAGAGAGTGACGGAGTGAGACTGAGAGAGTGGCGGTGTGAGAGTGAGAGTGTGACGGTGTGAGAGTGAGAGTGAGAGAGTGAAGGTGTGAGAGTGAGAGAGTGACGGTGTGAGATTGAGAGAGTGAGTGTGACGGTGTGAGAGTGAGAGTGAGAGAGTGACGGTGTGACAGTGAGAGTGAGAGAGTGGCGGTGTGAGAGTGAGAGAGTGAAGGTGTGAGAGTGAGAGAGTGACGGTGTGAGAGTGAGAGAGACGGTGTGAGAGTGAGAGTGAGAGAGTGAGAGAGTGACGGTGTGAGAGTGAGAGAGTGACGGTGTGAGACTGAGAGAGTGGCGGTGTGAGAGTGAGAGTGTGACGGTGTGAGAGTGAGAGTGAGAGAGTGACGGTGTGAGAGTGAGAGAGTGACGGTGTGAGAGTGAGAGAGTGACGATGAGAGAGTGAGAGAGTGACGGTGTGAGAGTGAGAGAGTGAGAGTGAGAGTGAGAGTGAGAGAGTGACGGTGTGAGAGTGAGAGTGAGAGAGTGAGAGAGTGACGGTGTGAGAGTGAGAGTGAGGGAGTGAGAGAGTGAGAGAGTGACGGTGTGAGAGTGAGAGAGTGACGGTGTGAGAGTGAGAGTGGCGGTGTGTGAGTGAGAGAGTGACGGTGTGAGAGTGAGAGAGTGACGGTGTGAGAGTGAGAGAGTGACGGTGTGAGAGTGAGAGAGTCTCGGTGTGAGAGTGAGAGAGTGACGGTGTGAGAGTGAGAGAGTGACGGTGTGAGAGTGAGAGAGTCTCGGTGTGAGAGTGAGTGAGTGACGGTGTGAGAGTGAGAGTGACGGTGTGAGAGTGAGAGAGTGACGGTGTGAGAGTGAGAGAGTGACGGTGTGAGAGTGAGAGGGTGACGGTGTGAGAGTGCGAGAGTGACAGTGTGAGAGTGAGAGAGTGACGGTGTGAGAGTGAGAGAGTGGCGGTGTGAGAGTGAGAGAGTGACGGTGTGAGAGTGAGAGAGTGACGGTGTGAGAGTGAGAGAGTGACGGCGTGAGAGGGAGAGTGTGACGGTGTGAGAGTGAGAGAGTGACGGTGTGAGAGTGAGAGAGTGACGGTGTGAGAGTGAGAGAGTGACGGTGTGAGAGTGAGAGAGTGACGGTGTGAGAGTGAGAGAGTCTCGGTGTGAGAGTGAGAGAGTGACGGTGTGAGAGTGAGAGAGTGACGGTGTGAGAGTGAGAGAGTCTCGGTGTGAGAGTGAGTGAGTGACGGTGTGAGAGTGAGAGAGTGACGGTGTGAGAGTGAGAGGGTGACGGTGTGAGAGTGAGAGTGACGGTGTGAGAGTGAGAGAGTGACGGTGTGAGAGTGAGAGAGTGACGGTGTGAGAGTGAGAGTGAGAGGGTGACGGTGTGAGAGTGAGAGTGACGGTGTGAGAGTGAGAGAGTGACGGTGTGAGAGTGAGAGAGTGACGGTGTGAGAGTGAGAGTGTGACGGTGTGAGGGTGAGAGTCAGAGAGTGTGAGAGTGACGGTGTGAGAGTGAGAGTATGACGGTGTGAGAGTGAGAGTGTGAGAGTGTGAGAGTGACGGTGTGAGAGTGAGAGTATGACGGTGTGAGAGTGAGAGAGTGACGGTGTGAGAGAGTGACGGTGTGAGAGTGAGAGAGTGACGGTGTGAGAGTGAGAGTGTGACGGTGTGAGAGTGAGAGAGTGACTGTGTGAAAGTGAGAGTGTGAGAGTGAGAGTGACGGTGTGAGAGTGAGAGTGAGAGAGTGACGGTGTGAGCGTGAGAGTGTGATGGTGTGAGAGTGAGAGAGTGACGGTGTGAGAGTGATGAGAGTGACGGTGTGAGAGTGAGAGAGTGAAGGTGTGAGAGTGACGTGTGATGGTGTGATAGTGTGAGAGTGACAGAGTGAGTGTGACGGTGTGAGAGTGAGAGTGTGACGGTGTGAGGGTGAGAGTGAGAGAGTGTGAGAGTGACGGTGTGAGAGTGAGAGTGTGAGAGTGTGAGAGTGACGGTGTGAGAGTGAGAGTATGACGGTGTGAGAGTGAGAGAGTGACGGTGTGAGAGAGTGACGGTGTGAGAGTGAGAGTGTGACGGTGTGAGAGTGAGAGAGTGACTGTGTGAAAGTGAGAGTGTGAGAGTGAGAGTGACGGTGTGAGAGTGAGAGTGAGAGAGTGACGGTGTGAGCGTGAGAGTGTGATGGTGTGAGAGTGAGAGAGTGACTGTGTGAAAGTGTGACGCTGTGAGAGTGAGAGTGTGACGGTGTGAGAGTGAGAGTGAGAGAGTGACGGTGTGAGAGTGAGAGAGTGACGGTGTGAGAGTGAGAGAGTGACGGTGTGAGAGTGAGAGAGTGACGGTGTGAGAGTGAGAGAGTGACGGTGTGAGAGTGAGAGAGTGAGTGTGACGGTGTGAGAGTGAGAGTGAGAGAGTGACGGTGTGAAAGTGAGAGTGAGAGAGTGACGGTGTGAGAGTGAGAGAGTGACGGTGTGACAGTGAGGGTGAGAGTGAGAGAGTGACGGTGTGAGAGTGAGAGTGTGACGGTGTGAGAGTGAGAGAGTGACGGTGTGAGAGTGAGAGAGTGACGGTGTGAGAGTGAGAGAGTGAGGGTGTGAGAGTGAGAGAGTGATGGTGTGAGAGTGAGAGAGTGACGGTGTGAGAGTGAGAGAGTGACGGTGTGAGAGTAAGAGAGTGACGGTGTGAGAGTGAGAGTGTGACGGTGTGAGAGAGAGTGACAGTGTGAGTGTGAGAGAGTGACTGTGTGAGAGTGAGAGTGACGGTGTGAGAGTGAGAGAGTGACGGTGTGAGAGTGAGAGAGTGACGGTGTGAGAGTGAGAGTGTGACGGTGTGAGAGAGAGTGACGTTGTGAGAGTGAGAGAGTGACGTTGTGAGAGTGAGAGAGTGACGGTGTGAGAGTGAGAGAGTGACGGTGTGACAGTGAGAGTGAGAGAGTGACGGTGTGAGAGTGAGAGAGTGACGGTGTGAGAGTGAGAGAGTGACGGTGTGAGAGTGAGAGTGAGAGTGAGAGAGTGAGAGAGTGACGGTGTGAGAGTGAGAGAGTGACGGTGTGAGACTGAGATAGTGGCGGTGTGAGAGTGAGAGTGTGACGGTGTGAGAGTGAGAGTGAGAGAGTGACGGTGTGAGAGTGAGAGAGTGACGGTGTGAGAGTGAGAGAGTGACGATGTGATAGTGAGAGAGTGACGGTCTGAGAGTGAGACAGTGAGTGTGACGGTGTGAGAGTGAGAGTGAGTGAGTGACGGTGTGACAGTGAGAGTGAGAGAGTGACGGTGTGAGAGTGAGAGAGTGAAGGTGTGAGAGTGAGAGAGTGACGGTGTGAGAGTGAGAGAGACGGTGTGAGAGTGAGAGTGAGAGTGAGAGAGTGAGAGAGTGACGGTGTGAGAGTGAGAGAGTGACGGAGTGAGACTGAGAGAGTGGCGGTGTGAGAGTGAGAGTGTGACGGTGTGAGAGTGAGAGTGAGAGAGTGAAGGTGTGAGAGTGAGAGAGTGACGGTGTGAGATTGAGAGAGTGAGTGTGACGGTGTGAGAGTGAGAGTGAGAGAGTGACGGTGTGACAGTGAGAGTGAGAGAGTGGCGGTGTGAGAGTGAGAGAGTGAAGGTGTGAGAGTGAGAGAGTGACGGTGTGAGAGTGAGAGAGACGGTGTGAGAGTGAGAGTGAGAGAGTGAGAGAGTGACGGTGTGAGAGTGAGAGAGTGACGGTGTGAGACTGAGAGAGTGGCGGTGTGAGAGTGAGAGTGTGACGGTGTGAGAGTGAGAGTGAGAGAGTGACGGTGTGAGAGTGAGAGAGTGACGGTGTGAGAGTGAGAGAGTGACGATGAGAGAGTGAGAGAGTGACGGTGTGAGAGTGAGAGAGTGAGAGTGAGAGTGAGAGTGAGAGAGTGACGGTGTGAGAGTGAGAGTGAGAGAGTGAGAGAGTGACGGTGTGAGAGTGAGAGTGAGGGAGTGAGAGAGTGAGAGAGTGACGGTGTGAGAGTGAGAGAGTGACGGTGTGAGAGTGAGAGTGGCGGTGTGTGAGTGAGAGAGTGACGGTGTGAGAGTGAGAGAGTGACGGTGTGAGAGTGAGAGAGTGACGGTGTGAGAGTGAGAGAGTCTCGGTGTGAGAGTGAGAGAGTGACGGTGTGAGAGTGAGAGAGTGACGGTGTGAGAGTGAGAGAGTCTCGGTGTGAGAGTGAGTGAGTGACGGTGTGAGAGTGAGAGTGACGGTGTGAGAGTGAGAGAGTGACGGTGTGAGAGTGAGAGAGTGACGGTGTGAGAGTGAGAGGGTGACGGTGTGAGAGTGCGAGAGTGACAGTGTGAGAGTGAGAGAGTGACGGTGTGAGAGTGAGAGAGTGGCGGTGTGAGAGTGAGAGAGTGACGGTGTGAGAGTGAGAGAGTGACGGTGTGAGAGTGAGAGAGTGACGGCGTGAGAGGGAGAGTGTGACGGTGTGAGAGTGAGAGAGTGACGGTGTGAGAGTGAGAGAGTGACGGTGTGAGAGTGAGAGAGTGACGGTGTGAGAGTGAGAGAGTGACGGTGTGAGAGTGAGAGAGTCTCGGTGTGAGAGTGAGAGAGTGACGGTGTGAGAGTGAGAGAGTGACGGTGTGAGAGTGAGAGAGTCTCGGTGTGAGAGTGAGTGAGTGACGGTGTGAGAGTGAGAGAGTGACGGTGTGAGAGTGAGAGGGTGACGGTGTGAGAGTGAGAGTGACGGTGTGAGAGTGAGAGAGTGACGGTGTGAGAGTGAGAGAGTGACGGTGTGAGAGTGAGAGTGAGAGGGTGACGGTGTGAGAGTGAGAGTGACGGTGTGAGAGTGAGAGAGTGACGGTGTGAGAGTGAGAGAGTGACGGTGTGAGAGTGAGAGGGTGACGGTGTGAGAGTGAGAGAGTGACGGTGTGAGAGTGAGAGAGTGACGGTGTGAGAGTGAGAGAGTGACGGTGTGAGAGTGAGAGAGTGATGGTGTGAGAGTGAGAGAGTGACGGTGTGAGAGTGAGAGAGCGACGGTGTGAGAGTGAGAGAGTGACGGTGTGAGAGTGAGAGAGTGACGGTGTGAGAGTGAGAGAGTGACGGTGTGAGAGTGAGAGAGTGACGGTGTGAGAGTGAGAGCGTGACGGTGATAGAGTGAGAGAGTGACGGTGTGACAGTGAGAGTGAGAGTGAGAGAGTGACGGTGTGAGAGTGAGAGAGTGACGGTGTGAGAGTGAGAGAGTGACGATGTGATAGTGAGAGAGTGACGGTCTGAGAGTGAGACAGTGAGTGTGACGGTGTGAGAGTGAGAGTGAGTGAGTGACGGTGTGACAGTGAGAGTGAGAGTGAGAGAGTGACGGTGTGAGAGTGAGAGAGTGAAGGTGTGAGAGTGAGAGAGTGACGGTGTGAGAGTGAGAGAGACGGTGTGAGAGTGAGAGTGAGAGTGAGAGAGTGAGAGAGTGACGGTGTGAGAGTGAGAGAGTGACGGAGTGAGTGTGAGAGAGTGGCGGTGTGAGAGTGAGAGTGTGACGGTGTGAGAGTGAGAGTGAGAGAGTGAAGGTGTGAGAGTGAGAGAGTGACGGTGTGAGATTGAGAGAGTGAGTGTGACGGTGTGAGAGTGAGAGTGAGAGAGTGACGGTGTGACAGTGAGAGTGAGAGAGTGGCGGTGTGAGAGTGAGAGAGTGAAGGTGTGAGAGTGAGAGAGTGACGGTGTGAGAGTGAGAGAGACGGTGTGAGAGTGAGAGTGAGAGAGTGAGAGAGTGACGGTGTGAGAGTGAGAGAGTGACGGTGTGAGACTGAGAGAGTGGCGGTGTGAGAGTGAGAGTGTGACGGTGTGAGAGTGAGAGTGAGAGAGTGACGGTGTGAGAGTGAGAGAGTGACGGTGTGAGAGTGAGAGAGTGACGATGAGAGAGTGAGAGAGTGACGGTGTGAGAGTGAGAGAGTGAGAGTGAGAGTGAGAGTGAGAGAGTGACGGTGTGAGAGTGAGAGTGAGAGAGTGAGAGAGTGACGGTGTGAGAGTGAGAGTGAGGGAGTGAGAGAGTGAGAGAGTGACGGTGTGAGAGTGAGAGAGTGACGGTGTGAGAGTGAGAGTGGCGGTGTGTGAGTGAGAGAGTGACGGTGTGAGAGTGAGAGAGTGACGGTGTGAGAGTGAGAGAGTGACGGTGTGAGAGTGAGAGAGTCTCGGTGTGAGAGTGAGAGAGTGACGGTGTGAGAGTGAGAGAGTGACGGTGTGAGAGTGAGAGAGTCTCGGTGTGAGAGTGAGTGAGTGACGGTGTGAGAGTGAGAGTGACGGTGTGAGAGTGAGAGAGTGACGGTGTGAGAGTGAGAGAGTGACGGTGTGAGAGTGAGAGGGTGACGGTGTGAGAGTGAGAGAGTGACAGTGTGAGAGTGAGAGAGTGACGGTGTGAGAGTGAGAGAGTGGCGGTGTGAGAGTGAGAGAGTGACGGTGTGAGAGTGAGAGAGTGACGGTGTGAGAGTGAGAGAGTGACGGCGTGAGAGGGAGAGTGTGACGGTGTGTGAGTGAGAGAGTGACGGTGTGAGAGTGAGAGAGTGACGGTGTGAGAGTGAGAGAGTCTCGGTGTGAGAGTGAGAGAGTGACGGTGTGAGAGTGAGAGAGTGACGGTGTGAGAGTGAGAGAGTCTCGGTGTGAGAGTGAGTGAGTGACGGTGTGAGAGTGAGAGAGTGACGGTGTGAGAGTGAGAGGGTGACGGTGTGAGAGTGAGAGTGATGGTGTGAGAGTGAGAGAGTGACGGTGTGAGAGTGAGAGAGTGACGGTGTGAGAGTGAGAGAGTGACGGTGTGAGAGTGAGAGGGTGACGGTGTGAGAGTGAGAGAGTGACAGTGTGAGAGTGAGAGAGTGACGGTGTGAGAGTGAGAGAGTGGCGGTGTGAGAGTGAGAGAGTGACGGTGTGAGAGTGAGAGAGTGGCGGTGTGAGAGTGAGAGAGTGACGGTGTGAGAGTGAGAGAGTGACGGTGTGAGAGTGAGAGAGTGACGGCGTGAGAGGGAGAGTGTGACGGTGTGTGAGTGAGAGAGTGACGGTGTGAGAGTGAGAGAGTGACGGTGTGAGAGTGAGAGAGTCACGGTGTGAGAGTGAGAGAGTGACGGTGTGAGAGTGAGAGAGTGACGGTGTGAGAGTGAGAGAGTCTCGGTGTGAGAGTGAGTGAGTGACGGTGTGAGAGTGAGAGAGTGACGGTGTGAGAGTGAGAGGGTGACGGTGTGAGAGTGAGAGTGACGGTGTGAGAGTGAGAGAGTGACGGTGTGAGAGTGAGAGAGTGACGGTGTGAGAGTGAGAGTGAGAGGGTGACGGTGTGAGAGTGAGAGTGACGGTGTGAGAGTGAGAGAGTGACGGTGTGAGAGTGAGAGAGTGACGGTGTGAGAGTGAGAGGGTGACGGTGTGAGAGTGAGAGAGTGACGGTGTGAGAGTGAGAGAGTGACGGTGTGAGAGTGAGAGAGTGACGGTGTGAGAGTGAGAGAGTGATGGTGTGAGAGTGAGAGAGTGACGGTGTGAGAGTGAGAGAGCGACGGTGTGAGAGTGAGAGAGTGACGGTGTGAGAGTGAGAGAGTGACGGTGTGAGAGTGAGAGAGTGACGGTGTGAGAGTGAGAGAGTGACGGTGTGAGAGTGAGAGCGTGACGGTGATAGAGTGAGAGAGTGACGGTGTGACAGTGAGAGTGAGAGTGAGAGAGTGACGGTGTGAGAGTGAGAGAGTGACGGTGTGAGAGTGAGAGAGTGACGATGTGATAGTGAGAGAGTGACGGTCTGAGAGTGAGACAGTGAGTGTGACGGTGTGAGAGTGAGAGTGAGTGAGTGACGGTGTGACAGTGAGAGTGAGAGAGTGACGGTGTGAGAGTGAGAGAGTGAAGGTGTGAGAGTGAGAGAGTGACGGTGTGAGAGTGAGAGAGACGGTGTGAGAGTGAGAGTGAGAGTGAGAGAGTGAGAGAGTGACGGTGTGAGAGTGAGAGAGTGACGGAGTGAGACTGAGAGAGTGGCGGTGTGAGAGTGAGAGTGTGACGGTGTGAGAGTGAGAGTGAGAGAGTGAAGGTGTGAGAGTGAGAGAGTGAAGGTGTGAGAGTGAGAGAGTGACGGTGTGAGAGTGAGAGAGACGGTGTGAGAGTGAGAGTGAGAGAGTGAGAGAGTGACGGTGTGAGAGTGAGAGAGTGACGGTGTGAGACTGAGAGAGTGGCGGTGTGAGAGTGAGAGTGTGACGGTGTGAGAGTGAGAGTGAGAGAGTGACGGTGTGAGAGTGAGAGAGTGACGGTGTGAGATTGAGAGAGTGAGTGTGACGGTGTGAGAGTGAGAGTGAGAGAGTGACGGTGTGACAGTGAGAGTGAGAGAGTGGCGGTGTGAGAGTGAGAGAGTGAAGGTGTGAGAGTGAGAGAGTGACGGTGTGAGAGTGAGAGAGACGGTGTGAGAGTGAGAGTGAGAGAGTGAGAGAGTGACGGTGTGAGAGTGAGAGAGTGACGGTGTGAGACTGAGAGAGTGGCGGTGTGAGAGTGAGAGTGTGACGGTGTGAGAGTGAGAGTGAGAGAGTGACGGTGTGAGAGTGAGAGAGTGACGGTGTGAGAGTGAGAGAGTGACGATGAGAGAGTGAGAGAGTGACGGTGTGAGAGTGAGAGAGTGAGAGTGAGAGTGAGAGTGAGAGAGTGACGGTGTGAGAGTGAGAGTGAGAGAGTGAGAGAGTGACGGTGTGAGAGTGAGAGTGAGGGAGTGAGAGAGTGAGAGAGTGACGGTGTGAGAGTGAGAGAGTGACGGTGTGAGAGTGAGAGTGGCGGTGTGTGAGTGAGAGAGTGACGGTGTGAGAGTGAGAGAGTGACGGTGTGAGAGTGAGAGAGTGACGGTGTGAGAGTGAGAGAGTCTCGGTGTGAGAGTGAGAGAGTGACGGTGTGAGAGTGAGAGAGTGACGGTGTGAGAGTGAGAGAGTCTCGGTGTGAGAGTGAGTGAGTGACGGTGTGAGAGTGAGAGTGACGGTGTGAGAGTGAGAGAGTGACGGTGTGAGAGTGAGAGGGTGACAGTGTGAGAGTGAGAGGGTGACGGTGTGAGAGTGAGAGAGTGACAGTGTGAGAGTGAGAGAGTGACGGTGTGAGAGTGAGAGAGTGGCGGTGTGAGAGTGAGAGAGTGACGGTGTGAGAGTGAGAGAGTGACGGTGTGAGAGTGAGAGAGTGACGGCGTGAGAGGGAGAGTGTGACGGTGTGTGAGTGAGAGAGTGACGGTGTGAGAGTGAGAGAGTGACGGTGTGAGAGTGAGAGAGTCTCGGTGTGAGAGTGAGAGAGTGACGGTGTGAGAGTGAGAGAGTGACGGTGTGAGAGTGAGAGAGTCTCGGTGTGAGAGTGAGTGAGTGACGGTGTGAGAGTGAGAGAGTGACGGTGTGAGAGTGAGAGGGTGACGGTGTGAGAGTGAGAGTGACGGTGTGAGAGTGAGAGAGTGACGGTGTGAGAGTGAGAGAGTGACGGTGTGAGAGTGAGAGTGAGAGGGTGACGGTGTGAGAGTGAGAGTGACGGTGTGAGAGTGAGAGAGTGACGGTGTGAGAGTGAGAGAGTGACGGTGTGAGAGTGAGAGGGTGACGGTGTGAGAGTGAGAGAGTGACGGTGTGAGAGTGAGAGAGTGACGGTGTGAGAGTGAGAGAGTGACGGTGTGAGAGTGAGAGAGTGATGGTGTGAGAGTGAGAGAGTGACGGTGTGAGAGTGAGAGAGCGACGGTGTGAGAGTGAGAGAGTGACGGTGTGAGAGTGAGAGAGTGACGGTGTGAGAGTGAGAGAGTGACGGTGTGAGAGTGAGAGAGTGACGGTGTGAGAGTGAGAGCGTGACGGTGATAGAGTGAGAGAGTGACGGTGTGACAGTGAGAGTGAGAGTGTGAGAGTGACGGTGTGAGAGTGTGACGTTGTGAGAGTGACAGAGTGACAGTGTGAGAGTGAGAGAGTGACGGTGTGAGAGTGAGAGAGTGAGGGTGTGAGAGTGAGAGAGTGATGGTGTGAGAGTGAGAGAGTAACGGTGTGAGAGTGAGAGAGTGACGGTGTGAGAGTAAGAGAGTGAGAGAGTGACGGTGTGAGAGTGAGAGAGTGACGGTGTGAGAGTGAGAGAGTGACGGTGTGAGAGTGAGAGAGTGACGGTGTGAGAGTGAGAGTGACGGTGTGAGAGTGAGATTGTGACTGTGTGAGAGTGAGAGTGACGGTGTGAGAGTGAGAGAGTGACGGTGTGAGAGTGAGAGAGTGACGGTGTGAGAGTGAGAGAGTGACGGTGTGAGAGTGAGAGAGTGACGGTGTGAGAGTGAGAGAGTGACGGTGTGAGAGAGAGTGACGTTGTGAGAGTGTGAGAGTTACGTTGTGAGAGTGAGAGAGTGACGGTGTGAGAGTGAGAGAGTGACGGTGTGAGAGTGAGAGAGTGACGGTGTGAGAGTGAGAGAGTGACGGTGTGAGAGTGAGAGAGTGACGGTGTGAGAGAGAGTGACGTTGTGAGAGTGAGAGAGTTACGTTGTGAGAGTGAGAGAGTGACGGTGTGAGAGTGAGAGAGTGACGGTGTGAGAGAGAGTGACGTTGTGAGAGTGAGAGAGTTACGTTGTGAGAGTGAGAGAGTGACGTTGTGAGAGTGAGAGAGTGACGGTGTGAGAGTGAGCGAGTGACGATGTGAGAGTGAGAGTGAGAGAGTGACGGTGTGAGAGGGAGAGTGTGACGGTGTGCGAGTGAAAGTGCGACAGTGTGAGAGTGAGAGTGAGAGAGTGAGAGAGTGACGGTGTGAGAGTGAGAGTGAGAGTGTGATGGTGTGAGAGTGAGAGAGTGACGGTGTGAGAGTGAGAGTGCGACAGTGTGAGAGTGAGAGTGACGGTGTGTGAGTGAGAGTGACGGTGTGAGAGTGAGAGAGTGACGGTGTGAGAGTGAGAGAGTGACGGTTTGAGAGTGAGAGAGTGACGGTGTGAGAGTGAGAGAGTGACGGTGTGAGAGTGAGAGAGTGACGGTGTGAGAGTGAGAGTGTGAAGGTGTGAGAGTGAGAGAGTGACGGTGTGAGAGTGAGAGAGTGACGGTGTGAGAGTGAGAGTGTGACGGTGTGAGATGGAGTGACGGTGTGAGAGTGAGAGAGTGACTGTGTGAGAGTGAGAGTGACGGTGTGAGAGTGTTAGAGTGACGGTGTGAGAGTGAGAGAGTGATGGTGTGAGAGTGAGAGAGTGACGGTGTGAGAGTGAGAGAGTGACGGTGTGAGAGTGAGAGTGACGGTGTGAGAGGGAGAGTGTGACGGTGTGAGAGTGAGAGAGTGACGGTGTGAGAGTGAGAGAGAGAGTGACGGTGTGAGAGTGAGAGTGACGGTGTGAGAGTGAGAGAGTGACGGTGTGAGAGTGAGAGTGTGACGGTGTGAGAGTGAGAGTGTGACGGTGTGAGAGTGAGAGTGTGACGGTGTGAGAGTGAGAGTGACGGTGTGAGAGTGAGAGAGTGACGGTGTGAGAGTGAGAGAGTGACGGTGTGAGAGTGAGAGTGCGACGGTGTGAGAGTGAGAGTGCGACGGTGTGGGAGTGAGAGTGACGGTGTGAGAGTGAGAGAGTGACGGTGTGAGAGTGAGAGAGTGACGGTGTGAGAGTGAGAGAGTGACGGTGAGAGAGTGAGAGAGTGACGGTGAGAGAGTGAGAGAGTGATGGTGTGAGAGTGAGAGAGTGACGGTGTGAGAGTGAGAGAGCGACGGTGTGAGAGTGAGAGAGTGACGGTGTGAGAGTGAGAGAGTGACGGTGTGAGAGTGAGAGAGTGACGGTGTGAGAGTGAGAGAGTGACGGTGTGAGAGTGAGAGCGTGACGGTGATAGAGTGAGAGAGTGACGGTGTGACAGTGAGAGTGAGAGTGTGAGAGTGACGGTGTGAGAGTGTGACGTTGTGAGAGTGAGAGAGCGACAGTGTGAGAGTGAGAGAGTGACGGTGTGAGAGTGAGAGAGTGAGGGTGTGAGAGTGAGGGAGTGAGAGAGTGAGAGAGTGACGGTGTGAGAGTGAGAGAGTGAGGGTGTGAGTGGGAGAGTGTCATGGTGTGTGAGTGAGAGAGTGACGGTGTGAGAGTGAGAGTGACGGTGTGAGAGTGAGAGTGAGAGTGAGAGAGTGACGGTGTGAGAGTGAGGGAGTGAGAGAGTGAGAGTGTCTCGGTGTGAGAGTGAGTGAGTGACGGTGTGAGAGTGAGAGTGATGGTGTGAGAGTGAGAGAGTGACGGTGTGAGAGTGAGAGAGTGACGGTGTGAGAGTGAGAGAGTGACGGTGTGAGAGTGAGAGAGTGACGGTGTGAGAGTGAGAGAGTGACGGTGTGAGAGTGAGAGGGTGACGGTGTGAGAGTGAGAGAGTGACGGTGTGAGAGTGAGAGAGTGACGGTGTGAGAGTGAGAGTGTGACGGTGTGAGATGGAGTGACGGTGTGAGAGTGAGAGAGTGACTGTGTGAGAGTGAGAGTGACGGTGTGAGAGTGAGAGAGTGACGGTGTGAGAGTGAGAGTGTGACGGTGTGAGATGGAGTGACGGTGTGAGAGTGAGAGAGTGACTGTGTGAGAGTGAGAGTGACGGTGTGAGAGTGAGAGAGTGACGGTGTGAGAGTGAGAGAGTGACGGTGTGAGAGTGAGAGAGTGACGGTGTGAGAGTGAGAGAGTGACGGTGTGAGAGTGAGAGAGTGACGGTGTGAGAGAGAGTGACGTTGTGAGAGTGAGAGAGTTACGTTGTGAATGTGAGAGAGTGACGGTGTGAGAGTGAGAGAGTGACGGTGTGAGAGTGAGAGTGAGAGTGAGAGAGTGAGAGAGTGACGATGTGAGAGTGAGAGTGAGAGAGTGACGGTGTGAGAGGGAGAGTGACGGTGTGCGAGTGAAAGTGCGACAGTGTGAGAGTGAGAGTGAGAGAGTGAGAGAGTGACGGTGTGAGAGTGAGAGTGAGAGTGACGGTGTGAGAGTGAGAGAGTGACGGTGTGAGAGTGAGAGTGCGACAGTGTGAGAGTGAGAGTGACGGTGTGAGAGTGAGAGTGACGGTGTGAGAGTGAGAGAGTGACGGTGTGAGAGTGAGAGAGTGACGGTTTGAGAGTGAGAGAGTGACGGTGTGAGAGTGAGAGAGTGACGGTGTGAGAGTGAGAGAGTGACGGTGTGAGAGTGAGAGTGTGAAGGTGTGAGAGTGAGAGAGTGACGGTGTGAGAGTGAGAGAGTGACGGTGTGAGAGTGAGAGTGTGACGGTGTGAGATGGAGTGACGGTGTGAGAGTGAGAGAGTGACTGTGTGAGAGTGAGAGTGACGGTGTGAGAGTGAGAGAGTGACGGTGTGAGAGTGAGAGAGTGACGGTGTGAGAGTGAGAGAGTGACGGTGTGAGAGTGAGAGAGTGACGGTGTGAGAGTGAGAGTGACGGTGTGAGAGTGAGAGTGTGAGTGAGAGAGTGAGAGTGTGACGGTGTGAGAGTGAGAGTGAGAGAGTGACGGTGTGAGAGGGAGAGTGTGACGGTGTGAGAGTGAGAGTGACGGTGTGAGAGTGAGAGTTATGGTGTGAGAGTGAGAGAGTGACGGTGTGAGAGTGAGAGTGTGACGGTGTGAGAGTGAGAGTGTGACGGTGTGAGAGTGAGAGTGTGACGGTGTGAGAGTGAGAGTGACGGTGTGAGAGTGAGAGAGTGACGGTGTGAGAGTGAGAGAGTGACGGTGTGAGAGTGAGAGTGCGACGGTGTGAGAGTGAGAGTGCGACGGTGTGGGAGTGAGAGTGACGGTGTGAGAGTGAGAGAGTGACGGTGTGAGAGTGAGAGAGTGACGGTGTGAGAGTGAGAGAGTGATGGTGTGAGAGTGAGAGAGTGACGGTGTGAGAGTGAGAGAGCGACTGTGTGAGAGTGAGAGAGTGACGGTGTGAGAGTGAGAGAGTGACGGTGTGAGAGTGAGAGAGTGACAGTGTGAGAGTGAGAGAGTGACGGTGTGAGAGTGAGAGCGTCACGGTGATAGAGTGAGAGAGTGACGGTGTGACAGTGAGAGTGAGAGTGTGAGAGTGACGGTGTGAGAGTGTGACGTTGTGAGAGTGAGAGAGCGACAGTGTGAGAGTGAGAGAGTGACGGTGTGAGAGTGAGAGAGTGAGGGTGTGAGAGTGAGGGAGTGAGAGAGTGAGAGAGTGACGGTGTGAGAGTGAGAGAGTGAGGGTGTGAGAGGGAGAGTGTCATGGTGTGTGAGTGAGAGAGTGACGGTGTGAGAGTGAGAGTGACGGTGTGAGAGTGAGAATGAGAGTGAGAGAGTGACGGTGTGAGAGTGAGGGAGTGAGAGAGTGAGAGAGTCTCGGTGTGAGAGTGAGTGAGTGACGGTGTGAGAGTGAGAGTGATGGTGTGAGAGTGAGAGAGTGACGGTGTGAGAGTGAGAGAGTGACGGTGTGAGAGTGAGAGAGTGACGGTGTGAGAGTGAGAGAGTGACGGTGTGAGAGTGAGAGAGTGACGGTGTGAGAGTGAGAGGGTGACGGTGTGAGAGTGAGAGAGTGACGGTGTGAGAGTGAGAGAGTGACTGTGTCGGAGTGAGAGTGACGGTGTGAGAGTGAGAGAGTGACGGTGTGAGAGTGAGAGTGTGACGGTGTGAGATGGAGTGACGGTGTGAGAGTGAGAGAGTGACTGTGTGAGAGTGAGAGTGACGGTGTGAGAGTGAGAGAGTGACGGTGTGAGAGTGAGAGAGTGACGGTGTGAGAGTGAGAGAGTGACGGTGTGAGAGTGAGAGAGTGACGGTGTGAGAGTGAGAGTGACGGTGTGAGAGTGAGAGTGTGAGTGAGAGAGTGAGAGTGTGACGGTGTGAGAGTGAGAGTGAGAGAGTGACGGTGTGAGAGGGAGAGTGTGACGGTGTGAGAGTGAGAGTGACGGTGTGAGAGTGAGAGTGACGGTGTGAGAGTGAGAGAGTGACGGTGTGAGAGTGAGAGTGTGACGGTGTGAGAGTGAGAGTGTGACGGTGTGAGAGTGAGAGTGTGACGGTGTGAGAGTGAGAGTGACGGTGTGAGAGTGAGAGAGTGACGGTGTGAGAGTGAGAGAGTGACGGTGTGAGAGTGAGAGTGCGACGGTGTGAGAGTGAGAGTGCGACGCTGTGGGAGTGAGAGTGACGGTGTGAGAGTGAGAGAGTGACGGTGTGAGAGTGAGAGAGTGACGGTGTGAGAGTGAGAGAGTGACGGTGTGAGAGTGAGAGAGTGACGGTGAGAGAGTGAGAGAGTGACGGTGAGAGAGTGAGAGAGTGATGGTGTGAGAGTGAGAGAGTGACGGCGTGAGAGTGAGAGAGCGACGGTGTGAGAGTGAGAGAGTGACGGTGTGAGAGTGAGAGAGTGACGGTGTGAGAGTGAGAGAGTGACGGTGTGAGAGTGAGAGAGTGACGGTGTGAGAGTGAGAGCGTGACGGTGATAGAGTGAGAGAGTGACGGTGTGACAGTGAGAGTGAGAGTGTGAGAGTGACGGTGTGAGAGTGTGACGTTGTGAGAGTGAGAGAGCGACAGTGTGAGAGTGAGAGAGTGACGGTGTGAGAGTGAGAGAGTGAGGGTGTGAGAGTGAGGGAGTGAGAGAGTGAGAGAGTGACGGTGTGAGAGTGAGAGAGTGAGGGTGTGAGAGGGAGAGTGTCATGGTGTGTGAGTGAGAGAGTGACGGTGTGAGAGTGAGAGTGACGGTGTGAGAGTGAGAGTGAGAGTGAGAGAGTGACGGTGTGAGAGTGAGGGAGTGAGAGAGTGAGAGAGTCTCGGTGTGAGAGTGAGTGAGTGACGGTGTGAGAGTGAGAGAGATGGTGTGAGAGTGAGAGAGTGACGGTGTGAGAGTGAGAGAGTGACGGTGTGAGAGTGAGAGAGTGACGGTGTGAGAGTGAGAGAGTGACGGTGTGAGAGTGAGAGAGTGACGGTGTGAGAGTGAGAGGGTGACGGTGTGAGAGTGAGAGAGTGACGGTGTGAGAGTGAGAGAGTGACGGTGTGAGAGTGAGAGAGTGACGGTGTGAGAGTGAGAGAGTGACGGTGTGAGAGTGAGAGAGTGACGGTGTGAGAGTGAGAGGGTGACGGTGTGAGAGTGAGAGACTGACGGTGTGAGAGTGAGAGAGTGACTGTGTCGGAGTGAGAGTGACGGTGTGAGAGTGAGAGATTGACGGTGTGAGAGTGAGAGCGTGACGCTGTGAGAGTGAGAGAGTGACGGTGTGACAGTGAGAGTGAGAGTGTGAGAGTGACGGTGTGAGAGTGAGAGAGTGACGGTTTTAGAGTGAGAGAGTGACGGTGTGAGAGTGAGAGAGTGACGGTGTGAGAGTGAGAGAGTGAGGGTGTGAGAGTGAGAGAGTGACGGTGTGAGAGTGAGAGAGTGACGGTGTGAGAGTGAGAGAGTGACGGTGAGAGAGTGAGAGAGTGACGGTGTGAGAGTGAGAGAGTGACGGTGTGAGAGTGAGAGAGTGATGGCGTGAGAGTGAGAGAGTGACACTGTGAGAGTGAGAGAGTGACGGTGAGAGAGTGAGAGAGTGACGGTGTGAGAGTGAGAGAGTGACGGTGTGAGAGTGAGAGAGTGATGGTGTGAGAGTGAGAGAGTGACGGTGAGAGAGTGAGAGAGTGAGGGTGTGAGAGTGAGAGAGTGATGGTGTGAGAGTGAGAGAGTGACGGTGTGAGAGTGAGAGAGTGACGGTGTGAGAGTGAGAGAGTGACGGTGTGAGAGAGAGTGACGGAGTGAGAGTGAGAGTGTGACGGTGTGAGAGAGAGTGACGGTGTGAGAGTGAGAGAGTGACTGTGTGAGAGTGAGAGTGACGGTGTGAGAGTGAGAGAGTGACGGTGTGAGAGTGAGAGAGTGACGGTGTGAGAGTGAGAGAGTGACGGTGTGAGAGAGAGAGTGACGGTGTGAGAGTGACGGTGTGAGAGTGAGAGTGAGAGTGAGAGAGTGAGAGAGTGACGGTGTGAGAGTGAGAGTGAGAGTGAGAGAGTGACGGTGTGAGAGGGAGAGTGTGACGGTGTGAGAGTGAGAGTGCGACAGTGTGAGAGTGAGAGTGATGGTGTGAGAGTGAGAGTGACGGTGTGAGAGTGGGAGAGTGACGGTGTGAGAGTGAGAGTGTGAGAGAGTGAGAGTGAGAGAGTGAGAGAGTGACGGTGTGAGAGTGAGAGTGAGAGTGTGATGGTGTGAGAGTGAGAGAGTGACGTTGTGAGAGTGAGAGAGTGACGGTGTGAGAGTGAGAGAGTGACGGTGTGAGAGTGAGAGAGTGACGGTGTGAGAGTGAGAGATTGAGGGGGTGAGAGTGAGAGAGTGACGGTGTGAGAGTGAGAGAGTGACGGTGTGAGAGTGAGAGAGTGACGGTGTGAGAGTGATAGTGTGACGGTGTGAGATGGAGTGACGGTGTGAGAGTGAGAGAGCGACTGTGTGAGAGTGAGTGACGGTGTGAGAGTGAGAGTGTGACGGTGGGAGAGTGAGAGAGTGACGGTGTGAGAGTGAGAGAGTGACGGTGTGAGAGTGAGAGTGACGGTGTGAGAGTGAGAGTGTGAGTGAGAGGGAGAGTGTGACGGTGTGAGAGTGAGAGTGCGACTGTGTGAGAGTGAGAGTGTGGCGGTGTGAGAGTGAGAGTGACGGTGTGAGAGTGAGAGTGTGACGGTGTGAGAGTGAGAGTGTGATGGTGTGAGAGTGAGAGTGTGACGGTGTGAGAGTGAGAGTGTGACGGTGTGAGAGTGAGAGTGTGACGGTGTGAGAGTGAGAGTGACTGTGCGAGAGTGAGAGAGTGACGATGTGAGAGTCAGAGAGTGACGGTGTGAGAGTGAGAGTGACGGTGTGAGAGTGAGAGAGTGACGGTGTGAGAGTGAGAGAGTGACGGTGTGAGAGTGAGAGAGTGACGGTGTGAGAGTGAGAGAGTGACGGTGTGAGAGTGAGAGAGTGACGGTGTGAGAGTGAGAGAGTGACGGTGTGAGAGTGATGGTGTGAGAGTGAGAGAGTGACGGTGTGAGAGTGAGAGAATGACGGTGTGAGAGTGAGAGGGTGACGGTGTGAGAGTGAGAGAGTGACGGTGTGAGAGTGAGAGGGTGACGGTGTGAGAGTGAGAGACTGACGGTGTGAGAGTGAGAGAGTGACTGTGTCGGAGTGAGAGTGACGGTGTGAGAGTGAGAGATTGACGGTGTGAGAGTGAGAGCGTGACGGTGTGACAGTGAGAGTGAGAGTGTGAGAGTGACGGTGTGAGAGTGAGAGAGTGACGGTTTTAGAGTGAGAGAGTGACGGTGTGAGAGTGAGAGAGTGACGGTGTGAGAGTGAGAGAGTGAGGGTGTGAGAGTGAGAGAGTGACGGTGTGAGAGTGAGAGAGTGACGGTGTGAGAGTGAGAGAGTGACGGTCTGAGAGTGAGAAAGTGACGGAGTGAGAGTGAGAGAGTGACGGTGTGAGAGTAAGAGAGTGACGGTGTGAGAGTGAGAGAGTGACGGTGTGAGAGTGAGAGTGTGACGGTGTGAGAGAGAGTGACGGTGTGAGAGTGAGAGAGTGACTGTATGAGAGTGAGAGTGACGGTCTGAGAGTGAGAGAGTGACGGTGTGAGAGTGAAAGAGTGACGGTGTGAGAGTGAGAGAGTGACGGTGTGAGAGAGAGAGTGACGGTGTGAGAGTGAGAGTGACGGTGTGAGAGTGAGAGTGAGAGTGAGAGAGTGAGAGAGTGACGGTGTGAGAGGGAGAGTGTGACGGTGTGAGAGTGTGAGTGCGACAGTGTGAGAGTGAGCGTGATGGTGTGAGAGTGAGAGTGACGGTGTGAGAGTGGGAGAGTGACGGTGTGAGAGTCAGAGTGTGAGAGAGTGAGAGAGTGAGAGAGTGACGGTGTGAGAGTGAGAGTGAGAGTGTGATGGTGTGAGAGTGAGAGAGTGACGTTGTGAGAGTGAGAGAGTGACGGTGTGAGAGTGAGAGTGATGGTGTGAGAGTGAGAGAGTGACGGTGTGAGAGTGAGAGAGTGATGGTGTGAGAGTGAGAGAGTGACGGTGTGAGAGTGAGAGAGTGACGGTGTGAGAGTGAGAGAGTGACGGTGTGAGAGTGAGAGAGTGACGGTGTGAGAGTGAGAGGGTGACGGTGTAAGAGTGAGAGAGTGACGGTGTGAGAGTGAGAGAGTGACTGTGTTGGAGTGAGAGTGACGGTGTGAGAGTGAGAGTGACGGTGTGAGAGTGAGAGAGTGACGGTGTGAGAGTGACGGTGTGAGAGTGAGAGAGTGACTGTGTGAGAGTGAGAGATTGACGGTGTGAGAGTGAGAGATTGACGGTGTGAGAGTGAGAGCGTGACGGTGTGAGAGTGAGAGAGTGACGGTGTGACAGTGAGAGTGAGAGTGTGAGAGTGAAGGTGTGAGAGTGAGAGAGTGACGGTGTGAGAGTGAGAGAGTGACGGTGTGAGAGTGAGAGAGTGACGGTGTGAGAGTGAGAGAGTGAAGGTGTGAGAGTGATAGAGTGACGGTGTGAGAGTGAGAGAGTGACGGTGTGAGAGTAAGAGAGTGACGGTGTGAGAGTGAGAGAGTGACGGTGTGAGAGTGAGAGTGTGACGGTGTGAGAGAGACTGACGGTGTGAGAGTGAGAGAGTGACTGTCTGAGAGTGAGAGTGACGGTGTGAGAGTGAGAGAGTGACGGTGTGAGAGTGAGAGAGTAATGGTGTGAGAGTGAGAGAGTGACGGTGTGAGAGAGAGAGTGACGGTGTGAGAGTGACGGTGTGAGAGTGAGAGTGAGAGTGAGAGAGTGACGGTGTGAGAGTGAGAGTGAGATGAGAGAGTGACGGTGTGAGAGGGAGAGTGTGACGGTGTGAGAGTGAGAGTGCGACAGTGTGAGAGTGAGAGTGATGATGTGAGAGTGGGAGTGACGGTGTGAGAGTGGGAGAGTGACGGTGTGAGAGTGAGAGTGTGAGAGAGTGAGAGTGAGAGAGTGAGAGAGTGACGGTGTGAGAGTGAGAGTGAGAGTGTGATGGTGTGAGAGTGAGAGAGTGACGTTGTGAGAGTGAGAGAGTGACGGTGTCAGAGTGAGAGAGTGACGGTGTGAGAGTGAGAGAGTGACGGTGTGAGAGTGAGAGATTGAGGGTGTGAGAGTGAGAGAGTGACGGTGTGAGTGTGAGAGAGTGACGGTATGAGATTGAGAGAGTGACGGTGTGAGAGTGAGAGTGTGACGGTGTGAGATGGAGTGACGGTGTGAGAGTGAGAGAGTGACTGTGTGAGAGTGAGTGACGGTGTGAGAGTGAGAGTGTGACGGTGTGAGAGTGAGAGAGTGACGGTGTGAGAGTGAGAGAGTGACGGTGTGAGAGTGAGAGTGACGGTGTGAGAGTGAGCGTGTGAGTGAGAGGGAGAGTGTGATGGTGTGAGAGTGAGAGTGCGACTGTGTGAGAGTGAGAGTGTGGCGGTGTGAGAGTGAGAGTGACGGTGTGAGAGTGAGAGTGTGACGGTGTGAGAGTGAGAGTGTGACGGTGTGAGAGTGAGAGTGTGACGGTGTGAGAGTGAGAGAGTGACGGTGTGAGAGTGAGAGAGTGACGGTGTGACGGTGTGAGAGTCAGAGTGTGACGGTGTGAGAGTGAGAGAGTGACGGTGTGAGAGTGAGAGTGACTGTGCGAGAGTGAGAGAGTGACGGTTTGAGAGTGACAGTGTGACGGTGTGAGAGTGAGAGTGACTGTGCGAGAGTGAGAGAGTGACGATGTGAGAGTGAGAGAGTGACGGTGTGAGAGTGCGACGGTGTGAGAGTGAGAGTGATGGTGTGAGAGTGAGAGAGTGACGGTGTGAGAGTGAGAGTGAGAGAGTGACGGTGTGAGAGTGAGAGTGTGAGAGAGTGAGAGAGTGACGGTGTGAGAGTGAGAGAGTGACGATGTGAGAGTGAGAGAGTGACGGTGTGAGAGTGAGAGTGTGACGGTGTGAGAGTGAGAGTGACGGTGTGAGAGTGAGAGAGTGACGGTGTGAGAGTGAGAGAGTGACGGTGTGAGAGTGAGTGAGTGACGGTGTGAGAGTGAGAGAGTGACGGTGTGAGAGTGAGAGTGATGGTGTGAGAGTGAGTGAGTGACGGTGTGAGAGTGAGAGAGTGACGGTGTGAGAGTGAGAGAGTGACGGTGTGAGAGTGAGAGTGACGGTGTGAGAGTGAGAGTGTGACGGTGTGAGAGTGAGAGTGACGGTGTGAGAGTGAGAGAGTGAAGGTGTGAGAGTGAGAGTGTGACGGTGTGAGAGTGAGAGAGTGACGGTGTGAGAGTGAGAGTGACGGTGTGAGAGTGAGAGTGTGACGGTGTGAGAGTGAGAGTGACGGTGTGAGAGTGAGAGAGTGAAGGTGTGAGAGTGAGAGTGTGACGGTGTGAGAGTGAGAGAGTGACGGTGTGAGAGTGAGAGAGTGACGGTGTGAGAGTGAGAGAGTGACGGTGTGAGAGTGAGAGTGACGGTGTGAGAGTGAGAGAGTGACGATGTGAGAGTGAGAGAGTGACGGTGTGAGAGTGAGAGTGTGACGGTGTGAGAGTGAGAGAGTGACGGTGTGAGAGTGAGAGTGACGGTGTGAGAGTGAGAGAGTGAAGGTGTGAGAGTGAGAGTGTGACGGTGTGAGAGTGAGAGAGTGACGGTGTGAGAGTGAGAGTGACGGTGTGAGAGTGAGAGTGACGGTGTGAGAGTGAGAGTGTGACGGTGTGAGAGTGAGAGTGACGGTGTGAGAGTGAGAGAGTGACAGTGTGAGAGTGAGAGAGTGACGGTGTGAGAGTGAGAGTGACGGTGTGAGAGTGAGAGAGTGAAGGTGTGAGAGTGAGAGTGTGACGGTGTGAGAGTGAGAGAGTGACGGTGTGAGAGTGAGAGTGACGGTGTGAGAGTGAGAGTGACGGTGTGAGAGTGAGAGTGTGACGGTGTGAGAGTGAGAGTGACGGTGTGAGAGTGAGAGAGTGACAGTGTGAGAGTGAGAGAGTGACGGTGTGAGAGTGAGAGAGTGAGGGTGTGAGAGTGAGAGAGTGACGGTGTGAGAGTGAGAGAGTGACGGTGTGAGAGTGAGAGAGTGAAGGTGTGAGAGTGAGAGTGTGACGGTGTGAGAGTGAGAGTGACGGTGTGAGAGTGAGAGTGACTGTGCGAGAGTGAGAGAGTGACGGTGTGAGAGTGAGAGTGCGACGGTGTGAGAGTGCGACGGTGTGAGAGTGAGAGTGACGGTGTGAGAGTGAGAGAGTGACGGTGTGAGAGTGAGAGAGTGACGGTGTGAGAGTGAGAGAGTGACGGTGTGAGAGTGAGAGAGTGACGGTGAGAGAGTGAGAGTGTGACGGTGAGAGAGTGAGAGAGTGACGGTGTGAGAGTGAGAGAGTGACGGTGTGAGAGTGAGAGAGTGACGGTGTGAGAGTGAGAGAGTGACGGTGTGAGAGTGAGAGAGTGATGGTGTGAGTGTGAGAGAGTGACGGTGAGAGAGTGAGAGAGTGACGGTGTGAGAGTGAGAGAGTGACGGTGTGAGAGTGAGAGAGTGACGGTGTGAGAGTGAGAGAGTGACGGTGTGAGAGTGAGAGTGAGAGTGTGAGAGTGAGAGTGTGACGGTGTGAGAGTGAGAGAGTGATGGTGTGAGAGTGAAAGAGTGACGGTGTGAGAGTGAGAGTGACGGTGTGAGAGTGAGAGAGTGACGGCGTGAGAGTGAGAGTGACGGTGTGAGAGTGAGAGAGTGATGGTGTGAGAGTGACAGAGTGACGGTGTGAGAGTGAGAGGGTGACGGTGTGAGAGTGAGAGTGACGGTGTGAGATTGAGGGAGTGACGGTGTGAGAGTGAGAGAGTGACGGTGTGAGAGTGAGAGAGTGACGGTGTGAGAGTGAGAGAGTGACGGTGTGAGAGTGAGAGATTGAGGGTGTAAGAGTGAGAGAGTGACGGTGTGAGAGTGAGAGTGACGGTGTGAGAGTGTGAGAATGACAGTGCGAGAATGAGAGAGTGACGGTGTGAGAGTGAGAGAGTGACGGTGTGAGAGTGAGAGAGTGACGGTGTGAGAGTGAGAGAGTGACGGTGTGAGAGTGACGGTGTGTGAGTGAGTGAGTGACGGTGTGAGAGTGAGAGAGTGACGGTGTGAGAGTGAGAGATTGAGGGTGTGAGAGTGACGGTGTGTGAGTGAGTGAGTGACGGTGTGAGAGTGAGAGAGTGACTGTGTGAGAGTGAGAGTGTGAAGGTGTGAGAGTGAGAGAGTGACGGTGTGAGAGTGAGAGAGTGATGGTGTGAGAGTGAGAGTGTGACGGTGTGTGATGGAGTGACGGTGTGAGAGTGAGAGAGTGACTGCGTGAGAGTGAGAGTGACGGTGTGAGAGTGAGAGAGTGACGGTGTGAGAGTGAGAGAGTGACGGTGTGAGAGTGAGAGAGTGATGTTGTGAGAGTGAGAGTGACGGTGTGAGAGTGAGAGTGTGAGTTAGAGAGTGAGAGTGTGACGGTGTGAGAGTGAGAGTGAGAGAGTGACGGTGTGAGAGGGAGAGTGTGACGGTGTGAGAGTGAGAGTGCGACTTTGTGAGAGTGAGAGTGACGTGTGAGAGTGAGAGTGACGGTGTGAGAGTGACGGTGTGAGAGTGAGAGTGTGACGGTGTGAGAGTGAGAGTGTGATGGTGTGAGAGTGAGAGTGTGATGGTGTGAGAGTGAGAGTGACGGTGTGAGAGTGAGAGAGTGACGGTGTGAGAGTGAGAGAGTGACGGTGTGAGAGCGAGAGTGCGACGGTGTGAGAGTGAGAGTGCGACGGTGTGAGAGTGAGAGTGACGGTGTGAGAGTAAGAGAGTGACGGTGTGAGAGTGAGAGAGTGACGGTGTGAGAGTGAGAGAGTGACGGTGTGAGAGTGAGAGAGTGACGGTGAGAGAGTGAGAGAGTGACGGCGAGAGAGTGAGAGAGTGACGGTGTGAGAGTGAGAGAGTGATGGTGTGAGAGTGAGAGAGTGACGGTGAGAGAGTGAGAGAGTGACGGTGAGAGAGTGAGAGGGTGATGGTGTGAGAGTGAGAGAGTGATGGTGTGAGAGTGAGAGAGTGACGGTGTGAGAGTGAGTGAGTGACGGTGTGAGAGTGAGAGAGTGACGGTGTGAGAGTGAGAGAGTGACGGTGTGAGAGTGAGAGTGAGAGTGTGAGAGTGAGAGTGTGACGGTGTGAGAGTGAGAGAGTGATGGTGTGAGAGTGAGAGAGTGACGGTGTGAGAGTGAGAGTGACAGTGTGAGAGTGAGAGAGTGACTGTGTGAGAGTGAGAGATTGACGGTGTGAGAGTGAGAGATTGACGGTGTGAGAGTGAGAGCGTAATGGTGTGAGAGTGAGAGAGTGACGGTGTGACAGTGAGAGTGAGAGTGTGAGAGTGAAGGTGTGAGAGTGAGAGAGTGACGGTGTGAGAGTGAGAGAGTGACGGTGTGAGAGTGAGAGAGTGACGGTGTGAGAGTGAGAGAGTGAAGGTGTGAGAGTGAGAGAGTGACGGTGTGAGAGTGAGAGAGTGACGGTGTGAGAGTAAGAGAGTGACGGTGTGAGAGTGAGAGAGTGACGGTGTGAGAGTGAGAGAGTGACGGTGTGAGAGTGAGAGTGTGACGGTGTGAGAGAGAGTGACGGTGTGAGAGTGAGAGAGTGACTGTGTGAGAGTGAGAGTGACGGTGTGAGAGTGAGAGAGTGACGGTGTGAGAGTGAGAGAGTGACGGTGTGAGAGAGAGAGTGACGGTGTGAGAGTGACGGTGTGAGAGTGAGAGTGAGAGTGAGAGAGTGAGAGAGTGACGGTGTGAGAGTGAGAGTGAGATGAGAGAGTGACGGTGTGAGAGGGAGAGCGTGACGGTGTGAGAGTGAGAGTGCGACAGTGTGAGAGTGAGAGTGATGATGTGAGAGTGAGAGTGACAGTGTGAGAGTGGGAGAGTGACGGTGTGAGAGTGAGAGTGTGAGAGAGTGAGAGTGAGAGAGTGAGAGAGTGACGGTGTGAGAGTGAGAGTGAGAGTGTGATGGTGTGAGAGTGAGAGAGTGACGTTGTGAGAGTGAGGGAGTGACGGTGTCAGAGTGAGAGAGTGATGGTGTGAGAGTGAGAGAGTGACGGTGTGAGAGTGAGAGATTGAGGGTGTGAGAGTGAGAGAGTGACGGTGTGAGAGTGAGAGAGTGACGGTGTGAGATTGAGAGAGTGACGGTGTGAGAGTGAGAGTGTGACGGTGTGAGATGGAGTGACGGTGTGAGAGTGAGAGAGTGACTGTGTGAGAGTGAGTGACGGTGTGAGAGTGAGAGTGTGACGGTGTGAGAGTGAGAGAGTGACGGTGTGAGAGTGAGAGAGTGACGGTGTGAGAGTGAGAGTGACGGTGTGAGAGTGAGAGTGTGAGTGAGAGGGAGAGTGTGACGGTGTGAGAGTGAGAGTGCGACTGTGTGAGAGTGAGAGTGTGGCGGTGTGAGAGTGAGAGTGACGGTGTGAGAGTGAGAGTGTGACGGTGTGAGAGTGAGAGTGTGACGGTGTGAGAGTGAGAGTGTGACGGTGTGAGAGTGAGAGAGTGACGGTGTGAGAGTGAGAGAGTGACGGTGTGACGGTGTGAGAGTGAGAGTGTGACGGTGTGAGAGTGAGAGAGTGACGGTGTGAGAGTGAGAGAGTGAGAGTGTGACGGTGTGAGAGTGAGAGTGTGACGGTGTGAGAGTGAGAGTGACTGTGCGAGAGTGAGAGAGTGACGGTGTGAGAGTGAGAGAGTGACGGGGTGAGAGTGAGAGAGTGACGGTGTGAGAGTGAGAGAGTGACGGTGTGAGAGTGAGAGTGAGAGTGTGAGAGTGAGAGTGTGACGGTGTGAGAGTGAGAGAGTGATGGTGTGAGAGTGAAAGAGTGACGGTGTGAGAGTGCGACGGTGTGAGAGTGAGAGTGACGGTGTGAGAGTGAGAGAGTGACGGTGTGAGAGTGAGAGAGTGACGGTGTGAGAGTGAGAGAGTGACGGTGTGAGAGTGAGAGAGTGACGGTGAGAGAGTGAGAGAGTGACGGTGAGAGAGTGAGAGAGTGACGGTGTGAGAGTGAGAGAGTGACGGTGTGAGAGTGAGAGAGTGACGGTGTGAGAGTGAGAGAGTGACGGTGAGAGAGTGACGGTGCGAGAGTGAGAGTGAGAGTGTGAGAGTGAGAGAGTGACGGTGAGAGAGTGACGGTGCGAGAGTGAGAGTGAGAGTGTGAGAGTGAGTGAGTGACGGTGTGAGAGTGAGAGAGTGACGGTGAGAGAGTGAGAGTGTGACGGTGTGAGAGTGAGAGAGTGACGGTGTGAGAGTGAGAGAGTGACGGTGTGAGAGTGAGAGTGAGAGTGTGAGAGTGAGAGTGTGACGGTGTGAGAGTGAGAGAGTGATGGTGTGAGAGTGAAAGAGTGACGGTGTGAGAGTGAGAGTGACGGTGTGAGAGTGAGAGAGTGACGGCGTGAGAGTGAGAGTGACGGTGTGATAGTGAGAGGGTGACGGTGTGAGAGTGAGAGTGACGGTGTGAGATTGAGAGAGTGACGGTGTGAGAGTGAGAGAGTGACGGTGTGAGAGTGAGAGAGTGACGGTGTGAGAGTGAGAGTGACGGTGTGAGAGTGTGAGAGTGACAGTGAAAGAGTGAGAGAGTGACGGTGTGAGAGTGAGAGAGTGACGGTGTGAGAGTGAGAGAGTGACGGTGTGAGAGTGAGAGATTGAGGGTGTGAGAGTGAGAGAGTGACGGTGTGAGAGTGAGAGTGACGGTGTGAGAGTGTGAGAGTGACAGTGAGAGAATGAGAGAGTGACGGTGTGAGAGTGAGAGAGTGACGGTGTGAGAGTGAGTGAGTGACGGTGTGAGAGTGAGAGAGTGACGGTGTGAGAGTGAGAGAGTGACGGTGTGAGAGTGAGAGAGTGACGGTGTGAGAGTGAGAGAGTGACGGTGTGAGAGTGAGAGAGTGACGGTGTGAGAGTGAGAGAGTGATGGTGTGAGAGTGAGAGAGTGATGGTGAGAGAGTGAGAGTGTGACGGTGTGAGAGTGAGAGAGTGACGGTGTGAGAGTGAGAGAGTGACGGTGTGAGAGTGAGAGTGAGAGTGTGAGAGTGTGACGGTGTGAGAGTGAGAGAGTGATGGTGTGAGAGTGAAAGAGTGACGGTGTGAGAGTGAGAGTGACGGTGTGAGAGTGAGAGAGTGACGGCGTGAGAGTGAGAGTGACGGTGTGAGAGTGAGAGAGTGACGGTGTGAGAGTGACAGAGTGACGGTGTGAGAGTGAGAGGGTGACGGTGTGAGAGTGAGAGTGACGGTGTGAGATTGAGAGAGTGACGGTGTGAGAGTGAGAGAGTGACGGTGTGAGAGTGAGAGAGTGACGGTGTGAGAGTGAGAGAGTGACGGTGTGAGAGTGAGAGATTGAGGGTGTGAGAGTGAGAGAGTGACGGTGTGAGAGTGAGAGTGACAGTGTGAGAGTGTGAGAGTGACAGTGCGAGAATGAGAGAGTGACGGTGTGAGAGTGAGAGAGTGACGGTGTGAGAGTGAGAGAGTGAAGGTGTGAGAGTGAGAGAGTGACGGTGTGAGAGTGACGGTGTGTGAGTGAGTGAGTGACGGTGTGAGAGTGAGAGAGTGACGGTGTGAGAGTGAGAGATTGAGGGTTTGAGAGTGACGGTGTGTGAGTGAGTGAGTGACGGTGTGAGAGTGAGAGAGTGACTGTGTGAGAGTGAGAGTGTGAAGGTGTGAGAGTGAGAGAGTGACGGTGTGAGAGTGAGAGAGTGATGGTGTGAGAGTGAGAGTGTGACGGTGTGTGATGGAGTGACGGTGTGAGAGTGAGAGAGTGACTGCGTGAGAGTGAGAGTGACGGTGTGAGAGTGAGAGAGTGACGGTGTGAGAGTGAGAGAGTGACGGTGTGAGAGTGAGAGAGTGATGTTGTGAGAGTGAGAGTGACGGTGTGAGAGTGAGAGTGTGAGTTAGAGAGTGAGAGTGTGACGGTGTGAGAGTGAGAGTGAGAGAGTGACGGTGTGAGAGGGAGAGTGTGACGGTGTGAGAGTGAGAGTGCGACTTTGTGAGAGTGAGAGTGACGGTGTGAGAGTGAGAGTGACGGTGTGAGAGTGACGGTGTGAGAGTGAGAGTGTGACGGTGTGAGAGTGAGAGTGTGACGGTGTGAGAGTGAGAGTGTGATGGTGTGAGAGTGAGAGTGACGGTGTGAGAGTGAGAGAGTGACGGTGTGAGAGTGAGAGAGTGACGGTGTGAGAGTGAGAGTGCGACGGTGTGAGAGTGAGAGTGCGACGGTGTGAGAGTGAGAGTGACGGTGTGAGAGTAAGAGAGTGACGGTGTGAGAGTGAGAGAGTGACGGTGTGAGAGTGAGAGAGTGACGGTGTGAGAGTGAGAGAGTGACGGTGTGAGAGTGAGAGAGTGACGGTGTGAGAGTGAGAGAGTGACGGTGAGAGAGTGAGAGAGTGACGGTGTGAGAGTGAGAGAGTGATGGTGTGAGAGTGAGAGAGTGACGGTGTGAGAGTGAGAGAGTGATGGTGTCAGAGTGAGAGAGTGATGGTGTGAGAGTGAGAGAGTGACGGTGTGAGAGTGAGAGAGTGACGGTGTGAGAGTGAGTGAGTGACGGTGTGAGAGTGAGAGAGTGACGGTGTGAGAGTGAGAGAGTGACGGTGTGAGAGTGAGAGAGTGACGGTGTGAGAGTGAGAGTGAGAGTGTGAGAGTGAGAGTGTGACGGTGTGAGAGTGAGAGAGTGATGGTGTGAGAGTGAGAGAGTGACGGTGTGAGAGTGAGAGAGTGACGGTGTGAGAGTGAGAGAGTGACGGTGTGAGAGTGAGAGTGACGGTGTGAGAGTGAGAGAGTGACGGTGTGAGAGTGAGAGTGACGGTGTGAGAGTGAGAGAGTGACGGTGTGAGAGTGACAGAGTGACGGTGTGAGAGTGAGAGGGTGACGGTGTAAGAGTGAGAGTGACGGTGTGAGAGTGAGAGAGTGACGGTGTGAGAGTGAGAGAATGACGGTGTGAGAGTGAGAGAGTGACGGTGTGAGAGTGAGAGAGTGACGGTGTGAGAGTGAGAGAGTGACGGTGTGAGAGTGAGAGAGTGACGGTGTGTGAGTGAGAGAGTGACGGTGTGAGAGTGAGAGAGTGACGGTGTGAGAGTGAGAGAGTGACGGTGTGAGAGTGAGAGAGTGACGGTGTGAGTGTGAGAGTGACGGTGAGAGAGTGAGAGAGTGACGGTGTGAGAGTGAGAAAGTGACGGTGTGAGAGTGAGAGAGAGACGGTGTGAGAGTGAGAGAGTGACGGTGTGAGTGTGAGAGTGACGGTGAGAGAGTGAGAGAGTGACGGTGTGAGAGTGAGAAAGTGACGGTGTGAGAGTGAGAGAGTGACGGTGTGAGAGTGAGAGAGTGACGGTGTGAGAGTGAGAGAGTGACGGTGTGAGAGTGAGAGAGTGACGGTGTGAGAGTGAGAGAGTGACGGTGTGAGAGTGAGAGAGTGACGGTGTGTGAGTGAGAGAGTGACGGTGTGAGAGTGAGAGAGTGACGGTGTGAGAGTGAGAGAGTGACGGTGTGAGAGTGAGAGAGTGACGGTGTGAGTGTGAGAGTGACGGTGAGAGAGTGAGAGAGTGACGGTGTGAGAGTGAGAAAGTGACGGTGTGAGAGTGAGAGAGAGACGGTGTGAGAGTGAGAGAGTGACGGTGTGAGTGTGAGAGTGACGGTGAGAGAGTGAGAGAGTGACGGTGTGAGAGTGAGAAAGTGACGGTGTGAGAGTGAGAGAGTGACGGTGTGAGAGTGAGAGAGAGAGTGACGGTGTGAGAGTGAGAGAGTGACGGTGTGAGAGTGAGAGAGTGACGGTGTGAGAGTGAGAGAGTGACGGTGTGAGAGTGAGAGAGTGACGGTGTGAGAGTGAGAAAGTGACGGTGTGAGAGTGAGAGAGAGACGGTGTGAGAGTGAGAGAGTGACGATGTGAGAGTGAGAGTGCGACGGTGTGAGAGTGAGAGTGAGAGAGTGACGGTGTGACGGTGTGAGAGTGAGAGAGTGAGAGAGTGACGGTGTGACGGTGTGAGAGTGAGAGAGTGACGGTGTGAGAGTGAGAGAGTGACGGTGTGAGAGTGAGAGAGTGATGGTGTGAGAGTGAGAGTGACGGTGTGAGAGTGAGAGTGAGAGTGACGGTGTGAGAGTGATAGAGTGACAGTGAGAGAGGAGAGAGTGACGGTGAGAGAGTGAGAGTGACGGTGTGAGAGTGAGAGTGAGAGTGAGAGAGTGAGAGAGTGACGGTGTGAGAGTGAGTGAGTGACGGTGTGAGAGTGAGAGAGTGACGGTGTGAGAGTGAGAGAGTGACGGTGTGAGAGTGAGAGTGAGAGTGTGAGAGTGAGAGTGTGACGGTGTGAGAGTGAGAGAGTGACGGTGTGAGAGTGAGAGAGTGACGGTGTGAGAGTGAGATTGAGAGTGTGAGAGTGAGAGAGTGACGGTGTGAGAGTGAGAGTGACGGTGTGAGAGTGAGAGAGTGACGGTGTGAGAGTGACAGAGTGACGGTGTGAGAGTGAGAGGGTGACGGTGTAAGAGTGAGAGTGACGGTGTGAGAGTGAGAGAGTGACGGTGTGAGAGTGTGACGGTGTGAGAGTGAGAGTGACGGTGTGAGAGTGAGAGTGACGGTGTGAGAGTGAGAGAGTGACGGTGTGAGAGTGAGAGAGTGACGGTGTGAGAGTGAGAGAGTGACGGTGTGAGAGTGAGAGAATGACGGTGTGAGAGTGAGAGAGTGACGGTGTGAGAGTGAGAGAGTGACGGTGTGAGAGTGAGAGAGTGACGGTGTGAGAGTGAGAAAGTGACGGTGTGAGAGTGAGAGAGTGACGGTGTGAGAGTGAGAGAGTGACGGTGTGAGAGTGAGAGAGTGACGGTGTGAGAGTGAGAAAGTGACGGTGTGAGAGTGAGAGAGTGACGGTGTGAGAGTGAGAGAGTGACTGTGTGAGAGTGAGAGAGTGACGGTGTGAGAGTGAGAGAGTGACGGTGTGAGAGTGAGAGAGTGACGGTGTGAGAGTGAGAAAGTGACGGTGTGAGAGTGAGAGAGTGACGGTGTGAGAGTGAGAGTGTGACGGTGTGAGAGTGAGAGAGTGAGAGAGTGAAGGTGTGACGGTGTGAGAGTGAGAGAGTGACGGTGTGAGAGTGAGAGACTGACGGTGTGAGAGTGAGAGAGTGACGGTGTGAGAGTCAGAGAGTGACGGTGTGAGAGTGAGAGAGTGACGGTGTGAGAGTGAGAGAGTGATGGTGTGAGAGTGATAGAGTGACGGTGTGAGAGTGAGAGAGTGACGGTGTGAGAGTGAGAGAGTGACGGTGTGAGAGTGAGAGAGTGACGGTGTGAGAGTGAGAGAGTGACTGTGTGAGAGTGAGAGTGTGACGGTGTGAGAGTGAGAGTGACGGTGTGAGAGTGAGAGAGTGACGGTGTAAGAGTGAGAGTGATGGTGTGAGAGTGAGAGAGTGACGGTGTGAGAGTGAGAGAGTGACGTTGTGAGAGTGAGAGAGTGACGGTGTGAGAGTGAGAGAGTGATGGTGTGAGAGTGAGAGAGTGACAGTGAGAGAGGAGAGAGTGACGGTGAGAGAGTGAGAGTGTGACGGTGTGAGAATGAGAGAGTGACGGTGTGAGAGTGAGAGTGACGGTGTGAGAGTAAGAGTGAGAGTGAGAGAGTGAGAGAGTGACGGTGTGAGAGTGAGGGAGTGAGAGAGTGAGAGAGTGACGGTGTGAGAGTGAGAGAGTGACGATGTGAGAGTGAGAGAGTGACGGTGTGAGAGTGAGAGAGTGACGGTGTGAGAGAGTGAGAGAGTGATGGTGTGAGAGTGAGAGAGTGACGATGTGAGAGTGAGAGAGTCTCGGTGTGAGAGTGAGAGAGAAAAGGTGTGAGAGTGAGAGAGTGACGGTGTGAGAATGAGAGAGTGACGGTGTGAGAGTGAGAGAGTGATGGTGTGAGAGTGAGAGAGTGACGGTGTGAGAGAGTGAGAGAGTGACGGTGTGAGAGTGAGAGAGTGACGGTGTGAGAGTGAGAGTGACGGTGTGAGAGTGAGAGAGTGACGGTGTGAGAGTGAGAGAGTGATGGTGTGAGAGTGAGAGAGTGACGGTGTGAGAGAGTGAGAGAGTGACGGTGTGAGAGTGAGAGAGTGACGGTGTGAGAGTGAGAGTGACGGTGTGAGAGTGAGAGAGTGACGGTGTGAGAGTGAGAGAGTGACGGTGTGAGAGTGAGAGAGTGACGGTGTGAGAGTGAGAGTGACGGTGTGAGAGTGAGAGAGTGACGGTGTGAGAGTGAGAGAGTGACGGTGTGAGAGTGAGAGAGTGACGGTGTGAGAGTGAGAGAGTGACGGTGAGAGAGTGACGGTGTGAGAGTGAGAGTGACGGTGTGAGAGTGAGAGAGTGACGGTGTGAGAGAGTGAGAGAGTGACGGTGTGAGAGTGAGAGAGTGACGATGTGAGAGTGAGAGAGTGACGGTGTGACGGTGTGAGAGTGACGGTGTGAGAGAGTGAGAGAGTGACGGTGTGAGAGTGAGAGTGATGGTGTGAGAGTGAGAGAGTGACGGTGTGAGAGTGAGAGTGTGAGAGTGAGAGTGAGAGAGTGACGGTGTGAGAGTGAGAGAGAGAGTGTGAGAGTGAGAGAGTGACGGTGTGAGAGTGAGAGTGTGAGAGTGAGAGTGAGAGAGTGACGGTGTGAGAGTGAGAGTGTGAGAGTGAGAGTGAGAGAGTGACGGTGTGAGAGTGAGAGAGTGACGGTGTGAGAGTGAGAGAGTGACGGTGTGAGAGTGAGAGAGTGACGGTGTGAGAGTGAGAGAGTGACGGTGTGAGAGTGAGAGAGTGACGGTGTGAGAGTGAGAGAGTGACGGTGTGAGAGTGAGAGTGACGGTGAGAGAGTGAGAGAGTGACGGTGTGAGAGTGAGAGAGTGACGGTGTGAGAGTGAGAGTGACGGTGTGAGAGTGAGAGAGTGATGGTGTGAGAGTGAGAGAGTGACGGTGTGAGAGTGAGAGAGTGATGGTGTGAGAGTGAGAGAGTGACGATGTGAGAGTGAGAGAGTGACGGTGTGAGAGTGAGAGAGTGACGGTGTGACGGTGTGAGAGAGTGACGGTGTGAGAGAGTGAGAGAGTGACGGTGTGAGAGTGAGAGAGTGACGGTGTGAGAGTGACGGTGTGAGAGTGAGAGTGACGGTGTGAGAGAGTGAGAGAGTGACGGTGTGAGAGTGAGAGAGTGACGGTGTGAGAGAGTGAGAGAGTGACGGTGTGAGAGTGAGAGAGTGACGGTGTGAGAGTGACGGTGTGAGAGTGAGAGTGACGGTGTGAGAGAGTGAGAGAGTGACGGTGTGAGAGTGAGAGAGTGACGGTGTGAGAGTGAGAGAGTGACGGTGTGAGAGAGTGAGAGAGTGACGGTGTGAGAGTGAGAGAGTGACGGTGTGAGAGTGACGGTGTGAGAGTGAGAGTGACGGTGTGAGAGAGTGAGAGAGTGACGGTGTGAGAGTGAGAGAGTGACGGTGTGAGAGTGAGAGAGTGACGGTGTGAGAGTGAGAGAGTGACGGTGTGAGAGTGAGAGAGTGACGGTGTGAGAGTGAAAGAGTGACGGTGTGAGAGTGAAAGAGTGACGGTGTGAGAGTGAGAGTGTGACGGTGTGAGAGTGAGAGAGTGACGGTGTGAGAGTGAGAGAGTGACGGTGTGAGAGTGAGAGAGTGACGGTGTGAGAGTCAGAGAGTGACGGTGTGAGAGTGATAGAGTGACGGAGTGAGAGTGAGAGAGTGACGGTGTGAGAGTGAGAGTGTGAGAGAGTGAGAGAGTGACGGTGTGAGAGTGAGAGAGTGACGGTGTGAGAGTGAGAGAGTGACGGTGTGAGAGTGAGAGAGTGACGGTGTAAGAGTGAGAGTGATGGTGTGAGAGTGAGAGAGTGACGGTGTGAGAGTGAGAGAGTGACGTTGTGAGAGTGAGAGAGTGACGGTGTGAGAGTGAGAGAGTGATGGTGTGAGAGTGAGAGAGTGACAGTGAGAGAGGAGAGAGTGACGGTGAGAGAGTGAGAGTGTGACGGTGTGAGAATGAGAGAGTGACGGTGTGAGAGTGAGAGTGACGGTGTGAGAGTGAGAGTGAGAGTGAGAGAGTGAGAGAGTGACGGTGTGAGAGTGAGGGAGTGAGAGAGTGAGAGAGTGACGGTGTGAGAGTGAGAGAGTAACGGTGTGAGAGGGAGAGTGTGATGGTGTGAGAGTGAGAGAGAGACGGTGTGAGAGTGAGAGAGTGACGGTGTGAGAATGAGAGAGTGACGATGTGAGAGTGAGAGAGTGACGGTGTGAGAGTGAGAGTGACGGTGTGAGAGTGAGAGAGTGATGGTGTGAGAGTGAGAGAGTAACGGTGTGAGAGGGAGAGTGTGATGGTGTGAGAGTGAGAGAGTGACGGTGTGAGAGTGAGAGTGCGACGGTGTGAGAGTGCGACGGTGTGAGAGTGAGAGTGACGGTGTGAGAGTGAGAGAGAGACGGTGTGAGTGTGAGAGAGTGACGGTGTGAGAGTGAGAGAGTGACGGTGTGAGAGTGAGAGAGTGACGGTGTGAGAGTGAGAGAGTGACGGTGTGAGAGTGAGAGTGACGGTGTGAGAGTGAGAGAGTGGCGGTGTGAGAGGGAGAGAGAGACGGTGTGAGAGTGAGAGAGTGACGGTGTGAGAGTGAGAGTGACGGTGTGAGAGTGTGAGAGTGACAGTGAGAGAGTGAGAGAGTGACGGTGTGAGAGTGAGAGAGTGACGGTGTGAGAGTGAGAGAGTGACGGTGTGAGAGTGAGAGAGTGACGGTGTGAGAGTGAGAGAGTGACGGTGTGAGAGTGAGAGAGTGACGGTGTGAGAGTGAGAGTGCGACGGTGTGAGAGTGCGACGGTGTGAGAGTGAGAGTGACGGTGTGAGAGTGAGAGAGTGACGGTGTGAGAGTGAGAGAGTGACGGTGTGAGAGTGAGAGAGTGACGGTGAGAGAGTGAGAGAGTGACGGTGTGAGAGTGAGAGAGTGACGGTGTGAGAGTGAGAGAGTGACGGTGTGAGAGTGAGAGAGTGACAGTGTGAGAGAGAGAGAGTGACGGTGAGAGAGTGAGAGAGTGACGAGAGAGAGTGAGAGAGTGACGGTGTGAGAGTGAGAGAGTGACGGTGTGAGAGTGAGAGAGTGACGGTGTGAGAGTGAGAGAGTGACGGTGTGAGAGTGAGAGAGTGATGGTGTGAGAGTGAGAGAGTGACGGAGTGAGAGTGAGAGAGTGACGTTGAGAGAGTGAGAGAGTGACGGTGAGAGAGTGAGCGAGTGACGGTGTGAGAGTGAGAGAGTGACGGTGTGAGAGTGAGAGAGTGACGGTGTGAGAGTGAGAGAGTGATGGTGTGAGAGTGAGAGAGTGACGGTGAGAGAGTGAGAGAGTGACGGTGAGAGAGTGACGGTGTGAGAGTGAGAGAGTGACGGTGTGAGAGTGAGAGAGTGACGGTGTGAGAGTGAGAGAGTGACGGTGTGAGAGTGAGAGAGTGACGGTGTGAGAGTGAGAGAGTGATGGTGTGAGAGTGAGAGAGTGACAGTGAGAGAGGAGAGAGTGACGGTGAGAGAGTGAGAGTGTGACGGTGTGAGAATGAGAGAGTGACGGTGTGAGAGTGAGAGTGACGGTGTGAGAGTGAGAGTGAGAGTGAGAGAGTGAGAGAGTGACGGTGTGAGAGTGAGGGAGTGAGAGAGTGAGAGAGTGAGAGAGTGACGGTGTGAGAGTGAGAGAGTAACGGTGTGAGAGGGAGAGTGTGATGGTGTGTGAGTGAGAGAGTGACGGTGTGAGAGTAAGAGAGTGACGGTGAGAGAGTGAGAGAGTGACGGTGTGAGAATGAGAGAGTGACGGTGTGAGAGTGAGAGTGACGGTGTGAGAGTGAGAGTGAGAGTGAGAGAGTGACGGTGTGAGAGTAAGAGAGTCTCGGTGTGAGAGTGAGAGAGAGACGGTGTGAGAGTGAGAGAGTGACGGTGTGAGAATGAGAGTGATGGTGTGAGAGTGAGAGAGTGACGATGTGAGAGTGAGAGAGTGACGGTGTGAGAGTGAGAGAGTCTCGGTGTGAGAGTGAGTGAGTGACGGTGTGAGAGTGAGAGTGATGGTGTGAGAGTGAGAGAGTGACGATGTGAGAGTGAGAGAGTGACGGTGTGAGAGTGAGAGAGTCTCAGTGTGAAAGTGAGAGAGTGACGGTGTGAGAGTGAGAGAGTGACGGTGTGACAGTGACAGAGTGACGCTGTGAGAGTGAGAGGGTGACGGTGTGAGAGTGCGAGTGACGGTGTGAGAGTGAGAGAGAGACGGTGTGAGTGTGAGAGAGTGACGGTGTGAGAGTGAGAGAGTGACGGTGTGAGAGTGAGAGAGTGACGGTGTGAGAGTGAGAGAGTGACGGTGTGAGAGTGAGAGTGACGGTGTGAGAGTGAGAGAGTGGCGGTGTGAGAGGGAGAGAGAGACGGTGTGAGAGTGAGAGAGTGACGGTGTGAGAGTGAGAGTGACGGTGTGAGAGTGTGAGAGTGACAGTGAGAGAGTGAGAGAGTGACGGTGTGAGAGTGAGAGAGTGACGGTGTGAGAGTGAGAGAGTGACGGTGTGAGAGTGAGAGAGTGACGGTGTGAGAGTGAGAGAGTGACGGTGTGAGAGTGAGAGAGTGACGGTGTGAGAGTGAGAGTGCGACGGTGTGAGAGTGCGACGGTGTGAGAGTGAGAGTGACGGTGTGAGAGTGAGAGAGTGACGGTGTGAGAGTGAGAGAGTGACGGTGTGAGAGTGAGAGAGTGACGGTGAGAGAGTGAGAGAGTGACGGTGTGAGAGTGAGAGAGTGACGGTGTGAGAGTGAGAGAGTGACGGTGTGAGAGTGAGAGAGTGACAGTGTGAGAGAGAGAGAGTGACGGTGAGAGAGTGAGAGAGTGACGAGAGAGAGTGAGAGAGTGACGGTGTGAGAGTGAGAGAGTGACGGTGTGAGAGTGAGAGAGTGACGGTGTGAGAGTGAGAGAGTGACGGTGTGAGAGTGAGAGAGTGATGGTGTGAGAGTGAGAGAGTGACGGAGTGAGAGTGAGAGAGTGACGGTGAGAGAGTGAGAGAGTGACGGTGAGAGAGTGAGCGAGTGACGGTGTGAGAGTGAGAGAGTGACGGTGTGAGAGTGAGAGAGTGACGGTGTGAGAGTGAGAGAGTGATGGTGTGAGAGTGAGAGAGTGACGGTGAGAGAGTGAGAGAGTGACGGTGAGAGAGTGACGGTGTGAGAGTGAGAGAGTGACGGTGTGAGAGTGAGAGAGTGACGGTGTGAGAGTGAGAGAGTGACGGTGTGAGAGTGAGAGAGTGACGGTGTGAGAGTGAGAGAGTGACGGTGTGAGAGTGAGAGAGTGACGGTGAGAGAGTGAGAGAGTGACGGTGTGAGAGTGAGAGAGTGACGGTGTGAGAGTGAGAGAGTGAATGTGAGAGTGAGAGTGACGGTGTGAGAGTGAGAGAGTGACGGCGTGAGAGTGAGAGTGACGGTGTGAGAGTGAGAGAGTGACGGTGTGAGAGTGAGAGAGTGACGGTGTGAGAGTGAGAGAGTGACGGTGTGAGAGTGAGAAAGTGACGGTGTGAGAGTGAGAGAGAGACGGTGTGAGAGTGAGAGAGTGACGGTGTGAGAGTGAGAGAGTGACGGTGTGAGAGTGAGAGAGTGACGGTGTGAGAGTGAGAGAGAGACGGTGTGAGAGTGAGAGAGAGACGGTGTGAGAGTGAGAGAGTGACGGTGAGAGAGTGAGAGAGTGACGGTGTGAGAGTGAGAGAGTGGCGGTGTGAGAGTGAGAGAGTGACAGTGAGAGAGTGAGAGAGTGACGGTGTGAGAGTGAGAGAGTGACGGTGAGAGAGTGAGAGAGTGACGGTGTGACGGTGTGAGAGTGAGAGAGTGACGGTGTGAGAGTGAGAGAGTGACGGTGAGAGAGTGAGAGAGTGACGGTGTGACGGTGTGAGAGTGAGAGTGTGACGGTGTGAGAGTGAGAGAGTGACGGTGTGAGAGTGAGAGAGTGACGGTGTGAGAGTGAGAGAGTGACGGTGTGAGAGTCAGAGAGTGACGGTGTGAGAGTGAGAGAGTGACGGTGTGAGAGTGAGAGAGTGATGGTGTGAGAGTGATAGAGTGACGGAGTGAGAGTGAGAGAGTGACGGTGTGAGAGTGAGAGAGTGACGGTGTGAGAGTGAGAGAGTGACTGTGTGAGAGTGAGAGTGTGACGGTGTGAGAGTGAGAGTGACGGTGTGAGAGTGAGAGAGTGACGGTGTAAGAGTGAGAGTGATGGTGTGAGAGTGAGAGAGTGACGGTGTGAGAGTGAGAGAGTGACGTTGTGAGAGTGAGAGAGTGACGGTGTGAGAGTGAGAGAGTGACGGAGTGAGAGTGAGAGAGTGACGGTGTGAGAGTAAGAGAGTGACGGTGAGAGAGTGAGAGAGTGTCGGTGTGAGAGTGAGAGAGTGATGGTGTGAGAGTGAGAGAGTGACGTTGTGAGAGTGAGATAGTGACGGTGTGAGAGTGAGAGAGTGATGGTGTGAGAGTGAGAGTGTGACGGTGTGAGAGTGAGAGAGTGACGGTGTGAGAGTAAGAGAGTGACGGTGAGAGAGTGAGAGAGTGTCGGTGTGAGAGTGAGAGAGTGATGGTGTGAGAGTGAGAGAGTGACGTTGTGAGAGTGAGAGAGTGACGGTGTGAGAGTGAGAGAGTGATGGTGTGAGAGTGAGAGAGTGACAGTGAGAGAGGAGAGAGTGACGGTGAGAGAGTGAGAGTGTGACGGTGTGAGAATGAGAGAGTGACGGTGTGAGAGTGAGAGTGACGGTGTGAGAGTGAGAGTGAGAGTGAGAGAGTGAGAGAGTGACGGTGTGAGAGTGAGGGAGTGAGAGAGTGAGAGAGTGACGGTGTGAGAGTGAGAGAGTAACGGTGTGAGAGGGAGAGTGTGATGGTGTGTGAGTGAGAGAGTGACGGTGTGAGAGTGAGAGAGTGACGATGTGAGAGTGAGAGAGTGACGGTGTGAGAGTAAGAGAGTCTCGGTGTGAGAGTGAGAGAGAGACGGTGTGAGAGTGAGAGAGTGACGGTGTGAGAGTGAGAGAGTGACGGTGTGACAGTGACAGAGTGACGCTGTGAGAGTGAGAGGGTGACGGTGTGAGAGTGCGAGTGACGGTGTGAGAGTGAGAGAGAGACGGTGTGAGTGTGAGAGAGTGACGGTGTGAGAGTGAGAGAGTGACGGTGTGAGAGTGAGAGAGTGACGGTGTGAGAGTGAGAGAGTGACGGTGTGAGAGTGAGAGTGACGGTGTGAGAGTGAGAGAGTGGCGGTGTGAGAGTGAGAGAGTGACGGTGTGAGAGTGAGAGAGTGACGGTGTGAGAGTGAGAGAGTGACGGTGTGAGAGTGAGAGTGCGACGGTGTGAGAGTGCGACGGTGTGAGAGTGAGAGTGACGGTGTGAGAGTGAGAGAGTGACGGTGTGAGAGTGAGAGAGTGACGGTGTGAGAGTGAGAGAGTGACGGTGAGAGAGTGAGAGAGTGACGGTGTGAGAGTGAGAGAGTGACGGTGTGAGAGTGAGAGAGTGACGGTGTGAGAGTGAGAGAGTGACAGTGTGAGAGAGAGAGAGTGACGGTGAGAGAGTGAGAGAGTGACGAGAGAGAGTGAGAGAGTGACGGTGTGAGAGTGAGAGAGTGACGGTGTGAGAGTGAGAGAGTGACGGTGTGAGAGTGAGAGAGTGACGGTGTGAGAGTGAGAGAGTGATGGTGTGAGAGTGAGAGAGTGACGGAGTGAGAGTGAGAGAGTGACGGTGAGAGAGTGAGAGAGTGACGGTGAGAGAGTGAGCGAGTGACGGTGTGAGAGTGAGAGAGTGACGGTGTGAGAGTGAGAGAGTGACGGTGTGAGAGTGAGAGAGTGATGGTGTGAGAGTGAGAGAGTGACGGTGAGAGAGTGAGAGAGTGACGGTGAGAGAGTGACGGTGTGAGAGTGAGAGAGTGACGGTGTGAGAGTGAGAGAGTGACGGTGTGAGAGTGAGAGAGTGACGGTGTGAGAGTGAGAGAGTGACGGTGTGAGAGTGAGAGAGTGATGGTGTGAGAGTGAGAGAGTGACAGTGAGAGAGGAGAGAGTGACGGTGAGAGAGTGAGAGTGTGACGGTGTGAGAATGAGAGAGTGACGGTGTGAGAGTGAGAGTGACGGTGTGAGAGTGAGAGTGAGAGTGAGAGAGTGAGAGAGTGACGGTGTGAGAGTGAGGGAGTGAGAGAGTGAGAGAGTGAGAGAGTGACGGTGTGAGAGTGAGAGAGTAACGGTGTGAGAGGGAGAGTGTGATGGTGTGTGAGTGAGAGAGTGACGGTGTGAGAGTAAGAGAGTCTCGGTGTGAGAGTGAGAGAGAGACGGTGTGAGAGTGAGAGAGTGACGGTGTGAGAATGAGAGTGATGGTGTGAGAGTGAGAGAGTGACGATGTGAGAGTGAGAGAGTGACGGTGTGAGAGTGAGAGAGTCTCGGTGTGAGAGTGAGTGAGTGACGGTGTGAGAGTGAGAGTGATGGTGTGAGAGTGAGAGAGTGACGATGTGAGAGTGAGAGAGTGACGGTGTGAGAGTGAGAGAGTCTCAGTGTGAAAGTGAGAGAGTGACGGTGTGAGAGTGAGAGAGTGACGGTGTGACAGTGACAGAGTGACGCTGTGAGAGTGAGAGGGTGACGGTGTGAGAGTGCGAGTGACGGTGTGAGAGTGAGAGAGAGACGGTGTGAGTGTGAGAGAGTGACGGTGTGAGAGTGAGAGAGTGACGGTGTGAGAGTGAGAGAGTGACGGTGTGAGAGTGAGAGAGTGACGGTGTGAGAGTGAGAGTGACGGTGTGAGAGTGAGAGAGTGGCGGTGTGAGAGGGAGAGAGAGACGGTGTGAGAGTGAGAGAGTGACGGTGTGAGAGTGAGAGTGACGGTGTGAGAGTGTGAGAGTGACAGTGAGAGAGTGAGAGAGTGACGGTGTGAGAGTGAGAGAGTGACGGTGTGAGAGTGAGAGAGTGACGGTGTGAGAGTGAGAGAGTGACGGTGTGAGAGTGAGAGAGTGACGGTGTGAGAGTGAGAGAGTGACGGTGTGAGAGTGAGAGTGCGACGGTGTGAGAGTGCGACGGTGTGAGAGTGAGAGTGACGGTGTGAGAGTGAGAGAGTGACGGTGTGAGAGTGAGAGAGTGACGGTGTGAGAGTGAGAGAGTGACGGTGAGAGAGTGAGAGAGTGACGGTGTGAGAGTGAGAGAGTGACGGTGTGAGAGTGAGAGAGTGACGGTGTGAGAGTGAGAGAGTGACAGTGTGAGAGAGAGAGAGTGACGGTGAGAGAGTGAGAGAGTGACGAGAGAGAGTGAGAGAGTGACGGTGTGAGAGTGAGAGAGTGACGGTGTGAGAGTGAGAGAGTGACGGTGTGAGAGTGAGAGAGTGACGGTGTGAGAGTGAGAGAGTGATGGTGTGAGAGTGAGAGAGTGACGGAGTGAGAGTGAGAGAGTGACGGTGAGAGAGTGAGAGAGTGACGGTGAGAGAGTGAGCGAGTGACGGTGTGAGAGTGAGAGAGTGACGGTGTGAGAGTGAGAGAGTGACGGTGTGAGAGTGAGAGAGTGATGGTGTGAGAGTGAGAGAGTGACGGTGAGAGAGTGAGAGAGTGACGGTGAGAGAGTGACGGTGTGAGAGTGAGAGAGTGACGGTGTGAGAGTGAGAGAGTGACGGTGTGAGAGTGAGAGAGTGACGGTGTGAGAGTGAGAGAGTGACGGTGTGAGAGTGAGAGAGTGACGGTGTGAGAGTGAGAGAGTGACGGTGAGAGAGTGAGAGAGTGACGGTGTGAGAGTGAGAGAGTGACGGTGTGAGAGTGAGAGAGTGAATGTGAGAGTGAGAGTGACGGTGTGAGAGTGAGAGAGTGACGGCGTGAGAGTGAGAGTGACGGTGTGAGAGTGAGAGAGTGACGGTGTGAGAGTGAGAGAGTGACGGTGTGAGAGTGAGAGAGTGACGGTGTGAGAGTGAGAAAGTGACGGTGTGAGAGTGAGAGAGAGACGGTGTGAGAGTGAGAGAGTGACGGTGTGAGAGTGAGAGAGTGACGGTGTGAGAGTGAGAGAGTGACGGTGTGAGAGTGAGAGAGAGACGGTGTGAGAGTGAGAGAGAGACGGTGTGAGAGTGAGAGAGTGACGGTGAGAGAGTGAGAGAGTGACGGTGTGAGAGTGAGAGAGTGGCGGTGTGAGAGTGAGAGAGTGACAGTGAGAGAGTGAGAGAGTGACGGTGTGAGAGTGAGAGAGTGACGGTGAGAGAGTGAGAGAGTGACGGTGTGACGGTGTGAGAGTGAGAGAGTGACGGTGTGAGAGTGAGAGAGTGACGGTGAGAGAGTGAGAGAGTGACGGTGTGACGGTGTGAGAGTGAGAGTGTGACGGTGTGAGAGTGAGAGAGTGACGGTGTGAGAGTGAGAGAGTGACGGTGTGAGAGTGAGAGAGTGACGGTGTGAGAGTCAGAGAGTGACGGTGTGAGAGTGAGAGAGTGACGGTGTGAGAGTGAGAGAGTGATGGTGTGAGAGTGATAGAGTGACGGAGTGAGAGTGAGAGAGTGACGGTGTGAGAGTGAGAGAGTGACGGTGTGAGAGTGAGAGAGTGACTGTGTGAGAGTGAGAGTGTGACGGTGTGAGAGTGAGAGTGACGGTGTGAGAGTGAGAGAGTGACGGTGTAAGAGTGAGAGTGATGGTGTGAGAGTGAGAGAGTGACGGTGTGAGAGTGAGAGAGTGACGTTGTGAGAGTGAGAGAGTGACGGTGTGAGAGTGAGAGAGTGACGGAGTGAGAGTGAGAGAGTGACGGTGTGAGAGTAAGAGAGTGACGGTGAGAGAGTGAGAGAGTGTCGGTGTGAGAGTGAGAGAGTGATGGTGTGAGAGTGAGAGAGTGACGTTGTGAGAGTGAGAGAGTGACGGTGTGAGAGTGAGAGAGTGATGGTGTGAGAGTGAGAGTGTGACGGTGTGAGAGTGAGAGAGTGACGGTGTGAGAGTAAGAGAGTGACGGTGAGAGAGTGAGAGAGTGTCGGTGTGAGAGTGAGAGAGTGATGGTGTGAGAGTGAGAGAGTGACGTTGTGAGAGTGAGAGAGTGACGGTGTGAGAGTGAGAGAGTGATGGTGTGAGAGTGAGAGAGTGACAGTGAGAGAGGAGAGAGTGACGGTGAGAGAGTGAGAGTGTGACGGTGTGAGAATGAGAGAGTGACGGTGTGAGAGTGAGAGTGACGGTGTGAGAGTGAGAGTGAGAGTGAGAGAGTGAGAGAGTGACGGTGTGAGAGTGAGGGAGTGAGAGAGTGAGAGAGTGACGGTGTGAGAGTGAGAGAGTAACGGTGTGAGAGGGAGAGTGTGATGGTGTGTGAGTGAGAGAGTGACGGTGTGAGAGTGAGAGAGTGACGATGTGAGAGTGAGAGAGTGACGGTGTGAGAGTAAGAGAGTCTCGGTGTGAGAGTGAGAGAGAGACGGTGTGAGAGTGAGAGAGTGACGGTGTGAGAGTGAGAGAGTGACGGTGTGACAGTGACAGAGTGACGCTGTGAGAGTGAGAGGGTGACGGTGTGAGAGTGCGAGTGACGGTGTGAGAGTGAGAGAGAGACGGTGTGAGTGTGAGAGAGTGACGGTGTGAGAGTGAGAGAGTGACGGTGTGAGAGTGAGAGAGTGACGGTGTGAGAGTGAGAGAGTGACGGTGTGAGAGTGAGAGTGACGGTGTGAGAGTGAGAGAGTGGCGGTGTGAGAGTGAGAGAGTGACGGTGTGAGAGTGAGAGAGTGACGGTGTGAGAGTGAGAGAGTGACGGTGTGAGAGTGAGAGTGCGACGGTGTGAGAGTGCGACGGTGTGAGAGTGAGAGTGACGGTGTGAGAGTGAGAGAGTGACGGTGTGAGAGTGAGAGAGTGACGGTGTGAGAGTGAGAGAGTGACGGTGAGAGAGTGAGAGAGTGACGGTGTGAGAGTGAGAGAGTGACGGTGTGAGAGTGAGAGAGTGACGGTGTGAGAGTGAGAGAGTGACAGTGTGAGAGAGAGAGAGTGACGGTGAGAGAGTGAGAGAGTGACGAGAGAGAGTGAGAGAGTGACGGTGTGAGAGTGAGAGAGTGACGGTGTGAGAGTGAGAGAGTGACGGTGTGAGAGTGAGAGAGTGACGGTGTGAGAGTGAGAGAGTGATGGTGTGAGAGTGAGAGAGTGACGGAGTGAGAGTGAGAGAGTGACGGTGAGAGAGTGAGAGAGTGACGGTGAGAGAGTGAGCGAGTGACGGTGTGAGAGTGAGAGAGTGACGGTGTGAGAGTGAGAGAGTGACGGTGTGAGAGTGAGAGAGTGATGGTGTGAGAGTGAGAGAGTGACGGTGAGAGAGTGAGAGAGTGACGGTGAGAGAGTGACGGTGTGAGAGTGAGAGAGTGACGGTGTGAGAGTGAGAGAGTGACGGTGTGAGAGTGAGAGAGTGACGGTGTGAGAGTGAGAGAGTGACGGTGTGAGAGTGAGAGAGTGATGGTGTGAGAGTGAGAGAGTGACAGTGAGAGAGGAGAGAGTGACGGTGAGAGAGTGAGAGTGTGACGGTGTGAGAATGAGAGAGTGACGGTGTGAGAGTGAGAGTGACGGTGTGAGAGTGAGAGTGAGAGTGAGAGAGTGAGAGAGTGACGGTGTGAGAGTGAGGGAGTGAGAGAGTGAGAGAGTGAGAGAGTGACGGTGTGAGAGTGAGAGAGTAACGGTGTGAGAGGGAGAGTGTGATGGTGTGTGAGTGAGAGAGTGACGGTGTGAGAGTAAGAGAGTCTCGGTGTGAGAGTGAGAGAGAGACGGTGTGAGAGTGAGAGAGTGACGGTGTGAGAATGAGAGAGTCTCGGTGTGAGAGTGAGTGAGTGACGGTGTGAGAGTGAGAGTGATGGTGTGAGAGTGAGAGAGTGACGATGTGAGAGTGAGAGAGTGACGGTGTGAGAGTGAGAGAGTGACGGTGTGAGAGTGAGAGAGTCTCAGTGTGAAAGTGAGAGAGTGACGGTGTGAGAGTGAGAGAGTGACGGTGTGACAGTGACAGAGTGACGCTGTGAGAGTGAGAGGGTGACGGTGTGAGAGTGCGAGTGACGGTGTGAGAGTGAGAGAGAGACGGTGTGAGTGTGAGAGAGTGACGGTGTGAGAGTGAGAGAGTGACGGTGTGAGAGTGAGAGAGTGACGGTGTGAGAGTGAGAGAGTGACGGTGTGAGAGTGAGAGTGACGGTGTGAGAGTGAGAGAGTGGCGGTGTGAGAGGGAGAGAGAGACGGTGTGAGAGTGAGAGAGTGACGGTGTGAGAGTGAGAGTGACGGTGTGAGAGTGTGAGAGTGACAGTGAGAGAGTGAGAGAGTGACGGTGTGAGAGTGAGAGAGTGACGGTGTGAGAGTGAGAGAGTGACGGTGTGAGAGTGAGAGAGTGACGGTGTGAGAGTGAGAGAGTGACGGTGTGAGAGTGAGAGAGTGACGGTGTGAGAGTGAGAGAGCGACGGTGTGAGAGTGCGACGGTGTGAGAGTGAGAGTGACGGTGTGAGAGTGAGAGAGTGACGGTGTGAGAGTGAGAGAGTGACGGTGTGAGAGTGAGAGAGTGACGGTGAGAGAGTGAGAGAGTGACGGTGTGAGAGTGAGAGAGTGACGGTGTGAGAGTGAGAGAGTGACGGTGTGAGAGTGAGAGAGTGACAGTGTGAGAGAGAGAGAGTGACGGTGAGAGAGTGAGAGAGTGACGAGAGAGAGTGAGAGAGTGACGGTGTGAGAGTGAGAGAGTGACGGTGTGAGAGTGAGAGAGTGACGGTGTGAGAGTGAGAGAGTGACGGTGTGAGAGTGAGAGAGTGATGGTGTGAGAGTGAGAGAGTGACGGAGTGAGAGTGAGAGAGTGACGGTGAGAGAGTGAGAGAGTGACGGTGAGAGAGTGAGCGAGTGACGGTGTGAGAGTGAGAGAGTGACGGTGTGAGAGTGAGAGAGTGACGGTGTGAGAGTGAGAGAGTGATGGTGTGAGAGTGAGAGAGTGACGGTGAGAGAGTGAGAGAGTGACGGTGAGAGAGTGACGGTGTGAGAGTGAGAGAGTGACGGTGTGAGAGTGAGAGAGTGACGGTGTGAGAGTGAGAGAGTGACGGTGTGAGAGTGAGAGAGTGACGGTGTGAGAGTGAGAGAGTGACGGTGTGAGAGTGAGAGAGTGACGGTGAGAGAGTGAGAGAGTGACGGTGTGAGAGTGAGAGAGTGACGGTGTGAGAGTGAGAGAGTGAATGTGAGAGTGAGAGTGACGGTGTGAGAGTGAGAGAGTGACGGCGTGAGAGTGAGAGTGACGGTGTGAGAGTGAGAGAGTGACGGTGTGAGAGTGAGAGAGTGACGGTGTGAGAGTGAGAGAGTGACGGTGTGAGAGTGAGAAAGTGACGGTGTGAGAGTGAGAGAGAGACGGTGTGAGAGTGAGAGAGTGACGGTGTGAGAGTGAGAGAGTGACGGTGTGAGAGTGAGAGAGTGACGGTGTGAGAGTGAGAGAGAGACGGTGTGAGAGTGAGAGAGAGACGGTGTGAGAGTGAGAGAGTGACGGTGAGAGAGTGAGAGAGTGACGGTGTGAGAGTGAGAGAGTGGCGGTGTGAGAGTGAGAGAGTGACAGTGAGAGAGTGAGAGAGTGACGGTGTGAGAGTGAGAGAGTGACGGTGAGAGAGTGAGAGAGTGACGGTGTGACGGTGTGAGAGTGAGAGAGTGACGGTGTGAGAGTGAGAGAGTGACGGTGAGAGAGTGAGAGAGTGACGGTGTGACGGTGTGAGAGTGAGAGTGTGACGGTGTGAGAGTGAGAGAGTGACGGTGTGAGAGTGAGAGAGTGACGGTGTGAGAGTGAGAGAGTGACGGTGTGAGAGTCAGAGAGTGACGGTGTGAGAGTGAGAGAGTGACGGTGTGAGAGTGAGAGAGTGATGGTGTGAGAGTGATAGAGTGACGGAGTGAGAGTGAGAGAGTGACGGTGTGAGAGTGAGAGAGTGACGGTGTGAGAGTGAGAGAGTGACTGTGTGAGAGTGAGAGTGTGACGGTGTGAGAGTGAGAGTGACGGTGTGAGAGTGAGAGAGTGACGGTGTAAGAGTGAGAGTGACGGTGTGAGAGTGAGAGTGAGAGTGAGAGAGTGAGAGAGTGACGGTGTGAGAGTGAGGGAGTGAGAGAGTGAGAGAGTGACGGTGTGAGAGTGAGAGAGTAACGGTGTGAGAGGGAGAGTGTGATGGTGTGTGAGTGAGAGAGTGACGGTGTGAGAGTGAGAGAGTGACGATGTGAGAGTGAGAGAGTGACGGTGTGAGAGTAAGAGAGTCTCGGTGTGAGAGTGAGAGAGAGACGGTGTGAGAGTGAGAGAGTGACGGTGTGAGAATGAGAGAGTCTCGGTGTGAGAGTGAGTGAGTGACGGTGTGAGAGTGAGAGTGATGGTGTGAGAGTGAGAGAGTGACGGTGTGAGAGTGAGAGAGTGACGGTGTGAGAGTGAGAGAGTGACGGTGTGACAGTGACAGAGTGACGCTGTGAGAGTGAGAGGGTGACGGTGTGAGAGTGCGAGTGACGGTGTGAGAGTGAGAGAGAGACGGTGTGAGTGTGAGAGAGTGACGGTGTGAGAGTGAGAGAGTGACGGTGTGAGAGTGAGAGAGTGACGGTGTGAGAGTGAGAGAGTGACGGTGTGAGAGTGAGAGTGACGGTGTGAGAGTGAGAGAGTGGCGGTGTGAGAGGGAGAGAGAGACGGTGTGAGAGTGAGAGAGTGACGGTGTGAGAGTGAGAGTGACGGTGTGAGAGTGTGAGAGTGACAGTGAGAGAGTGAGAGAGTGACGGTGTGAGAGTGAGAGAGTGACGGTGTGAGAGTGAGAGAGTGACGGTGTGAGAGTGAGAGAGTGACGGTGTGAGAGTGAGAGAGTGACGGTGTGAGAGTGAGAGTGCGACGGTGTGAGAGTGCGACGGTGTGAGAGTGAGAGTGACGGTGTGAGAGTGAGAGAGTGACGGTGTGAGAGTGAGAGAGTGACGGTGTGAGAGTGAGAGAGTGACGGTGAGAGAGTGAGAGAGTGACGGTGTGAGAGTGAGAGAGTGACGGTGTGAGAGTGAGAGAGTGACGGTGTGAGAGTGAGAGAGTGACAGTGTGAGAGAGAGAGAGTGACGGTGAGAGAGTGAGAGAGTGACGAGAGAGAGTGAGAGAGTGACGGTGTGAGAGTGAGAGAGTGACGGTGTGAGAGTGAGAGAGTGACGGTGTGAGAGTGAGAGAGTGACGGTGTGAGAGTGAGAGAGTGATGGTGTGAGAGTGAGAGAGTGACGGAGTGAGAGTGAGAGAGTGACGGTGAGAGAGTGAGAGAGTGACGGTGAGAGAGTGAGCGAGTGACGGTGTGAGAGTAAGAGAGTGACGGTGTGAGAGTGAGAGAGTGACGGTGTGAGAGTGAGAGAGTGATGGTGTGAGAGTGAGAGAGTGACGGTGAGAGAGTGAGAGAGTGACGGTGAGAGAGTGACGGTGTGAGAGTGAGAGAGTGACGGTGTGAGAGTGAGAGAGTGACGGTGTGAGAGTGAGAGAGTGACGGTGTGAGAGTGAGAGAGTGACAGTGTGAGAGTGAGAGAGTGACGGTGTGAGAGTGAGAGAGTGACGGTGAGAGAGTGAGAGAGTGACGGTGTGAGAGTGAGAGAGTGACGGTGTGAGAGTGAGAGAGTGAATGTGAGAGTGAGAGTGACGGTGTGAGAGTGAGAGAGTGACGGCGTGAGAAAGAGAGTGACGGTGTGAGAGTGAGAGAGTGACGGTGTGAGAGTGAGAGAGTGACGGTGTGACAGTGAGAGAGTGACGGTGTGAGAGTGACAGAGTGACGGTGTGAAAGTGAGAGTGACGGTGTGAGAGTAAGAGAGTGATGGTGTGAGAGTGAGAGAGTGACGGTATGAGAGTGGAGAGTGACGGTGTGAGAGTGAGAGAGTGACGGTGTGAGAGTGAGAGAGTGACGGTGTGAGAGTGCGAGTGACGGTGTGAGAGTGAGTGAGTGACGGTGTGAGTGTGAGAGAGTGACAGTGTGAGAGTGAGAGAGTGACGGTGTGACAGTGACAGAGTGACGGTGTGAGAGTGAGTGAGTGACGGTGTGAGAGTGAGAGAGTGACGGTGTGAGAGTGAGAGTGACGGTGTGAGAGTGAGAGTGACGGTGTGAGAGTGCGAGTGACGGTGTGAGAGTGAGTGAGTGACGGTGTGAGTGTGAGAGAGTGACGGTGTGAGAGTGAGTGAGTGACGGTGTGAGTGTGAGAGAGTGACGGTGTGACAGTGACAGAGTGACGCTGTGAGAGTGAGAGGGTGACGGTGTGAGAGTGCGAGTGACGGTGTGAGAGTGAGTGAGTGACGGTGTGAGTGTGAGAGAGTGACGGTGTGAGAGTGAGAGAGTGACGGTGTGAGAGTGAGAGAGTGACGGTGTGAGAGTGAGAGAGTGACGGTGTGAGAGTGAGAGTGACGGTGTGAGAGTGAGAGAGTGGCGGTGTGAGAGGGAGAGAGAGACGGTGTGAGAGTGAGAGAGTGACGGTGTGAGAGTGAGAGAGTGACGGTGTGAGAGTGAGAGAGTGACGGTGTGAGAGTGAGAGAGTGACGGTGAGAGAGTGAGAGTGACGGTGTGAGAGTGAGAGAGTGACTGTGTGAGAGTGAGAGAGTGACGGTGTGAAATTGAGAGAGTGACGGTGTGAGAGTGAGAGAGTGACGGTGAGAGAGTGAGAGAGTGACGGTGAGAGAGTGAGAGAGTGACGGTGTGAGAGTGAGAGAGTGACGGTGTGAGAGTGAGAGAGTGACGGTGTGAGAGTGAGAGAGTGACGGTGTGAGAGTGAGAGAGTGATGGTGTGAGAGTGAGAGAGTGACGGTGAGAGAGTGAGAGTGTGACGGTGTGAGAGTGAGAGAGTAACGGTGTGAGAGTGAGAGAGTGACGGTGTGAGAGTGAGAGTGAGAGTGTGAGAGTGAGAGTGTGACGGTGTGAGAGTGAGAGAGTGACGGTGTGAGAGTGAGAGAGTGACGGTGTGAGAGTGAGAGTGACGGTGTGAGAGTGAGAGTGTGAGTGAGAGGGAGAGTGTGACGGTGTGAGAGTGAGAGCGCGACTGTGTGAGAGTGAGAGTGTGGCGGTGTGAGAGTGAGAGTGACGGTGTGAGAGTGAGAGTGTGACGGTGTGAGAGTGAGATTGTGACGGTGTGAGAGTGAGAGTGACGGTGTGAGAGTGAGAGAGTGACGGTGTGAGAGTGAGAGAGTGACGGTGTGAGAGTGAGAGAGCGACGGTGTGAGAGTGAGAGTGACGGTGTGAGAGTGAGAGAGTGACGGTGTGAGAGTGAGAGAGTGACGGTGTGAGAGTGAGAGTGACGGTGTGAGAGTGAGAGAGTGACGGTGTGAGAGTGAGAGAGTGACGGTGTGAGAGTGAGAGAGTGACGGTGTGAGAGTGAGAGTGCGACGGTGTGAGAGTGAGAGAGCGACGGTGTGAGAGTGAGAGAGTGACGGTGTGAGAGTGAGAGTGACGGTGTGAGAGTGAGAGAGTGACGGTGTGAGAGTGAGAGAGTGACGGTGTGAGAGTGAGAGTGACGGTGTGAGAGTGAGAGAGTGACGGTGTGAGAGTGAGAGAGTGACGGTGTGAGAGTGAGAGTGACGGTGTGAGAGTGAGAGAGTGACGGTGTGAGAGTGAGAGAGTGACGGTGTGAGAGTGAGAGAGTGACGGTGTGAGAGTGAGAGTGCGACGGTGTGAGAGTGAGAGTGACGGTGTGAGAGTGAGAGAGTGACGGTGTGAGAGTGAGAGTGACGGTGTGAGAGTGAGAGAGTGACGGTGTGAGAGTGAGAGAGTGACGGTGTGAGAGTGAGAGAGTGACGGTGTGAGAGTGAGAGAGTGACGGTGTGAGAGTGAGAGTGCGACGGTGTGAGAGTGAGAGTGACGGTGTGAGAGTGAGAGAGTGACGGTGTGAGAGTGAGAGAGTGACGGTGTGAGAGTGAGAGTGACGGTGTGAGAGTGAGAGAGTGACGGTGTGAGAGTGAGAGAGTGACGGTGTGAGAGTGAGAGTGCGACGGTGTGAGAGTGAGAGTGACGGTGTGAGAGTGAGAGAGTGACGGTGTGAGAGTGAGAGTGACGGTGTGAGAGTGAGAGAGTGACGGTGTGAGAGTGAGAGTGTGACGGTGAGAGAGTGAGAGAGTGACGGTGTGAGAGTGAGAGTGTGACGGTGTGAGAGTGAGAGAGTGACGGTGTGAGAGTGAGAGAGTGACGGTGTGAGAGTGAGAGTGACGGTGTGAGAGTGAGAGAGTGACGATGTGAGAGTGACGGTGTGAGAGTGAGAGTGCGACGGTGTGAGAGTGAGAGAGCGACGGTGTGAGAGTGAGAGAGTGACGGTGTGAGAGTGAGAGAGTGACGGTGTGAGAGTGAGAGAGTGACGGTGTGAGAGTGAGAGTGACGGTGTGAGAGTGAGAGAGTGACGGTGTGAGAGTGAGAGAGTGACGGTGAGAGAGTGAGAGAGTGACGGTGTGAGAGTGAGAGTGTGACGGTGTGAGAGTGAGAGAGTGACGGTGTGAGAGTGAGAGTGACGGTGTGAGAGTGAGAGAGTGACGGTGTGAGAGTGAGAGAGTGACGGTGAGAGAGTGAGAGAGTGACGGTGTGAGAGTGAGAGTGACGGTGTGAGAGTGAGAGAGTGACGGTGTGAGAGTGAGAGAGTGACGGTGAGAGAGTGAGAGAGTGACGGTGTGAGAGTGAGAGAGTGACGGTGTGAGAGTGAGAGAGTGACGGTGTGAGAGTGAGAGAGTGATGGTGTGAGAGTGAGAGAGTGACGGTGAGAGAGTGAGAGTGTGACGGTGTGAGAGTGAGAGAGTGACGGTGTGAGCGTGAGAGAGTGACGGTGTGAGAGTGAGAGTGTGAGAGTGAGAGTGTGACGGTGTGAGAGTGAGAGAGTGATGGTGTGAGAGTGAAAGAGTGACGGTGTGAGAGTGAGAGTGACGGTGTGAGAGTGAGAGAGTGACGGCGTGAGAGTGAGAGTGACGGTGTGAGAGTGAGAGAGTGACCGTGTGAGAGTGACAGAGTGACGGTGTGAGAGTGAGAGGGTGACGGTGTGAGAGTCAGAGAGTGACAGTGTGAGAGTGAGAGTGACGGTGTGAGATTGAGAGAGTGACGGTGTGAGAGTGAGAGAGTGACGGTGTGAGAGTGAGAGAGTGACGGTGTGAGAGTGAGAGTGACGGTGTGAGAGTGTGAGAGTGACAGTGAAAGAGTGAGAGAGTGACGGTGTGAGAGTGAGAGAGTGACGGTGTGAGAGTGAGAGATTGAGGGTGTGAGAGTGAGAGAGTGACAGTGTGAGAGTGAGAGTGACGGTGTGAGAGTGTGAGAGTGACAGTGAGAGAATGAGAGAGTGACGGTGTGAGAGTGAGAGAGTGACGGTGTGAGAGTGAGAGATTGAGGGTGTGAGAGTGACGGTGTGTGAGTGAGTGAGTGACGGTGTGAGAGTGAGAGAGTGACGGTGTGAGAGTGAGAGTGTGAAGGTGTGAGAGTGAGAGAGTGACGGTGTGAGAGTGAGAGAGTGACGGTGTGAGAGTGAGAGTGTGACGGTGTGTGATGGAGTGACGGTGTGAGAGTGAGAGAGTGACTGCGTGAGAGTGAGAGTGACGGTGTGAGAGTGAGAGAGTGGCGGTGTGAGAGTGAGAGAGTGATGTTGTGAGAGTGAGAGTGACGGTGTGAGAGTGAGAGTGTGAGTTAGAGAGTGAGAGTGTGACGGTGTGAGAGTGAGAGTGAGAGAGTGAAGGTGTGAGAGGGAGAGTGTGACGGTGTGAGAGTGAGAGAGTGATGGTGTGAGAGTGAGAGTGACGGTGTGAGAGTGAGAGAGTGACGGTGTGAGAGTGAGAGAGTGACGGTGTGAGAGTGAGAGTGTGACGGTGTGAGAGTGAGAGTGTGACAGTGTGAGAGTGAGAGTGTGACGGTGTGAGAGTGAGAGTGACGGTGTGAGAGTGAGAGAGTGAAGGTGTGAGAGTGAGAGAGTGACGGTGTGAGAGTGAGAGTGCGACGGTGTGAGAGTGAGAGTGCGACGGTGTGAGAGTGAGAGTGCGACGGTGTGAGAGTGAGAGTGACGGTGTGAGAGTAAGAGAGTGACGGTGTGAGAGTGAGAGAGTGACGGTGTGAGAGTGAGAGAGTGACGGTGTGAGAGTGAGAGAGTGACGGTGAGAGAGTGAGAGAGTGACGGCGAGAGAGTGAGAGAGTGACGGTGTGAGAGTGAGAGAGTGACGGTGTGAGAGTGAGAGAGTGACGATGTGAGAGTGAGAGAGTGACGGTGTGAGAGTGAGAGAGTGACGGTGTGAGAGTGAGAGAGTGACGGTGTGAGAGTGAGAGAGTGACGGTGTGAGAGTGAGAGTGATGGTGTGAGAGTGAGAGAGTGACGGTGTGAGAGTGAGAGAGTGACGGTGTGAGAGTGAGAGAGTGACAGTGTGAGAGTGAGAGTGATGGTGTGAGAGTGAGAGAGTGACGGTGTGAGAGTGAGAGAGTGACGGTGTGAGAGTGAGAGAGTGACGGTGTGAGAGTGAGAGAGTGACAATGTGAGAGTGAGAGTGAGAGTGTGAGAGTGAGAGTGTGACGGTGTGAGAGTGAGAGTGACGGTGTGAGAGTGAGAGAGTGACGGTGTGAGAGTGAGAGAGTGACGGTGTGAGAGTGAGAGAGTGACGGTGTGAGAGTGAGAGAGTGACGGTGTGAGAGTGAGAGAGTGACGGTGTGAGAGTGAGAGAGTGACGGTGTGAGAGTGACAGAGTGACGGTGTGAGAGTGAGAGAGTGTCGGTGTGAGAGTGAGAGAGAGACGGTGTGAGAGTGAGAGTGACGATGTGAGAGTGAGAGAGTGACGGTGTGAGAGTGAGAGAGTGACGATGTGAGAGTGAGAGAGTGACGGTGTGAGAGTGAGAGAGTGACGGTGTGAGAGTGAGAGAGTGACGGTGTGAGAGTGAGAGAGTGACGGTGTGAGAGTGAGAGAGTGACGGTGTGAGAGTGAGAGTGACGGTGTGAGAGTGAGAGTGACGGTGTGAGAGTGAGAGAGTGACGGTGTGAGAGTGAGAGAGTGACGGTGTGAGAGTGAGAGAGTGACGGTGTGAGAGTGAGAGAGTGTCGGTGTGAGAGTGAGAGAGTGACGGTGTGAGAGTGAGAGAGTGACGGTGTGAGAGTGAGAGTGACGGTGTGAGAGTGAGAGAGTGACGGTGTGAGAGTGAGAGAGTGACGGTGTGAGAGTGAGAGTGTGACGGTGTGAGAGGAAGAGTGTGACGGTGTGAGAGTGAGAGAGTGACGGTGTGAGAGTGAGAGAGTGACGGTGTGAGAGTGAGAGAGTGACGGTGTGAGAGTGAGAGAGTGACGGTGTGAGAGTGAGTGAGTGACGGTGTGAGAGTGAGAGTGACGGTGTGAGAGTGAGAGAGTGACGGTGTGAGAGTGAGAGAGTGACGGTGTGAGAGTGAGAGAGTGACGGTGTGAGAGTGAGAGAGTGACGGTGTGAGAGTGAGAGAGTGACTGTGTGAGAGTGAGAGAGTGACGGTGTGAGAGTGAGAGAGTGACTGTGTGAGAGTGAGAGTGTGACGGTGTGAGAGTGAGAGAGTGACGGTGTGAGAGTGAGAGAGTGACTGTGTGAGAGTGAGAGTGTGACGGTGTGAGAGTGAGAGTGACGGTGTGAGAGTGAGAGAGTGACGGTGTAAGAGTGAGAGTGATGGTGTGAGAGTGAGAGAGTGACGGTGTGAGAGTGAGAGAGTGACGTTGTGAGAGTGAGAGAGTGACGGTGTGAGAGTGAGAGAGTGATGGTGTGAGAGTGAGAGAGTGACAGTGAGAGAGGAGAGAGTGACGGTGAGAGAGTGAGAGTGTGACGGTGTGAGAATGAGAGAGTGACGGTGTGAGAGTGAGAGTGACGGTGTGAGAGTGAGAGTGAGAGTGAGAGAGTGACGGTGTGAGAGTGAGGGAGTGAGAGAGTGAGAGAGTGACGGTGTGAGAGTGAGAGAGTGACGGTGTGAGAGGGAGAGTGTGATGGTGTGTGAGTGAGAGAGTGACAGTGTGAGAGTGAGAGAGTGACGCTGTGAGAGTGAGAGGGTGACGGTGTGAGAGTGCGAGTGACGGTGTGAGAGTGAGAGAGTGACGGTGTGAGAGTGAGAGAGTGACGGTGTGAGAATGAGAGAGTCTCGGTGTGAGAGTGAGTGAGTGACGGTGTGAGAGTGAGAGTGATGGTGTGAGAGTGAGAGAGTGACGGTGTGAGAGTGAGAGAGTGACGGTGTGAGAGTGAGAGAGTGACGGTGTGAGAGTGAGAGAGTCTCGGTGTGAAAGTGAGAGAGTGACGGTGTGAGAGTGAGAGAGTGACGGTGTGACAGTGACAGAGTGACGCTGTGAGAGTGAGAGGGTGACGGTGTGAGAGTGCGAGTGACGGTGTGAGAGTGTGAGAGTGACAGTGAGAGAATGAGAGAGTGACGGTGTGAGAGTGAGAGAGTGACGGTGTGAGAGTGAGAGATTGAGGGTGTGAGAGTGACGGTGTGTGAGTGAGTGAGTGACGGTGTGAGAGTGAGAGAGTGACGGTGTGAGAGTGAGAGTGTGAAGGTGTGAGAGTGAGAGAGTGACGGTGTGAGAGTGAGAGAGTGACGGTGTGAGAGTGACGGTGTGTGAGTGAGTGAGTGACGGTGTGAGAGTGAGAGAGTGACGGTGTGAGAGTGAGAGTGTGAAGGTGTGAGAGTGAGAGAGTGACGGTGTGAGAGTGAGAGAGTGACGGTGTGAGAGTGAGAGTGTGACGGTGTGTGATGGAGTGACGGTGTGAGAGTGAGAGAGTGACTGCGTGAGAGTGAGAGTGACGGTGTGAGAGTGAGAGAGTGGCGGTGTGAGAGTGAGAGAGTGATGTTGTGAGAGTGAGAGTGACGGTGTGAGAGTGAGAGTGTGAGTTAGAGAGTGAGAGTGTGACGGTGTGAGAGTGAGAGTGAGAGAGTGAAGGTGTGAGAGGGAGAGTGTGACGGTGTGAGAGTGAGAGAGTGATGGTGTGAGAGTGAGAGTGACGGTGTGAGAGTGAGAGAGTGACGGTGTGAGAGTGAGAGAGTGACGGTGTGAGAGTGAGAGTGTGACGGTGTGAGAGTGAGAGTGTGACAGTGTGAGAGTGAGAGTGTGACGGTGTGAGAGTGAGAGTGACGGTGTGAGAGTGAAGGTGTGAGAGTGAGAGAGTGACGGTGTGAGAGTGAGAGTGCGACGGTGTGAGAGTGAGAGTGCGACGGTGTGAGAGTGAGAGTGCGACGGTGTGAGAGTGAGAGTGACGGTGTGAGAGTAAGAGAGTGACGGTGTGAGAGTGAGAGAGTGACGGTGTGAGAGTGAGAGAGTGACGGTGTGAGAGTGAGAGAGTGACGGTGAGAGAGTGAGAGAGTGACGGCGAGAGAGTGAGAGAGTGACGGTGTGAGAGTGAGAGAGTGACGGTGTGAGAGTGAGAGAGTGACGATGTGAGAGTGAGAGAGTGACGGTGTGAGAGTGAGAGAGTGACGGTGTGAGAGTGAGAGAGTGACGGTGTGAGAGTGAGAGAGTGACGGTGTGAGAGTGAGAGTGATGGTGTGAGAGTGAGAGAGTGACGGTGTGAGAGTGAGAGAGTGACGGTGTGAGAGTGAGAGAGTGACAGTGTGAGAGTGAGAGTGATGGTGTGAGAGTGAGAGAGTGACGGTGTGAGAGTGAGAGAGTGACGGTGTGAGAGTGAGAGAGTGACGGTGTGAGAGTGAGAGAGTGACAATGTGAGAGTGAGAGTGAGAGTGTGAGAGTGAGAGTGTGACGGTGTGAGAGTGAGAGTGACGGTGTGAGAGTGAGAGAGTGACGGTGTGAGAGTGAGAGAGTGACGGTGTGAGAGTGAGAGAGTGACGGTGTGAGAGTGAGAGAGTGACGGTGTGAGAGTGAGAGAGTGACGGTGTGAGAGTGAGAGAGTGACGGTGTGAGAGTGACAGAGTGACGGTGTGAGAGTGAGAGAGTGTCGGTGTGAGAGTGAGAGAGAGACGGTGTGAGAGTGAGAGTGACGATGTGAGAGTGAGAGAGTGACGGTGTGAGAGTGAGAGAGTGACGATGTGAGAGTGAGAGAGTGACGGTGTGAGAGTGAGAGAGTGACGGTGTGAGAGTGAGAGAGTGACGGTGTGAGAGTGAGAGAGTGACGGTGTGAGAGTGAGAGAGTGACGGTGTGAGAGTGAGAGTGACGGTGTGAGAGTGAGAGTGACGGTGTGAGAGTGAGAGAGTGACGGTGTGAGAGTGAGAGAGTGACGGTGTGAGAGTGAGAGAGTGACGGTGTGAGAGTGAGAGAGTGTCGGTGTGAGAGTGAGAGAGTGACGGTGTGAGAGTGAGAGAGTGACGGTGTGAGAGTGAGAGTGACGGTGTGAGAGTGAGAGAGTGACGGTGTGAGAGTGAGAGAGTGACGGTGTGAGAGTGAGAGTGTGACGGTGTGAGAGGAAGAGTGTGACGGTGTGAGAGTGAGAGAGTGACGGTGTGAGAGTGAGAGAGTGACGGTGTGAGAGTGAGAGAGTGACGGTGTGAGAGTGAGAGAGTGACGGTGTGAGAGTGAGTGAGTGACGGTGTGAGAGTGAGAGTGACGGTGTGAGAGTGAGAGAGTGACGGTGTGAGAGTGAGAGAGTGACGGTGTGAGAGTGAGAGAGTGACGGTGTGAGAGTGAGAGAGTGACGGTGTGAGAGTGAGAGAGTGACTGTGTGAGAGTGAGAGAGTGACGGTGTGAGAGTGAGAGAGTGACTGTGTGAGAGTGAGAGTGTGACGGTGTGAGAGTGAGAGAGTGACGGTGTGAGAGTGAGAGAGTGACTGTGTGAGAGTGAGAGTGTGACGGTGTGAGAGTGAGAGTGACGGTGTGAGAGTGAGAGAGTGACGGTGTAAGAGTGAGAGTGATGGTGTGAGAGTGAGAGAGTGACGGTGTGAGAGTGAGAGAGTGACGTTGTGAGAGTGAGAGAGTGACGGTGTGAGAGTGAGAGAGTGATGGTGTGAGAGTGAGAGAGTGACAGTGAGAGAGGAGAGAGTGACGGTGAGAGAGTGAGAGTGTGACGGTGTGAGAATGAGAGAGTGACGGTGTGAGAGTGAGAGTGACGGTGTGAGAGTGAGAGTGAGAGTGAGAGAGTGACGGTGTGAGAGTGAGGGAGTGAGAGAGTGAGAGAGTGACGGTGTGAGAGTGAGAGAGTGACGGTGTGAGAGGGAGAGTGTGATGGTGTGTGAGTGAGAGAGTGACAGTGTGAGAGTGAGAGAGTGACGCTGTGAGAGTGAGAGGGTGACGGTGTGAGAGTGCGAGTGACGGTGTGAGAGTGAGAGAGTGACGGTGTGAGAGTGAGAGAGTGACGGTGTGAGAATGAGAGAGTCTCGGTGTGAGAGTGAGTGAGTGACGGTGTGAGAGTGAGAGTGATGGTGTGAGAGTGAGAGAGTGACGGTGTGAGAGTGAGAGAGTGACGGTGTGAGAGTGAGAGAGTGACGGTGTGAGAGTGAGAGAGTCTCGGTGTGAAAGTGAGAGAGTGACGGTGTGAGAGTGAGAGAGTGACGGTGTGACAGTGACAGAGTGACGCTGTGAGAGTGAGAGGGTGACGGTGTGAGAGTGCGAGTGACGGTGTGAAAGTGAGAGAGTGACGGTGTGAGTGTGAGAGAGTGACGGTGTGAGAGTGAGAGAGTGACGGTGTGAGAGTGAGAGAGTGACGGTGTGAGAGTGAGAGTGACGGTGTGAGAGTGAGAGAGTGACGGTGTGAGAGTGAGAGTGACGGTGTGAGAGTGAGAGAGTGACGGTGTGAGAGTGAGAGAGTGACGGTGTGAGAGTGAGAGAGTGACGGTGTGAGAGTGAGAGAGTGACGGTGTGAGAGTGAGAGAGTGACGGTGTGAGAGTGAGAGTGCGACGGTGTGAGAGTGCGACGGTGTGAGAGTGAGAGTGACGGTGTGAGAGTGAGAGAGTGACGGTGTGAGAGTGAGAGAGTGACGGTGTGAGAGTGAGAGAGTGACGGTGAGAGAGTGAGAGAGTGACGGTGTGAGAGTGAGAGTGTGACGGTGTGAGAGTGAGAGAGTGACGGTGTGAGAGTGAGAGAGTGACAGTGTGAGAGAGAGAGAGTGCCGGTGAGAGAGTGAGAGAGTGACTGTGAGAGAGTGAGAGAGTGACGGTGTGAGAGTGAGAGAGTGACGGTGTGAGAGTGAGAGAGTGACGGTGTGAGAGTGAGAGAGTGACGGTGTGAGAGTGAGAGAGTGATGGTGTGAGAGTGAGAGAGTGACGGAGTGAGAGTGAGAGAGTGACGGTGAGAGAGTGAGAGAGTGATGGTGAGAGAGTGAGAGAGTGACGGTGTGAGAGTGAGAGAGTGACGGTGTGAGAGTGAGAGAGTGACGGTGTGAGAGTGAGAGATAGATGGTGTGAGAGTGAGAGAGTGACGGTGAGAGAGTGAGAGAGTGACGGTGTGAGAGTGAGAGAGTGACGGTGTGAGAGTGAGAGAGTGACGGTGTGAGAGTGAGAGAGTGACTGTGTGAGAGTGAGAGTGTGACGGTGTGAGAGTGAGAGTGACGGTGTGAGAGTGAGAGAGTGACGGTGTAAGAGTGAGAGTGATGGTGTGAGAGTGAGAGAGTGACGGTGTGAGAGTGAGAGAGTGACGTTGTGAGAGTGAGAGAGTGACGGTGTGAGAGTGAGAGTGAGAGTGAGAGAGTGACGGTGTGAGAGTGAGGGAGTGAGAGAGTGAGAGAGTGACGGTGTGAGAGTGAGAGAGTGACGGTGTGAGAGTGAGAGTGATGGTGTGAGAATGAGAGAGTCTCGGTGTGAGAGTGAGTGAGTGACGGTGTGAGAGTGAGAGTGATGGTGTGAGAGTGAGAGAGTGACGGTGTGAGAGTGAGAGAGTGACGGTGTGAGAGTGAGAGAGTGACGGTGTGACAGTGACAGAGTGACGCTGTGAGAGTGAGAGGGTGACGGTGTGAGAGTGCGAGTGACGGTGTGAGAGTGAGAGAGTGACGGTGTGAGTGTGAGAGAGTGACGGTGTGAGAGTGAGAGAGTGACGGTGTGAGAGTGAGAGAGTGACGGTGTGAGAGTGAGAGTGACGGTGTGAGAGTGAGAGAGTGACGGTGTGAGAGTGAGAGTGACGGTGTGAGAGTGAGAGAGTGACGGTGTGAGAGTGAGAGAGTGACGGTGTGAGAGTGAGAGAGTGACGGTGTGAGAGTGAGAGAGTGACGGTGTGAGAGTGAGAGAGTGACGGTGTGAGATTGAGAGTGCGACGGTGTGAGAGTGCGACGGTGTGAGAGTGAGAGTGACGGTGTGAGAGTGAGAGAGTGACGGTGTGAGAGTGAGAGAGTGACGGTGTGAGAGTGAGAGAGTGACGGTGAGAGAGTGAGAGAGTGACGGTGTGAGAGTGAGAGTGTGACGGTGTGAGAGTGAGAGAGTGACGGTGTGAGAGTGAGAGAGTGACAGTGTGAGAGAGAGAGAGTGCCGGTGAGAGAGTGAGAGAGTGACGGTGAGAGAGTGAGAGAGTGACGGTGTGAGAGTGAGAGAGTGACGGTGTGAGAGTGAGAGAGTGACGGTGTGAGAGTGAGAGAGTGACGGTGTGAGAGTGAGAGAGTGATGGTGTGAGAGTGAGAGAGTGACGGAGTGAGAGTGAGAGAGTGACGGTGAGAGAGTGAGAGAGTGATGGTGAGAGAGTGAGAGAGTGACGGTGTGAGAGTGAGAGAGTGACGGTGTGAGAGTGAGAGAGTGACGGTGTGAGAGTGAGAGAGTGATGGTGTGAGAGTGAGAGAGTGACGGTGAGAGAGTGAGAGAGTGACGGTGTGAGAGTGAGAGAGTGACGGTGTGAGAGTGAGAGAGTGACGGTGTGAGAGTGAGAGAGTGACTGTGTGAGAGTGAGAGTGTGACGGTGTGAGAGTGAGAGTGACGGTGTGAGAGTGAGAGAGTGACGGTGTAAGAGTGAGAGTGATGGTGTGAGAGTGAGAGAGTGACGGTGTGAGAGTGAGAGAGTGACGTTGTGAGAGTGAGAGAGTGACGGTGTGAGAGTGAGAGAGTGATGGTGTGAGAGTGAGAGAGTGACAGTGAGAGAGGAGAGAGTGACGGTGAGAGAGTGAGAGTGTGACGGTGTGAGAATGAGAGAGTGACGGTGTGAGAGTGAGAGTGACGGTGTGAGAGTGAGAGTGAGAGTGAGAGAGTGAGAGAGGGACGGTGTGAGAGTGAGAGAGTGAGAGAGTGACGGTGTGAGAGTGAGAGAGTGACGGTGTGAGAGTGAGAGAGTGACGGTGTGAGAGTGAGAGAGTGACGGTGTGAGAGTGAGAGAGTGACGGTGTGAGAATGAGAGAGTCTCGGTGTGAGAGTGAGTGAGTGACGGTGTGAGAGTGAGAGTGATGGTGTGAGAGTGAGAGAGTGACGGTGTGAGAGTGAGAGAGTGACGGTGTGAGAGTGAGAGAGTGACGGTGTGAGAGTGAGAGAGTCTCGGTGTGGAAGTGAGAGAGTGACGGTGTGAGAGTGAGAGAGTGACGGTGTGACAGTGACAGAGTGACGCTGTGAGAGTGAGAGGGTGACGGTGTGAGAGTGCGAGTGACGGTGTGAGAGTGAGAGAGTGACGGTGTGAGTGTGAGAGAGTGACGGTGTGAGAGTGAGAGAGTGACGGTGTGAGAGTGAGAGAGTGACGGTGTGAGAGTGAGAGTGACGGTGTGAGAGTGAGAGAGTGACTGTGTGAGAGTGAGAGTGACGGTGTGAGAGTGAGAGAGTGACGGTGTGAGAATGAGAGAGTGACGGTGTGAGAGTGAGAGAGTGACGGTGTGAGAGTGAGAGAGTGACGGTGTGAGAGTGAGAGAGTGACGGTGTGAGAGTGAGAGTGCGACGGTGTGAGAGTGCGACGGTGTGAGAGTGAGAGTGACGGTGTGAGAGTGAGAGAGTGACGGTGTGAGAGTGAGAGAGTGACGGTGTGAGAGTGAGAGAGTGACGGTGAGAGAGTGAGAGAGTGACGGTGTGAGAGTGAGAGTGTGACGGTGTGAGAGTGAGAGAGTGACGGTGTGAGAGTGAGAGAGTGACAGTGTGAGAGAGAGAGAGTGACAGTGTGAGAGAGAGAGAGTGCCGGTGAGAGAGTGAGAGAGTGACGGTGAGAGAGTGAGAGAGTGACGGTGTGAGAGTGAGAGAGTGACGGTGTGAGAGTGAGAGAGTGACGGTGTGAGAGTGAGAGAGTGACGGTGTGAGAGTGAGAGAGTGACGGTGTGAGAGTGAGAGAGTGACGGTGTGAGAGTGAGAGAGTGATGGTGTGAGAGTGAGAGAGTGACGGAGTGAGAGTGAGAGAGTGACGGTGAGAGAGTGAGAGAGTGATGGTGAGAGAGTGAGAGAGTGACGGTGTGAGAGTGAGAGAGTGACGGTGTGAGAGTGAGAGAGTGACGGTGTGAGAGTGAGAGAGTGATGGTGTGAGAGTGAGAGAGTGACGGTGAGAGAGTGAGAGAGTGACGGTGTGAGAGTGAGAGAGTGACGGTGTGAGAGTGAGAGAGTGACGTTGTGAGAGTGAGAGAGTGACGGTGTGAGAGTGAGAGAGTGACGGTGTGAGAGTGAGAGAGTGACGGTGTGAGAGTGAGGGAGTGAGAGAGTGAGAGAGTGACGGTGTGAGAGTGAGAGAGTGACGGTGTGAGAGGGAGAGTGTGATGGTGTGTGAGTGAGAGAGTGACGGTGTGAGAGTGAGAGAGTGACGGTGTGAGAGTGAGAGAGTGACGGTGTGAGAGTGAGAGAGTGACGATGTGAGAGTGAGAGAGTGATGGTGTGAGAGTGAGATAGTGACGGTGTGAGAGTGAGAGAGTCTCGGTGTGAGAGTGAGAGAGTGACGGTGTGAGAGTGAGAGAGTGATGGTGTGAGAGTGAGAGAGTCTCGGTGTGAGAGTGAGTGAGTGACGGTGTGAGAGTGAGAGTGATGGTGTGAGAGTGAGAGAGTGACGGTGTGAGAGTGAGAGAGTGACGGTGTGAGAGTGAGAGAGTGACGGTGTGAGAGTGAGAGAGTCTCGGTGTGGAAGTGAGAGAGTGACGGTGTGAGAGTGAGAGAGTGACGTGTGACAGTGACAGAGTGACGGTGTGAGTGTGAGAGAGTGACGGTGTGAGAGTGAGAGAGTGACGGTGTGAGAGTGAGAGAGTGACGGTGTGAGAGTGAGAGTGACGGTGTGAGAGTGAGAGAGTGACGGTGTGAGAGTGAGAGTGACGGTGTGAGAGTGAGAGAGTGACGGTGTGAGAGTGAGAGAGTGACAGTGTGAGAGTGAGAGAGTGACGGTGTGAGAGTGAGAGAGTGACGGTGTGAGAGTGAGAGAGTGACGGTGTGAGAGTGAGAGTGCGACGGTGTGAGAGTGCGACGGTGTGAGAGTGAGAGTGACGGTGTGAGAGTGAGAGAGTGACGGTGTGAGAGTGAGAGAGTGACGGTGTGAGAGTGAGAGAGTGACGGTGAGAGAGTGAGAGAGTGACGGTGTGAGAGTGAGAGTGTGACGGTGTGAGAGTGAGAGAGTGACGGTGTGAGAGTGAGAGAGTGACGGTGTGAGTGTGAGAGAGTGACGGTGTGAGAGTGAGAGAGTGACGGTGTGAGAGTGAGAGTGACGGTGTGAGAGTGAGAGAGTGACGGTGTGAGAGTGAGAGTGACGGTGTGAGAGTGAGAGAGTGACGGTGTGAGAGTGAGAGTGACGGTGTGAGAGTGAGAGAGTGACGGTGTGAGAGTGAGAGTGACGGTGTGAGAGTGAGAGTGACGGTGTGAGTGTGAGAGTGTGACGGTGTGAGAGTGTGAGAGTGACGCTGTGAGAGTGAGAGGGTGACGGTGTGAGAGTGAGAGAGTGACGGTGTGAGTGTGAGAGAGTGACGGTGTGAGAGTGAGAGAGTGACGGTGTGAGAGTGAGAGAGTGACGGTGTGAGAGTGAGAGTGACGGTGTGAGAGTGAGAGAGTGACGGTGTGAGAGTGAGAGTGACGGTGTGAGAGTGAGAGAGTGACGGTGTGAGAGTGAGAGAGTGACAGTGTGAGAGTGAGAGAGTGACGGTGTGAGAGTGAGAGAGTGACGGTGTGAGAGTGAGAGAGTGACGGTGTGAGAGTGAGAGTGCGACGGTGTGAGAGTGCGACGGTGTGAGAGTGAGAGTGACGGTGTGAGAGTGAGAGAGTGACGGTGTGAGAGTGAGAGAGTGACGGTGTGAGAGTGAGAGAGTGACGGTGAGAGAGTGAGAGAGTGACGGTGTGAGAGTGAGAGTGTGACGGTGTGAGAGTGAGAGAGTGACGGTGTGAGAGTGAGAGAGTGACAGTGTGAGAGAGAGAGAGTGCCGGTGAGAGAGTGAGAGAGTGACGGTGAGAGAGTGAGAGAGTGACGGTGTGAGAGTGAGAGAGTGACGGTGTGAGAGTGAGAGAGTGACAGTGTGAGAGTGAGAGAGTGACGGTGTGAGAGTGAGAGAGTGATGGTGTGAGAGTGAGAGAGTGACGGAGTGAGAGTGAGAGAGTGACGGTGAGAGAGTGAGAGAGTGATGGTGAGAGAGTGAGAGAGTGACGGTGTGAGAGTGAGAGAGTGACGGTGTGAGAGTGAGAGAGTGACGGTGTGAGAGTGAGAGAGTGATGGTGTGAGAGTGAGAGAGTGACGGTGAGAGAGTGAGAGAGTGACGGTGTGAGAGTGAGAGAGTGACGGTGTGAGAGTGAGAGAGTGACGGTGTGAGAGTGAGAGAGTGACTGTGTGAGAGTGAGAGTGTGACGGTGTGAGAGTGAGAGTGACGGTGTGAGAGTGAGAGAGTGACGGTGTAAGAGTGAGAGTGATGGTGTGAGAGTGAGAGAGTGACGGTGTGAGAGTGAGAGAGTGACGTTGTGAGAGTGAGAGAGTGACGGTGTGAGAGTGAGAGAGTGATGGTGTGAGAGTGAGAGAGTGACAGTGAGAGAGGAGAGAGTGACGGTGAGAGAGTGAGAGTGTGACGGTGTGAGAATGAGAGAGTGACGGTGTGAGAGTGAGAGTGACGGTGTGAGAGTGAGAGTGAGAGTGAGAGAGTGAGAGAGGGACGGTGTGAGAGTGAGGGAGTGAGAGAGTGAGAGAGTGACGGTGTGAGAGTGAGAGAGTGACGGTGTGAGAGGGAGAGTGTGATGGTGTGAGAATGAGAGAGTCTCGGTGTGAGAGTGAGTGAGTGACGGTGTGAGAGTGAGAGTGATGGTGTGAGAGTGAGAGAGTGACGGTGTGAGAGTGAGAGAGTGACGGTGTGAGAGTGAGAGAGTGACGGTGTGAGAGTGAGAGAGTCTCGGTGTGGAAGTGAGAGAGTGACGGTGTGAGAGTGAGAGAGTGACGTGTGACAGTGACAGAGTGACGCTGTGAGAGTGAGAGGGTGACGGTGTGAGAGTGCGAGTGACGGTGTGAGAGTGAGAGAGTGACGGTGTGAGTGTGAGAGAGTGACGGTGTGAGAGTGAGAGAGTGACGGTGTGAGAGTGAGAGAGTGACGGTGTGAGAGTGAGAGTGACGGTGTGAGAGTGAGAGAGTGACTGTGTGAGAGTGAGAGTGACGGTGTGAGAGTGAGAGAGTGACGGTGTGAGAATGAGAGAGTGACGGTGTGAGAGTGAGAGAGTGACGGTGTGAGAGTGAGAGAGTGACGGTGTGAGAGTGAGAGTGCGACGGTGTGAGAGTGCGACGGTGTGAGAGTGAGAGTGACGGTGTGAGAGTGAGAGAGTGACGGTGTGAGAGTGAGAGAGTGACGGTGTGAGAGTGAGAGAGTGACGGTGAGAGAGTGAGAGAGTGACGGTGTGAGAGTGAGAGTGTGACGGTGTGAGAGTGAGAGAGTGACGGTGTGAGAGTGAGAGAGTGACAGTGTGAGAGAGAGAGAGTGACAGTGTGAGAGAGAGAGAGTGCCGGTGAGAGAGTGAGAGAGTGACGGTGAGAGAGTGAGAGAGTGACGGTGTGAGAGTGAGAGAGTGACGGTGTGAGAGTGAGAGAGTGACGGTGTGAGAGTGAGAGAGTGACGGTGTGAGAGTGAGAGAGTGACGGTGTGAGAGTGAGAGAGTGATGGTGTGAGAGTGAGAGAGTGACGGAGTGAGAGTGAGAGAGTGACGGTGAGAGAGTGAGAGAGTGATGGTGAGAGAGTGAGAGAGTGACGGTGTGAGAGTGAGAGAGTGACGGTGTGAGAGTGAGAGAGTGACGGTGTGAGAGTGAGAGAGTGATGGTGTGAGAGTGAGAGAGTGACGGTGAGAGAGTGAGAGAGTGACGGTGTGAGAGTGAGAGAGTGACGGTGTGAGAGTGAGAGAGTGACGGTGTGAGAGTGAGAGAGTGACGGTGTGAGAGTGAGAGAGTGACGGTGTGAGAGTGAGAGAGTGACGGTGAGAGAGTGAGAGAGTGACGGTGTGAGAGTGAGAGAGTGACGGTGTGAGAGTGAGAGAGTGAATGTGAGAGTGAGAGTGACGGTGTGAGAGTGAGAGAGTGACGGCGTGAGAGTGAGAGTGACGGTGTGAGAGTGAGAGAGTGACGGTGTGAGAGTGACAGAGTGACGGTGTGAGAGTGAGAGGGTGACGGTGTGAGAGTGAGAGTGACGGTGTGAGAGTGAGAGAGTGATGGTGTGAGAGTGAGAGAGTGATGGTGTGAGAGTGAAAGAGTGACGGTGTGAGAGTGAGAGTGACGGCGTGAGAGAGAGAGTGACGGCGTGAGAGTGAGAGTGACGGTGTGAGAGTGAGAGAGTGACGGTGTGAGAGTGACAGAGTGACGGTGTGAGAGTGAGAGGGTGACGGTGTGAGAGTGAGAGTGACGGTGTGAGATTGAGAGAGTGACGGTGTGAGAGTGAGAGAGTGACGGTGTGAGAGTGAGAGAGTGACGGTGTGAGAGTGAGAGTGACGGTGTGAGAGTGTGAGAGTGACAGTGAGAGAGTGAGAGAGTGACGGTGTGAGACTGAGAGAGTGACGGTGTGAGAGTGAGAGTGACGTGTGAGAGTGTGAGAGTGACAGTGAGAGAATGAGAGAGTGACGGTGTGAGAGTGAGAGATTGAGGGTGTGAGAGTGAGAGAGTGACGGTGTGAGAGTGAGAGAGTGACGGTGTGAGAGTGAGAGTGTGACGGTGTGTGATGGAGTGACGGTGTGAGAGTGAGAGAGTGACTGCGTGAGAGTGAGAGTGATGGTGTGAGAGTGAGAGAGTGACGGTGTGAGAGTGAGAGAGTGACGGTGTGAGAGTGAGAGTGTGACGGTGTGAGAGTGAGAGTGAGAGAGTGACGGTGTAAGAGTGAGAGTGATGGTGTGAGAGTGAGAGAGTGACGGTGTGAGAGTGAGAGAGTGACGTTGTGAGAGTGAGAGAGTGACGGTGTGAGAGTGAGAGAGTGATGGTGTGAGAGTGAGAGAGTGACAGTGAGAGAGGAGAGAGTGACGGTGAGAGAGTGAGAGAGTGATGGTGTGAGAGTGAGAGAGTGACGGTGTGAGAGTGAGAGAGTGACGGTGTGAGAGTGAGAGAGTGACGGTGTGAGAGTGAGAGAGTGAGGGTGAGAGAGTGAGAGAGTGACGGTGAGAGAGTGAGAGTGTGACGGTGTGAGACTGAGAGAGTGACGGTGTGAGAGTGAGAGAGTGACGGTGTGAGAGTGAGAGTGAGAGTGTGAGAGTGAGAGTGTGACGGTGTGAGAGTGAGAGAGTGATGGTGTGAGAGTGAGAGAGTGACGGTGTGAGAGTGAGAGTGACGGTGTGAGAGTGAGAGAGTGACGGTGTGAGAGTGAGAGTGACGGTGTGAGAGTGAGAGAGTGACGGTGTGAGAGTGACAGAGTGACGGTGTGAGAGTGAGAGGGTGACGGTGTGAGAGTGACGGTGTGAGAGTGAGAGAGTGACGGTGTGAGAGTGAGAGAGTGACGGTGTGAGAGTGAGAGAGTGACGGTGTGAGAGTGAGAAAGTGACGGTGTGAGAGTGAGAGAGAGACGGTGTGAGAGTGAGAGAGTGACGGTGTGAGAGTGAGAGAGTGACGGTGTGAGAGTGAGAGAGTGACGGTGTGAGAGTGAGAGAGTGACGGTGTGAGAGTGAGAGAGTGACGGTGTGAGAGTGAGAGTGATGGTGTGAGAGTGAGAGAGTGACGGTGTGAGAGTGAGAGAGTGACGGTGAGAGAGTGAGAGAGTGATGGTGTGAGAGTGAGAGAGTGACGGAGTGAGAGTGAGAGAGTGACGGAGTGAGAGTGAGAGAGTGACGGTGAGAGAGTGAGAGAGTGACGGTGTGAGAGTGAGAGTGACGGTGTGAGAGTGAGAGAGTGACGGTGTGAGAGTGAGAGAGTGTCGGTGTGAGAGTGAGAGAGTGACGGTGTGAGAGTCAGAGAGTGACGGTGTGAGAGTCAGAGAGTGACGGTGTGAGAGTGAGAGTGACGGTGTGAGAGTGAGAGAGTGACGGTGTGAGAGTCAGAGAGTGACGGTGTGAGAGTGAGAGAGTGTCGGTGTGAGAGTGAGAGAGTGACGGTGTGAGAGTGAGAGAGTGACGGTGTGAGAGTGAGAGAGTGACGGTGTGAGAGTGAGAGTGTGACGATGTGAGAGTGAGAGAGTGACGGTGTGAGAGTGAGAGAGTGACGGTGTGAGAGTGAGAGAGTGACGGTGTGAGAGTGAGAGAGTGTCGGTGTGAGAGTGAGAGAGTGACGGTGTGAGAGTCAGAGAGTGACGGTGTGAGAGTGAGAGAGTGACGGTGTGAGAGTGAGAGAGTGACGGTGTGAGAGTGAGAGAGTGACAGTGTGAGAGTGAGAGTGACGGTGTGAGAGTGAGAGAGTGACGATGTGAGAGTGAGAGAGTGACGGTGTGAGAGTGAGAGAGTGACAGTGTGAGAGTGAGAGAGTGACGGTGTGAGAGTAAGAGTGTGACGGTGTGAGAGTGAGAGAGTGACGGTGTGAGAGTGAGAGAGTGACGATGTGAGAGTGAGAGAGTGACAGTGTGAGAGTGAGAGAGTGACGATGTGAGAGTGAGAGAGTGACGGTGTGAGAGTGAGAGAGTGACGGTGTGAGAGTGAGAGAGTGACGGTGTGAGAGTGAGAGAGTGACAGTGTGAGAGTGAGAGAGTGACGGTGTGAGAGTGAGAGAGTGACGGTGTGAGAGTGAGAGAGTGACGGTGTGAGAGTGAGAGAGTGAATGTGAGAGTGAGAGTGACGGTGTGAGAGTGAGAGAGTGACGGTGTGAGAGTGAGAGAGTGACGGTGTGAGAGTGAGAGAGTGACGGTGTGAGAGTGAGAGAGTGACGGTGTGAGAGTGAGAGAGTGAATGTGAGAGTGAGAGTGACGGTGTGAGAGTGAGAGAGTGACGGTGTGAGAGTGAGAAAGTGACGGTGTGAGAATGAGAGAGTGACGGTGTGAGAGTGAGAGAGTGACGGTGTGAGAATGAGAGAGTGACGGTGTGAGAGTGAGAGTGTGACGGTGTGAGAGTGAGAGAGAGAGTGTGAGAGTGAGAGAGTGACGATGTGAGAGTGAGAGAGTGACGATGTGAGAGTGAGAGAGTGACAGTGTGAGAGTGAGAGTGACGGTGTGAGAGTGAGAGAGTGACGGTGTGAGAGTGAGAGAGTGACGATGTGAGAGTGAGAGAGTGACGGTGTGAGAGTGAGAGAGTGACGGTGTGAGAGTGAGAGAGTGACGGTGTGAGAGTGAGAGAGTGACGGTGTGAGAGTGAGAGAGTGACGGTGTGAGAGTGAGAGAGTGACGGTGTGAGAGTGAGAGAGTGACGGTGTGAGAGTGAGAGGGTGACGGTGTGAGAGTGAGAGAGTGACGGTGTGAGAGTGAGAGAGTGACGGTGTGAGAGTGAGAGAGTGACGGTGTGAGAGTGACGGTGTGAGAGTGAGAGAGTGACGGTGTGAGAGTGAGAGTGACGGTGTGAGAGTGAGAGAGTGACGGTGTGAGAGTGAGAGAGTGACGGTGTGAGAGTGAGAGAGTGACGGTGTGAGAGTGAGAGTGACGGTGTGAGAGTGAGAGAGTGACGGTGTGAGAGTGAGAGAGTGACGGTGTGACGGTGTGAGAGTGACGGTGTGAGAGTGAGAGTGACGGTGTGAGAGTGAGAGAGTGACGGTGTGAGAGTGAGAGAGTGACGGTGTGAGAGTGAGAGAGAGACGGTGTGAGAGTGAGAGAGTGACGGTGTGAGAGTGAGAGAGTGACGGTGTGAGAGTGAGAGAGTGACGGTGTGAGAGTCAGAGAGTGACGGTGTGAGAGTGAGAGAGTGACGGTGAGAGAGTGAGAGAGTGACGGTGAGAGAGTGAGAGAGTGACGGTGTGAGAGTGAGAGAGTGACGGTGTGAGAGTGAGAGAGTGACGGTGTGAGAGTGAGAGAGTGACGGTGTGAGAGTCAGAGAGTGACGGTGTGAGAGTGAGAGAGTGACAGTGTGAGAGTGAGAGAGTGACGGTGTGAGAGTGAGAGTGTGACGGTGTGAGAGTGAGAGAGAGACGGTGTGAGAGTGAGAGAGTGACGGTGTGAGAGTGAGAGAGTGACGGTGTGAGAGTGTGAGAGTGACGGTGTGAGAGTGAGAGAGTGACGATGTGAGAGTGAGAGAGAGACGGTGTGAGAGTGAGAGAGTGACGGTGTGAGAGTGAGAGAGTGACGGTGTGAGAGTGAGAGAGTGACGGTGTGAGAGTCAGAGAGTGACGGTGTGAGAGTGAGAGAGTGACGGTGAGAGAGTGAGAGAGTGACGGTGAGAGAGTGAGAGAGTGACGGTGTGAGAGTGAGAGAGTGACGGTGTGAGAGTGAGAGAGTGACGGTGTGAGAGTGAGAGAGTGACGGTGTGAGAGTCAGAGAGTGACGGTGTGAGAGTGAGAGAGTGAGAGTGTGAGAGTGAGAGAGTGACGGTGTGAGAGTGAGAGTGTGACGGTGAGAGAGTGAGAGAGTGACGGTGTGAGAGTGAGAGAGTGACGGTGTGAGAGTGAGAGAGTGACGGTGTGAGAGTGAGAGAGTGACGGTGTGAGAGTCAGAGAGTGACGGTGTGAGAGTGAGAGAGTGACAGTGTGAGAGTGAGAGAGTGACGGTGTGAGAGTGAGAGTGCGACGGTGAGAGAGTGAGAGAGTGACGGTGTGAGAGTGAGAGAGACGGTGTGAGAGTGAGAGAGTGACGGTGTGAGAGTCAGAGAGTGACGGTGTGAGAGTCAGAGAGTGACGGTGAGAGAGTGAGAGAGTGACGGTGAGAGAGTGAGAGAGTGACGGTGTGAGAGTGAGAGAGTGACGGTGAGAGAGTGAGAGTGTGACGGTGTGAGAGTGAGAGAGTGACGGTGTGAGAGAGAGAGAGTGACGGTGTGAGAGTGAGAGAGTGACGGTGTGAGAGTGAGAGCGTGACGGTGTGAGAGTCAGAGAGTGACGGTGTGAGAGTCAGAGAGTGACGGTGAGAGAGTGAGAGTGTGACGGTGTGAGACTGAGAGAGTGACGGTGTGAGAGTGAGAGTGTGACGGTGAGAGAGTGAGAGAGTGACGGTGAGAGAGTGAGAGTGTGACGGTGTGAGAGTGAGAGAGTGACGGTGTGAGAGAGAGAGAGTGACGGTGTGAGAGTGAGAGAGTGACGGTGTGAGAGTGAGAGCGTGACGGTGTGAGAGTCAGAGAGTGACGGTGTGAGAGTCAGAGAGTGACGGTGAGAGAGTGAGAGTGTGACGGTGTGAGACTGAGAGAGTGACGGTGTGAGAGTGAGAGAGTGACGGTGTGAGAGTGAGAGCGTGACGGTGTGAGAGTCAGAGAGTGACGGTGTGAGAGTCAGAGAGTGACGGTGAGAGAGTGAGAGTGTGACGGTGTGAGACTGAGAGAGTGACGGTGTGAGAGTGAGAGTGTGACGGTGAGAGAGTGAGAGAGTGACGGTGAGAGAGTGAGAGTGTGACGGTGTGAGAGTGAGAGAGTGACGGTGTGAGAGAGAGAGAGTGACGGTGTGAGAGTGAGAGAGTGACGGTGTGAGAGTGAGAGCGTGACGGTGTGAGAGTCAGAGAGTGACGGTGTGAGAGTCAGAGAGTGACGGTGAGAGAGTGAGAGTGTGACGGTGTGAGACTGAGAGAGTGACGGTGTGAGAGTCAGAGAGTGACGGTGAGAGAGTGAGAGTGTGACGGTGTGAGAGTGAGAGAGTGACGGTGAGAGAGTGAGAGAGTGACGGTGAGAGAGTGAGAGTGTGACGGTGTGAGAGTGAGAGAGTGACGGTGTGAGAGTGAGAGTGTGACGGTGAGAGAGTGAGAGAGTGACGGTGAGAGAGTGAGAGTGTGACGGTGTGAGAGTGAGAGAGTGACGGTGTGAGAGAGAGAGAGACGGTGTGAGAGTGAGAGAGTGACGGTGTGAGAGTGAGAGAGTGACGGTGTGAGAGTGAGAGAGTGACGGTGTGAGAGTGAGAGAGTGACGGTGAGAGAGTGAGAGAGTGACGGTGAGAGAGTGAGAGTGTGACGGTGTGAGAGTGAGAGAGTGACGGTGTGAGAGTGAGAGTGTGACGGTGAGAGAGTGAGAGAGTGACGGTGAGAGAGTGAGAGTGTGACGGTGTGAGAGTGAGAGAGTGACGGTGTGAGAGAGAGAGAGACGGTGTGAGAGTGAGAGAGTGACGGTGTGAGAGTGAGAGAGTGACGGTGTGAGAGTGAGAGAGTGACGGTGTGAGAGTGAGAGAGTGACGGTGTGAGAGTGAGAGAGTGACGGTGTGACGGTGTGAGAGTGACGGTGTGAGAGTGACGGTGTGAGAGTGAGAGAGTGACGGTGTGAGAGTGAGAGAGTGACGGTGAGAGAGTGAGAGAGTGACGGTGTGAGAGTGAGAGAGTGACGGTGTGAGAGTGAGAGAGTGACGGTGTGAGAGTGAGAGAGTGACGGTGTGAGAGTGACAGAGTGACGGTGTGAGAGTGAGAGAGTGACGGTGTGAGAGTGAGAGAGTGACGGTGTGAGAGTGAGAGAGTGACGGTGTGAGAGTGAGAGAGTGACGGTGTGAGAGTGAGAGTGTGACGGTGTGAGAGTGAGAGAGTGACGGTGTGAGAGTGAGAGAGTGATGTTGTGAGAGTGAGAGAGTGACGGTGTGAGAGTGAGAGAGTGACGGTGTGAGAGTGAGAGAGTGACGGTGTGAGAGTGAGAGAGTGACGGTGTGAGAGTGAGAGAGTGACGGTGTGAGAGTGAGAGAGTGACGGTGTGAGAGTGAGAGGGTGACGGTGTGAGAGTGAGAGAGTGACGGTGAGAGAGTGAGAGTGTGACGGTGTGAGAGTGAGAGTGACGGTGTGAGAGTGAGAGTGCGACGGTGTGAGAGTGAGAGAGTGAGAGTGAGAGAGTGACGGTGTGAGAGTGAGAGAGTGAGAGTGAGAGAGTGACGGTGTGAGAGTGAGAGTGTGACGGTGTGAGAGTGAGAGTGAGAGAGTGTGAGAGTGAGAGAGTGACGGTGTGAGAGTGAGAGAGTGACGGTGTGAGAGTGAGAGAGTGACGATGTGAGAGTGAGAGAGTGAGAGTGAGAGAGTGACGGTGTGAGAGTGAGAGAGTGAGAGTGAGAGAGTGACGGTGTGAGAGTGAGAGTGTGACGGTGTGAGAGTGAGAGTGAGAGAGTGTGAGAGTGAGAGAGTGACGGTGTGAGAGTGAGAGAGTGACGGTGTGAGAGTGAGAGAGTGACGATGTGAGAGTGAGAGAGTGACGGTGTGAGAGTGAGAGAGTGACGGTGTGAGAGTGAGAGAGTGAGAGTGAGAGAGTGACGGTGTGAGAGTGAGAGAGTGACGGTGTGAGAGTGAGAGAGTGAGAGTGAGAGAGTGACGGTGTGAGAGTGAGAGAGTGACGGTGTGAGAGTGAGAGAGTGAGAGTGAGAGAGTGACGGTGTGAGAGTGAGAGAGTGAGAGTGAGAGAGTGACGGTGTGAGAGTGAGAGTGTGACGGTGTGAGAGTGAGAGTGAGAGAGTGTGAGAGTGAGAGAGTGACGGTGTGAGAGTGAGAGAGTGACGGTGTGAGAGTGAGAGAGTGACGATGTGAGAGTGAGAGAGTGACGGTGTGAGAGTGAGAGAGTGACGGTGAGAGAGTGAGAGAGTGACGGTGTGAGAGTGAGAGAGTGACGGTGTGAGAGTGAGAGAGTGAGAGTGTGAGAGTGAGAGAGTGACGGTGTGAGAGTGAGAGAGTGACGGTGTGAGAGTGAGAGAGTGATGGTGTGAGAGTGAGAGTGACGGTGAGAGAGTGAGAGAGCGACAGTGTGAGAGTGAGAGAGTGACGGTGTGAGAGTGAGAGAGCGACAGTGTGAGAGTGAGAGTGAGAGAGTGACGGTGTGAGAGTGAGAGAGTGACGGTGTGAGAGTGAGAGAGTGACGGTGTGAGAGTGAGAGAGTGACGGTGTGAGAGTGAGAGAGTGACGGTGTGAGAGTGAGAGAGTGACGGTGTGAGAGTGAGAGAGTGACGGTGTGAGAGTGAGAGAGTGACGGTGTGAGAGTGAGAGAGTGACGGTGTGAGAGTGAGAGAGTGACGGTGTGAGAGTGAGAGAGTGACGGTGTGAGAGTGAGAGAGTGACGGTGTGAGAGTGAGAGAGTGACGGTGTGAGAGTAAGGGAGTGACGGTGTGAGAGTGAGAGAGTGACGGTGTGAGAGTGAGAGACTGACGGTGTGAGAGTGAGAGAGTGACGGTGTGAGAGTGAGAGAGTGACGGTGTGAGAGTGAGAGAGTGACGGTGTGAGAGTGAGAGAGTGACGGTGTGAGAGTGAGAGAGTGACGGTGTGAGAGTGAGAGTGTGACGGTGTGAGAGTGAGAGAGACGGTGTGAGAGTGAGAGAGAGACGGTGTGAGAGTGAGAGAGTGACGGTGTGAGAGTGAGAGAGTGACGGTGTGAGAGTGAGAGAGTGACGGTGTGAGAGTGAGAGTGTGACGGTGTGAGAGTGAGAGTGACGGTGTGAGAGTGAGAGTGACGGTGTGAGAGTGAGAGAGTGACGGTGTGAGAGTGAGAGAGTGACGGTGTGAGAGTGAGAGTGACGGTGTGAGAGTGAGAGTGTGACGGTGTGAGAGTGAGAGTGTGACGGTGTGAGAGTGAGAGTGACGGTGTGAGAGTGAGAGAGTGACGGTGTGAGAGTGAGAGAGTGACGGTGTGAGAGTGAGAGTGACGGTGTGAGAGTGAGAGTGTGACGGTGTGAGAGTGAGAGTGTGACGATGTGAGAGTGAGAGAGTGACAGTGTGAGAGTGAGAGTGACGGTGTGAGAGTGAGAGTGTGACGGTGTGAGAGTGAGAGTGTGACGGTGTGAGAGTGAGAGTGACGGTGTGAGAGTGAGAGAGTGACGGTGTGAGAGTGAGAGAGTGACGGTGTGAGAGTGAGAGTGACGGTGTGAGAGTGAGAGAGTGACGGTGTGAGAGTGAGAGAGCGACAGTGTGACGGTGTGAGAGTGAGAGAGTGACGGTGTGAGAGTGAGAGAGTGACGGTGTGAGAGTGAGAGAGTGACGGTGTGAGAGTAAGAGAGTGACGGTGTGAGAGTGAGAGAGTGACGGTGTGAGAGTGAGAGTGTGAGTGAGAGAGAGTGACGATGTGAGAGTGAGAGAGTCTCGGTGTGAGAGTGAGAGAGTGACGGTGTGAGAGTGAGAGAGTGACGGTGTGAGAGTGAGAGAGTGACGGTGTGAGAGTGAGAGAGCGACAGTGTGAGAGTGAGAGAGTGACGGTGTGAGAGTGAGAGAGTGACGGTGTGAGAGTGAGAGAGCGACAGTGTGAGAGTGAGAGAGTGACGGTGTGAGAGTGAGAGAGTGACGGTGTGAGAGTGAGAGAGTGACGGTGTGAGAGTGAGAGAGTGACGGTGTGAGAGTGAGAGAGTGACGGTGTGAGAGTGAGAGAGTGACGGTGTGAGAGTGAGAGAGTGACGGTGTGAGAGTGAGAGAGCGACAGTGTGAGAGTGAGAGAGTGACGGTGTGAGAGTGAGAGAGTGACGGTGTGAGAGTGAGTGAGTGACGATGTGAGAGTGAGAGAGTGACGGTGTGAGAGTGAGAGAGTGACGGTGTGAGAGTGAGAGTGTGACGGTGTGAGAGTGAGAGAGTGACGGTGAGAGAGTGAGAGAGTGACGGTGTGAGAGTGAGAGAGTGACGGTGTGAGAGTGAGAGTGTGACGGTGTGAGAGTGCGAGTGATGGTGAGAGAGTGAGAGAGTGACGGTGTGAGAGTGAGAGAGTGACGGTGAGAGAGTGAGAGAGTGACGGTGTGAGAGTGAGAGAGTGACGGTGTGAGAGTGAGAGAGTGACGGTGTGAGAGTGAGAGAGTGACGGTGTGAGAGTGAGAGAGTCTCGGTGTGAGAGTGAGAGAGTGACGGTGTGAGAGTGAGAGTGACGGTGTGAGAGTGAGAGAGTGACGATGTGAGAGTGAGAGAGTGACGGTGTGAGAGTGAGAGAGTGACGGTGTGAGAGTGAGAGTGACGGTGTGAGAGTGAGAGAGTGACGGTGTGAGAGTGAGAGAGTGATGGTGTGAGAGTGAGAGAGTGACGATGTGAGAGTGAGAGAGTGACGGTGTGAGAGTGAGAGAGTGACGGTGTGAGAGTGAGAGAGTGACGGTGAGAGAGTGAGAGAGTGACGGTGTGAGAGTGAGAGAGTGACGGTGTGAGAGTGAGAGAGTGACGGTGAGAGAGTGAGAGAGTGACGGTGTGAGAGTGAGAGAGTGACGGTGAGAGAGTGAGAGAGTGACGGTGTGAGAGTGAGAGAGTGACGGTGTGAGAGTGAGAGAGTGACGGTGAGAGAGTGAGTGAGTGACGATGTGAGAGTGACGGTGTGAGAGTGAGAGAGTGACGGTGTGAGAGTGAGAGAGTGACGATGTGAGAGTGAGAGAGTGACGGTGTGAGAGTGAGAGAGTGACGGTGTGAGAGTGAGAGAGTGACGGTGTGAGAGTGAGAGAGTTACGGTGTGAGAGTGAGAGAGTGACGGTGTGAGAGTGAGAGAGTGACGGTGTGAGAGTGAGAGAGTGAATGTGAGAGTGAGAGTGACGGTGTGAGAGTGAGAGAGTGACGGTGTGAGAGTGAGAGAGTGACGGTGTGAGAGTGAGAGAGTGACGATGTGAGAGTGAGAGAGTGACGGTGTGAGAGTGAGAGAGTGACGGTGTGAGAGTGAGAGAGTGACGGTGTGAGAGTGAGAGAGTGACGGTGTGAGAGTGAGAGAGTGACGGTGTGAGAGTGAGAGAGTGACGGTGTGAGAGTGAGAGAGTGAATGTGAGAGTGAGAGTGACGGTGTGAGAGTGAGAGAGTGACGGTGTGAGAGTGAGAGTGTGACGGTGAGAGAGTGAGAGAGTGACGGTGTGAGAGTGAGAGAGTGACGGTGAGAGAGTGAGAGAGTGACGGTGTGAGAGTGAGAGAGTGACGGTGTGAGAGTGAGAGAGTGAATGTGAGAGTGAGAGTGACGGTGTGAGAGTGAGAGAGTGACGGCGTGAGAGTGAGAGTGACGGTGTGAGAGTGAGAGAGTGACGGTGTGAGAGTGACAGAGTGACGGTGTGAGAGTGAGAGGGTGACGGTGTGAGAGTGAGAGTGACGGTGTGAGAGTGAGTGAGTGATGGTGTGAGATTGAGAGAGTGATGGTGTGAGATTGAAAGAGTGACGGTGTGAGAGTGAGAGTGACGGTGTGAGAGTGAGAGAGTGACGGCGTGAGAGTGAGAGTGACGGTGTGAGAGTGAGAGAGTGACGGTGTGAGAGTGACAGAGTGACGGTGTGAGATTGAGAGGGTGACGGTGTGAGAGTGAGAGTGACGGTGTGAGATTGAGAGAGTGACGGTGTGAGAGTGAGAGAGTGACGGTGTGAGAGTGAGAGAGTGACGGTGTGAGAGTGAGAGAGTGACGGTGTGAGAGTGAGAGATTGAGGGTGTGAGAGTGAGAGAGTGACGGTGTGAGAGTGAGAGAGTGACGGTGTGAGAGTGAGAGATTGAGGGTGTGAGAGTGAGAGAGTGACGGTGTGTGAGTGAGAGAGTGACGGTGTGAGAGTGAGAGAGTGATGGTGTGAGAGTGAGAGTGTGAAGGTGTGAGAGTGAGAGAGTGACGGTGTGAGATTGAGAGAGTGACGGTGTGAGTGTGAGAGAGTGACGGTGTGAGAGTGAGAGAGTGACGGTGTGAGAGTGAGAGAGTGATGTTGTGAGAGTGAGAGTGACGGTGTGAGAGTGAGAGTGTGAGTTAGAGAGTGAGAGTGTGACGGTGTGAGAGTGAGAGTGAGAGAGTGACGGTGTGAGAGGGAGAGTGTGACGGTGTGAGAGTGAGAGTGCGACTTTGTGCGAGTGAGAGTGATGGTGTGAGAGTGAGAGTGACGGTGTGAGAGTGAGAGAGTGACGGTGTGAGAGTGAGAGTGTGACGGTGTGAGAGTGAGAGTGTGACGGTGTGAGAGTGAGAGTGTGACGGTGTGAGAGTGAGAGTGACGGTGTGAGAGTGAGAGAGTGACGGTGTGAGAGTGAGAGAGTGACGGTGTGAGAGTGAGAGTCCGACGGTGTGAGAGTGAGAGTGCGACGGTGTGAAATTGAGAGTGACGGTGTGAGAGTAAGGGAGTGACGTTGTGAGAGTGAGAGAGTGACGGTGTGAGAGTGAGAGAGTGACGGTGTGAGAGTGAGAGAGTGACGGTGAGAGAGTGAGTGAGTGACGGCGAGAGAGTGAGAGAGTGACGGTGTGAGAGTAAGAGAGTGACGGTGTGAGAGTGAGAGAGTGACGGTGTGAGAGTGAGAGAGTGACGGTGAGAGAGTGAGAGAGTGACGGCGAGAGAGTGAGAGAGTGACGGTGTGAGAGTGAGAGAGTGACGGTGTGAGAGTGAGAGAGTGACGGTGTGAGAGTGAGAGAGTGATGGTGAGAGAGTGAGAGAGTGACGGTGAGAGAGTGAGAGTGTGACGGTGTGAGAGTGAGAGAGTGACGGTGTGAGAGTGAGAGAGTGACGGTGTGAGAGTGAGAGAGTGACGGTGTGAGAGTGAGAGAGTGATGGTGTGAGAGTGAGAGAGTGACGGTGAGAGAGTGAGAGAGTGACGGTGAGAGAGTGAGAGTGTGACGTTGTGAGAGTGAGAGAGTGATGGTGTGAGAGTGAGAGAGTGACGGTGAGCGAGTGAGAGAGTGACGGTGTGAGAGTGAGAGAGTGACGGTGTGAGAGTGAGAGAGTGACGGTGTGAGAGTGAGAGAGTGACGGTGTGAGAGTGAGAGAGTGACGGTGTGAGAGTGAGAGAGTGACGGTGTGAGAGTGAGAGAGTGACGGTGAGAGAGTGAGAGAGTGACGGTGTGAGAGTGAGAGAGTGACGGTGTGAGAGTGAGAGAGTGAATGTGAGAGTGAGAGTGACGGTGTGAGAGTGAGAGAGTGACGGCGTGAGAGTGAGAGTGACGGTGTGAGAGTGAGAGAGTGACGGTGTGAGAGTGACAGAGTGACGGTGTGAGAGTGAGAGAGTGACGGTGTGAGAGTGAGAGAGTGACGGTGTGAGAGTGAGAAAGTGACGGTGTGAGAGTGAGAGAGTGACGGTGTGAGAGTGAGAGAGTGACGGTGTGAGAGTGAGAGAGTGATGGTGTGAGAGTGAGAGAGTGATGGTGTGAGAGTGAAAGAGTGACGGTGTGAGAGTGAGAGTGACGGTGAGAGAGTGACGGCGTGAGAGTGAGAGTGACGGTGTGAGAGTGAGAGAGTGACGGTGTGAAAGTGAGAGTGACGGTGTGAGATTGAGAGAGTGACGGTGTGAGAGTGAGAGAGTGACGGTGTGAGAGTGAGAGAGTGACGGTGTGAGAGTGAGAGTGACGGTGTGAGAGTGAGAGAGTGACGGTGTGAGAGTGTGAGAGTGACGGTGTGAGAGTGACAGAGTGACGGTGTGAGAGTGAGAGGGTGACGGTGTGAGAGTGAGAGTGACGGTGTGAGATTGAGAGAGTGACGGTGTGAGAGTGAGAGAGTGACGGTGTGAGAGTGAGAGAGTGACGGTGTGAGAGTGAGAGAGTGACGGTGTGAGAGTGAGAGATTGAGGGTGTGAGAGTGAGAGAGTGACGGTGTGAGAGTGAGAGTGAGAGTGAGAGAGTGAGAGAGTGACGGTGTGAGAGTGAGAGAGTGACGGTGTGAGAGTGAGAGAGTGACGGTGTGAGAGTGAGAGAGTGACGGTGTGAGAGTGAGAGAGTGACGGTGTGAGAGTGTGAGAGTGACAGTGAGAGAGTGAGAGAGTGACGGTGTGAGAGTGAGAGAGTGACGGTGTGAGAGTGAGAGATTGAGGGTGTGAGAGTGAGAGAGTGACGGTGTGAGAGTGAGAGTGACGGTGTGAGAGTGTGAGAGTGACAGTGAGAGAATGAGAGAGTGACGGTGTGAGAGTGAGAGAGTGACGGTGTGAGAGTGAGAGATTGAGGGTGTGAGAGTGAGAGAGTGACGGTGTGTGAGTGAGAGAGTGACGGTGTGAGAGTGAGAGAGTGATGGTGTGAGAGTGAGAGTGTGAAGGTGTGAGAGTGAGAGAGTGACGGTGTGAGAGTGAGAGAGTGACGGTGTGAGAGTGAGAGTGTGACGGTGTGAGAGTGAGAGAGTGACGGTGTGAGAGTGAGAGAGTGATGGTGAGAGAGTGAGAGAGTGACGGTGAGAGAGTGAGAGTGTGACGGTGTGAGAGTGAGAGAGTGACGGTGTGAGAGTGAGAGAGTGACGGTGTGAGAGTGAGAGAGTGACGGTGTGAGAGTGAGAGAGTGATGGTGTGAGAGTGAGAGAGTGACGGTGAGAGAGTGAGAGAGTGACGGTGAGAGAGTGAGAGTGTGACGTTGTGAGAGTGAGAGAGTGATGGTGTGAGAGTGAGAGAGTGACGGTGAGCGAGTGAGAGAGTGACGGTGTGAGAGTGAGAGAGTGACGGTGTGAGAGTGAGAGAGTGACGGTGTGAGAGTGAGAGAGTGACGGTGTGAGAGTGAGAGAGTGACGGTGTGAGAGTGAGAGAGTGACGGTGTGAGAGTGAGAGAGTGACGGTGAGAGAGTGAGAGAGTGACGGTGTGAGAGTGAGAGAGTGACGGTGTGAGAGTGAGAGAGTGAATGTGAGAGTGAGAGTGACGGTGTGAGAGTGAGAGAGTGACGGCGTGAGAGTGAGAGTGACGGTGTGAGAGTGAGAGAGTGACGGTGTGAGAGTGACAGAGTGACGGTGTGAGAGTGAGAGAGTGACGGTGTGAGAGTGAGAGAGTGACGGTGTGAGAGTGAGAAAGTGACGGTGTGAGAGTGAGAGAGTGACGGTGTGAGAGTGAGAGAGTGACGGTGTGAGAGTGAGAGAGTGATGGTGTGAGAGTGAGAGAGTGATGGTGTGAGAGTGAAAGAGTGACGGTGTGAGAGTGAGAGTGACGGTGAGAGAGTGACGGCGTGAGAGTGAGAGTGACGGTGTGAGAGTGAGAGAGTGACGGTGTGAAAGTGAGAGTGACGGTGTGAGATTGAGAGAGTGACGGTGTGAGAGTGAGAGAGTGACGGTGTGAGAGTGAGAGAGTGACGGTGTGAGAGTGAGAGTGACGGTGTGAGAGTGAGAGAGTGACGGTGTGAGAGTGTGAGAGTGACGGTGTGAGAGTGACAGAGTGACGGTGTGAGAGTGAGAGGGTGACGGTGTGAGAGTGAGAGTGACGGTGTGAGATTGAGAGAGTGACGGTGTGAGAGTGAGAGAGTGACGGTGTGAGAGTGAGAGAGTGACGGTGTGAGAGTGAGAGAGTGACGGTGTGAGAGTGAGAGATTGAGGGTGTGAGAGTGAGAGAGTGACGGTGTGAGAGTGAGAGTGAGAGTGAGAGAGTGAGAGAGTGACGGTGTGAGAGTGAGAGAGTGACGGTGTGAGAGTGAGAGAGTGACGGTGTGAGAGTGAGAGAGTGACGGTGTGAGAGTGAGAGAGTGACGGTGTGAGAGTGTGAGAGTGACAGTGAGAGAGTGAGAGAGTGACGGTGTGAGAGTGAGAGAGTGACGGTGTGAGAGTGAGAGATTGAGGGTGTGAGAGTGAGAGAGTGACGGTGTGAGAGTGAGAGTGACGGTGTGAGAGTGTGAGAGTGACAGTGAGAGAATGAGAGAGTGACGGTGTGAGAGTGAGAGAGTGACGGTGTGAGAGTGAGAGATTGAGGGTGTGAGAGTGAGAGAGTGACGGTGTGTGAGTGAGAGAGTGACGGTGTGAGAGTGAGAGAGTGATGGTGTGAGAGTGAGAGTGTGAAGGTGTGAGAGTGAGAGAGTGACGGTGTGAGAGTGAGAGAGTGACGGTGTGAGAGTGAGAGTGTGACGGTGTGTGATGGAGTGACGGTGTGAGAGTGAGAGAGTGACTGCGTGAGAGTGAGAGTGATGGTGTGAGAGTGAGAGAGTGACGGTGTGAGAGTGAGAGAGTGACGGTATGAGAGTGAGAGAGTGACGGTGTGAGAGTGAGAGAGTGAGTTAGAGAGTGAGAGTGTGACGGTGTGAGAGTGAGAGTGAGAGAGTGACGGTGTGAGAGGGAGAGTGTGACGGTGTGAGAGTGAGAGTGCGACTTTGTGAGAGTGAGAGTGATGGTGTGAGAGTGAGAGTGACGGTGTGAGAGTGAGAGAGTGACGGTGTGAGAGTGAGAGTGTGACGGTGTGAGAGTGAGAGTGTGACGGTGTGAGAGTGAGAGTGTGACGGTGTGAGAGTGAGAGTGACGGTGTGAGAGTGAGAGAGTGACGGTGTGAGAGTGAGAGAGTGACGGTGTGAGAGTGAGAGTGCGACGGTGTGAGAGTGAGAGTGCGACGGTGTGAAATTGAGAGTGACGGTGTGAGAGTAAGGGAGTGACGGTGTGAGAGTGAGAGAGTGACGGTGTGAGAGTGAGAGAGTGACGGTGTGAGAGTGAGAGAGTGACGGTGAGAGAGTGAGAGAGTGACGGCGAGAGAGTGAGAGAGTGACGGTGTGAGAGTGAGAGAGTGACGGTGTGAGAGTGAGAGGGTGACGGTGTGAGAGTGAGAGAGTGATGGTGAGAGAGTGAGAGAGTGACGGCGAGAGAGTGAGAGAGTGACGGTGTGAGAGTGAGAGAGTGACGGTGTGAGAGGGAGAGTGTGACGGTGTGAGAGTGAGAGTGCGACTTTGTGAGAGTGAGAGTGATGGTGTGAGAGTGAGAGTGACGGTGTGAGAGTGAGAGAGTGACGGTGTGAGAGTGAGAGTGTGACGGTGTGAGAGTGAGAGTGTGACGGTGTGAGAGTGAGAGTGTGACGGTGTGAGAGTGAGAGTGACGGTGTGAGAGTGAGAGAGTGACGGTGTGAGAGTGAGAGAGTGACGGTGTGAGAGTGAGAGTGCGACGGTGTGAGAGTGAGAGTGCGACGGTGTGAAATTGAGAGTGACGGTGTGAGAGTAAGGGAGTGACGGTGTGAGAGTGAGAGAGTGACGGTGTGAGAGTGAGAGAGTGACGGTGTGAGAGTGAGAGAGTGACGGTGTGAGAGTGAGAGAGTGACGGTGTGAGAGTGAGAGTGCGACGGTGTGAAATTGAGAGTGACGGTGTGAGAGTAAGGGAGTGACGGTGTGAGAGTGAGAGAGTGACGGTGTGAGAGTGAGAGAGTGACGGTGTGAGAGTGAGAGAGTGACGGTGTGAGAGTGAGAGAGTGACGGTGAGAGAGTGAGAGTGTGACGGTGTGAGAGTGAGAGAGTGACGGTGTGAGAGTGAGAGAGTGACGGTGAGAGAGTGAGTGAGTGACGGCGAGAGAGTGAGAGAGTGACGGTGTGAGAGTAAGAGAGTGACGGTGTGAGAGTGAGAGAGTGACGGTGTGAGAGTGAGAGAGTGACGGTGAGAGAGTGAGAGAGTGACGGCGAGAGAGTGAGAGAGTGACGGTGTGAGAGTGAGAGAGTGACGGTGTGAGAGTGAGAGAGTGACGGTGTGAGAGTGAGAGAGTGACGGTGAGAGAGTGAGAGAGTGACGGTGAGAGAGTGAGAGTGTGACGGTGTGAGAGTGAGAGAGTGACGGTGTGAGAGTGAGAGAGTGACGGTGTGAGAGTGAGAGAGTGACGGTGTGAGAGTGAGAGAGTGATGGTGTGAGAGTGAGAGAGTGACGGTGAGAGAGTGAGAGAGTGACGGTGAGAGAGTGAGAGTGTGACGGTGTGAGAGTGAGAGAGTGATGGTGTGAGAGTGAGAGAGTGACGGTGAGAGAGTGAGAGAGTGACGGTGTGAGAGTGAGAGAGTGACGGTGTGAGAGTGAGAGAGTGACGGTGTGAGAGTGAGAGAGTGACGGTGTGAGAGTGAGAGAGTGACGGTGTGAGAGTGAGAGAGTGACGGTGTGAGAGTGAGAGAGTGACGGTGTGAGAGTGAGAGAGTGACGGTGTGAGAGTGAGAGAGTGACGGTGAGAGAGTGAGAGAGTGACGGTGTGAGAGTGAGAGAGTGACGGTGTGAGAGTGAGAGAGTGAATGTGAGAGTGAGAGTGACGGTGTGAGAGTGAGAGAGTGACGGCGTGAGAGGGAGAGTGACGGTGTGAGAGTGAGAGAGTGACGGTGTGAGAGTGACAGAGTGACGGTGTGAGAGTGAGAGAGTGACGGTGTGAGAGTGAGAGAGTGACGGTGTGAGAGTGAGAGTGTGACGTTGTGAGAGTGAGAGAGTGATGGTGTGAGAGTGAGAGAGTGACGGTGAGCGAGTGAGAGAGTGACGGTGTGAGAGTGAGAGAGTGACGGTGTGAGAGTGAGAGAGTGACGGTGTGAGAGTGAGAGAGTGACGGTGTGAGAGTGAGTGAGTGACGGTGTGAGAGTGAGAGAGTGACGGTGTGAGAGTGAGAGAGTGACGGTGAGAGAGTGAGAGAGTGACGGTGTGAGAGTGAGAGAGTGACGGTGTGAGAGTGAGAGAGTGAATGTGAGAGTGAGAGTGACGGTGTGAGAGTGAGAGAGTGACGGCGTGAGAGTGAGAGTGACGGTGTGAGAGTGAGAGAGTGACGGTGTGAGAGTGACAGAGTGACGGTGTGAGAGTGAGAGAGTGACGGTGTGAGAGTGAGAGAGTGACGGTGTGAGAGTGAGAAAGTGACGGTGTGAGAGTGAGAGAGTGACGGTGTGAGAGTGAGAGAGTGACGGTGTGAGAGTGAGAGAGTGATGGTGTGAGAGTGAGAGAGTGATGGTGTGAGAGTGAAAGAGTGACGGTGTGAGAGTGAGAGTGACGGTGAGAGAGTGACGGCGTGAGAGTGAGAGTGACGGTGTGAGAGTGAGAGAGTGACGGTGTGAAAGTGAGAGTGACGGTGTGAGATTGAGAGAGTGACGGTGTGAGAGTGAGAGAGTGACGGTGTGAGAGTGAGAGAGTGACGGTGTGAGAGTGAGAGTGACGGTGTGAGAGTGAGAGAGTGACGGTGTGAGAGTGTGAGAGTGACGGTGTGAGAGTGACAGAGTGACGGTGTGAGAGTGAGAGGGTGACGGTGTGAGAGTGAGAGTGACGGTGTGAGATTGAGAGAGTGACGGTGTGAGAGTGAGAGAGTGACGGTGTGAGAGTGAGAGAGTGACGGTGTGAGAGTGAGAGAGTGACGGTGTGAGAGTGAGAGATTGAGGGTGTGAGAGTGAGAGAGTGACGGTGTGAGAGTGAGAGTGAGAGAGTGAGAGAGTGACGGTGTGAGAGTGAGAGAGTGACGGTGTGAGAGTGAGAGAGTGACGGTGTGAGAGTGAGAGAGTGACGGTGTGAGAGTGAGAGAGTGACGGTGTGAGAGTGTGAGAGTGACAGTGAGAGAGTGAGAGAGTGACGGTGTGAGAGTGAGAGAGTGACGGTGTGAGAGTGAGAGATTGAGGGTGTGAGAGTGAGAGAGTGACGGTGTGAGAGTGAGAGTGACGGTGTGAGAGTGTGAGAGTGACAGTGAGAGAATGAGAGAGTGACGGTGTGAGAGTGAGAGAGTGACGGTGTGAGAGTGAGAGATTGAGGGTGTGAGAGTGAGAGAGTGACGGTGTGTGAGTGAGAGAGTGACGGTGTGAGAGTGAGAGAGTGATGGTGTGAGAGTGAGAGTGTGAAGGTGTGAGAGTGAGAGAGTGACGGTGTGAGAGTAAGAGAGTGACGGTGTGAGAGTGAGAGAGTGTCTGTGTGAGAGTGAGAGAGTGACGGTGAGAGAGTGAGAGAGTGACGGCGAGAGAGTGAGAGAGTGACGGTGTGAGAGTGAGAGAGTGACGGTGTGAGAGTGAGAGAGTGACGGTGTGAGAGTGAGAGAGTGACGGTGAGAGAGTGAGAGAGTGACGGTGAGAGAGTGAGAGTGTGACGGTGTGAGAGTGAGAGAGTGACGGTGTGAGAGTGAGAGAGTGACGGTGTGAGAGTGAGAGAGTGACGGTGTGAGAGTGAGAGAGTGATGGTGTGAGAGTGAGAGAGTGACGGTGAGAGAGTGAGAGAGTGACGGTGAGAGAGTGAGAGTGTGACGGTGTGAGAGTGAGAGAGTGATGGTGTGAGAGTGAGAGAGTGACGGTGAGAGAGTGAGAGAGTGACGGTGTGAGAGTGAGAGAGTGACGGTGTGAGAGTGAGAGAGTGACGGTGTGAGAGTGAGAGAGTGACGGTGTGAGAGTGAGAGAGTGACGGTGTGAGAGTGAGAGAGTGACGGTGTGAGAGTGAGAGAGTGACGGTGTGAGAGTGAGAGAGTGACGGTGTGAGAGTGAGAGAGTGACGGTGAGAGAGTGAGAGAGTGACGGTGTGAGAGTGAGAGAGTGACGGTGTGAGAGTGAGAGAGTGAATGTGAGAGTGAGAGTGACGGTGTGAGAGTGAGAGAGTGACGGCGTGAGAGGGAGAGTTACGGTGTGAGAGTGAGAGAGTGACGGTGTGAGAGTGACAGAGTGACGGTGTGAGAGTGAGAGAGTGACGGTGTGAGAGTGAGAGAGTGACGGTGTGAGAGTGAGAGTGTGACGTTGTGAGAGTGAGAGAGTGATGGTGTGAGAGTGAGAGAGTGACGGTGAGCGAGTGAGAGAGTGACGGTGTGAGAGTGAGAGAGTGACGGTGTGAGAGTGAGAGAGTGACGGTGTGAGAGTGAGAGAGTGACGGTGTGAGAGTGAGAGAGTGACGGTGTGAGAGTGAGAGAGTGACGGTGTGAGAGTGAGAGAGTGACGGTGAGAGAGTGAGAGAGTGACGGTGTGAGAGTGAGAGAGTGACGGTGTGAGAGTGAGAGAGTGAATGTGAGAGTGAGAGTGACGGTGTGAGAGTGAGAGAGTGACGGCGTGAGAGTGAGAGTGACGGTGTGAGAGTGAGAGAGTGACGGTGTGAGAGTGACAGAGTGACGGTGTGAGAGTGAGAGAGTGACGGTGTGAGAGTGAGAGAGTGACGGTGTGAGAGTGAGAAAGTGACGGTGTGAGAGTGAGAGAGTGACGGTGTGAGAGTGAGAGAGTGACGGTGTGAGAGTGAGAGAGTGATGGTGTGAGAGTGAGAGAGTGATGGTGTGAGAGTGAAAGAGTGACGGTGTGAGAGTGAGAGTGACGGTGAGAGAGTGACGGCGTGAGAGTGAGAGTGACGGTGTGAGAGTGAGAGAGTGACGGTGTGAAAGTGAGAGTGACGGTGTGAGATTGAGAGAGTGACGGTGTGAGAGTGAGAGAGTGACGGTGTGAGAGTGAGAGAGTGACGGTGTGAGAGTGAGAGTGACGGTGTGAGAGTGAGAGAGTGACGGTGTGAGAGTGTGAGAGTGACGGTGTGAGAGTGACAGAGTGACGGTGTGAGAGTGAGAGGGTGACGGTGTGAGAGTGAGAGTGACGGTGTGAGATTGAGAGAGTGACGGTGTGAGAGTGAGAGAGTGACGGTGTGAGAGTGAGAGAGTGACGGTGTGAGAGTGAGAGAGTGACGGTGTGAGAGTGAGAGATTGAGGGTGTGAGAGTGAGAGAGTGACGGTGTGAGAGTGAGACTGAGAGTGAGAGAGTGAGAGAGTGACGGTGTGAGAGTGAGAGAGTGACGGTGTGAGAGTGTGAGAGTGACAGTGAGAGAATGAGAGAGTGACGGTGTGAGAGTGAGAGAGTGACGGTGTGAGAGTGAGAGATTGAGGGTGTGAGAGTGAGAGAGTGACGGTGTGTGAGTGAGAGAGTGACGGTGTGAGAGTGAGAGAGTGATGGTGTGAGAGTGAGAGTGTGAAGGTGTGAGAGTGAGAGAGTGACGGTGTGAGAGTGAGAGAGTGACGGTGTGAGAGTGAGAGTGTGACGGTGTGTGATGGAGTGACGGTGTGAGAGTGAGAGAGTGACTGCGTGAGAGTGAGAGTGATGGTGTGAGAGTGAGAGAGTGACGGTGTGAGAGTGAGAGAGTGACGGTATGAGAGTGAGAGAGTGACGGTGTGAGAGTGAGAGAGTGATGTTGTGAGAGTGAGAGTGACGGTGTGAGAGTGAGAGTGTGAGTTAGAGAGTGAGAGTGTGACGGTGTGAGAGTGAGAGTGAGAGAGTGACGGTGTGAGAGGGAGAGTGTGACGGTGTGAGAGTGAGAGTGCGACTTTGTGAGAGTGAGAGTGATGGTGTGAGAGTGAGAGTGACGGTGTGAGAGTGAGAGAGTGACGGTGTGAGAGTGAGAGTGTGACGGTGTGAGAGTGAGAGTGTGACGGTGTGAGAGTGAGAGTGTGACGGTGTGAGAGTGAGAGTGACGGTGTGAGAGTGAGAGAGTGACGGTGTGAGAGTGAGAGAGTGACGGTGTGAGAGTGAGAGTGCGACGGTGTGAAATTGAGAGTGACGGTGTGAGAGTAAGGGAGTGACGGTGTGAGAGTGAGAGAGTGACGGTGTGAGAGTGAGAGAGTGACGGTGTGAGAGTGAGAGAGTGACGGTGAGAGAGTGAGAGAGTGACGGCGAGAGAGTGAGAGAGTGACGGTGTGAGAGTGAGAGAGTGACGGTGTGAGAGTGAGAGGGTGACGGTGTGAGAGTGAGAGAGTGATGGTGAGAGAGTGAGAGAGTGACGGCGAGAGAGTGAGAGAGTGACGGTGTGAGAGTGAGAGAGTGACGGTGTGAGAGGGAGAGTGTGACGGTGTGAGAGTGAGAGTGCGACTTTGTGAGAGTGAGAGTGATGGTGTGAGAGTGAGAGTGACGGTGTGAGAGTGAGAGAGTGACGGTGTGAGAGTGAGAGTGTGACGGTGTGAGAGTGAGAGTGTGACGGTGTGAGAGTGAGAGTGTGACGGTGTGAGAGTGAGAGTGACGGTGTGAGAGTGAGAGAGTGACGGTGTGAGAGTGAGAGAGTGACGGTGTGAGAGTGAGAGTGCGACGGTGTGAGAGTGAGAGTGCGACGGTGTGAAATTGAGAGTGACGGTGTGAGAGTAAGGGAGTGACGGTGTGAGAGTGAGAGAGTGACGGTGTGAGAGTGAGAGAGTGACGGTGTGAGAGTGAGAGAGTGACGGTGTGAGAGTGAGAGAGTGACGGTGTGAGAGTGAGAGTGCGACGGTGTGAAATTGAGAGTGACGGTGTGAGAGTAAGGGAGTGACGGTGTGAGAGTGAGAGAGTGACGGTGTGAGAGTGAGAGAGTGACGGTGTGAGAGTGAGAGAGTGACGGTGTGAGAGTGAGAGTGCGACGGTGTGAGAGTGAGAGTGCGACGGTGTGAAATTGAGAGTGACGGTGTGAGAGTAAGGGAGTGACGGTGTGAGAGTGAGAGAGTGACGGTGTGAGAGTGAGAGAGTGACGGTGTGAGAGTGAGAGAGTGACGGTGAGAGAGTGAGTGAGTGACGGCGAGAGAGTGAGAGAGTGACGGTGTGAGAGTAAGAGAGTGACGGTGTGAGAGTGAGAGAGTGACGGTGTGAGAGTGAGAGAGTGACGGTGAGAGAGTGAGAGAGTGACGGCGAGAGAGTGAGAGAGTGACGGTGTGAGAGTGAGAGAGTGACGGTGTGAGAGTGAGAGAGTGACGGTGTGAGAGTGAGAGAGTGACGGTGAGAGAGTGAGAGAGTGACGGTGAGAGAGTGAGAGTGTGACGGTGTGAGAGTGAGAGAGTGACGGTGTGAGAGTGAGAGAGTGACGGTGTGAGAGTGAGAGAGTGACGGTGTGAGAGTGAGAGAGTGATGGTGTGAGAGTGAGAGAGTGACGGTGAGAGAGTGAGAGAGTGACGGTGAGAGAGTGAGAGTGTGACGGTGTGAGAGTGAGAGAGTGATGGTGTGAGAGTGAGAGAGTGACGGTGAGAGAGTGAGAGAGTGACGGTGTGAGAGTGAGAGAGTGACGGTGTGAGAGTGAGAGAGTGACGGTGTGAGAGTGAGAGAGTGACGGTGTGAGAGTGAGAGAGTGACGGTGTGAGAGTGAGAGAGTGACGGTGTGAGAGTGAGAGAGTGACGGTGTGAGAGTGAGAGAGTGACGGTGTGAGAGTGAGAGAGTGACGGTGAGAGAGTGAGAGAGTGACGGTGTGAGAGTGAGAGAGTGACGGTGTGAGAGTGAGAGAGTGAATGTGAGAGTGAGAGTGACGGTGTGAGAGTGAGAGAGTGACGGCGTGAGAGGGAGAGTGACGGTGTGAGAGTGAGAGAGTGACGGTGTGAGAGTGACAGAGTGACGGTGTGAGAGTGAGAGAGTGACGGTGTGAGAGTGAGAGAGTGACGGTGTGAGAGTGAGAAAGTGACGGTGTGAGAGTGAGAGAGTGACGGTGTGAGATTGAGAGAGTGACGGTGTGAGAGTGAGAGAGTGATGGTGTGAGAGTAAGAGAGTGATGGTGTGAGAGTGAAAGAGTGACGGTGTGAGAGTGAGAGTGACGGTGAGAGAGTGACGGCGTGAGAGTGAGAGTGACGGTGTGAGAGTGAGAGAGTGACGGTGTGAGAGTGAGAGTGACGGTGTGAGATTGAGAGAGTGACGGTGTGAGAGTGAGAGAGTGACGGTGTGAGAGTGAGAGAGTGACGGTGTGAGAGTGAGAGTGACGGTGTGAGAGTGAGAGAGTGACGGTGTGAGAGTGTGAGAGTGACGGTGTGAGAGTGACAGAGTGACGGTGTGAGAGTGAGAGGGTGACGGTGTGAGAGTGAGAGTGACGGTGTGAGATTGAGAGAGTGACGGTGTGAGAGTGAGAGAGTGACGGTGTGAGAGTGAGAGAGTGACGGTGTGAGAGTGAGAGAGTGACGGTGTGAGAGTGAGAGATTGAGGGTGTGAGAGTGAGAGAGTGACGGTGTGAGAGTGAGAGTGAGAGTGAGAGAGTGAGAGAGTGACGGTGTGAGAGTGAGAGAGTGACGGTGTGAGAGTGAGAGAGTGACGGTGTGAGAGTGAGAGAGTGACGGTGTGAGAGTGAGAGAGTGACGGTGTGAGAGTGTGAGAGTGACAGTGAGAGAGTGAGAGAGTGACGGTGTGAGAGTGAGAGAGTGACGGTGTGAGAGTGAGAGATTGAGGGTGTGAGAGTGAGAGAGTGACGGTGTGAGAATGAGAGTGACGGTGTGAGAGTGAGAGTGAGAGTGAGAGAGTGAGAGAGTGACGGTGTGTGAGTGAGAGAGTGACGGTGTGAGAGTGAGAGAGTGATGGTGTGAGAGTGAAAGTGTGAAGGTGTGAGAGTGAGAGAGTGACGGTGTGAGAGTGAGAGAGTGACGGTGTGAGAGTGAGAGTGTGACGGTGTGTGATGGAGTGACGGTGTGAGAGTGAGAGAGTGACTGCGTGAGAGTGAGAGTGATGGTGTGAGAGTGAGAGTGACGGTGTGAGAGTGAGAGTGTGAGTTAGAGAGTGAGAGTGTGACGGTGTGAGAGTGAGAGTGAGAGAGTGACGGTGTGAGAGGGAGAGTGTGACGGTGTGAGAGTGAGAGTGCGACTTTGTGAGAGTGAGAGTGATGGAGTGAGAGTGAGAGTGACGGTGTGAGAGTGAGAGAGTGACGGTGTGAGAGTGAGAGTGTGACGGTGTGAGAGTGAGAGTGTGACGGTGTGAGAGTGAGAGTGACGGTGTGAGATTGAGAGTGTGAGTTAGAGAGTGAGAGTGTGACGGTGTGAGAGTGAGAGTGAGAGAGTGACGGTGTGAGAGGGAGAGTGTGACGGTGTGAGAGTGAGAGTGCGACTTTGTGAGAGTGAGAGTGATGGTGTGAGAGTGAGAGTGACGGTGTGAGAGTGAGAGAGTGACGGTGTGAGAGTGAGAGTGTGACGGTGTGAGAGTGAGAGTGTGACAGTGTGAGAGTGAGAGTGTGACGGTGTGAGAGTGAGAGTGACGGTGTGAGAGTGAGAGAGTGACGGTGTGAGAGTGAGAGAGTGACGGTGTGAGAGTGAGAGTGCGACGGTGTGAGAGTGAGAGTGCGACGGTGTGAAATTGAGAGTGACGGTGTGAGAGTAAGGGAGTGACGGTGTGAGAGTGAGAGAGTGACGGTGTGAGAGTGAGAGAGTGACGGTGTGAGAGTGAGAGAGTGACGGTGAGAGAGTGAGAGAGTGACGGCGAGAGAGTGAGAGAGTGACGGTGTGAGAGTGAGAGAGTGACGGTGTGAGAGTGAGAGGGTGACGGTGTGAGAGTGAGAGAGTGATGGTGAGAGAGTGAGAGAGTGACGGCGAGAGAGTGAGAGAGTGACGGTGTGAGAGTGAGAGAGTGACGGTGTGAGAGTGAGAGAGTGACGGTGTGAGAGTGAGAGAGTGACGGTGAGAGAGTGAGAGAGTGACGGTGAGAGAGTGAGAGTGTGACGGTGTGAGAGTGAGAGAGTGACGGTGTGAGAGTGAGAGAGTGACGGTGTGAGAGTGAGAGAGTGACGGTGTGAGAGTGAGAGAGTGACGGTGTGAGAGTGAGAGAGTGAGGGTGAGAGAGTGAGAGAGTGACGGTGAGAGAGTGAGAGTGTGACGGTGTGAGACTGAGAGAGTGTCGGTGTGAGAGTGAGAGAGTGACGGTGTGAGAGTGAGAGTGAGAGTGTGAGAGTGAGAGTGTGACGGTGTGAGAGTGAGAGAGTGATGGTGTGAGAGTGAGAGAGTGACGGTGTGAGAGTGAGAGTGACGGTGTGAGAGTGAGAGAGTGACGGTGTGAGAGTGAGAGAGTGACGGTGAGAGAGTGAGAGAGTGAATGTGAGAGTGAGAGTGACGGTGTGAGAGTGAGAGAGTGACGGCGTGAGAGTGAGAGTGACGGTGTGAGAGTGAGAGAGTGACGGTGTGAGAGTGACAGAGTGACGGTGTGAGAGTGAGAGAGTGACGGTGTGAGAGTGAGAGAGTGACGGTGTGAGAGTGAGAAAGTGACGGTGTGAGAGTGAGAGAGTGACGGTGTGAGATTGAGAGAGTGACGGTGTGAGAGTGAGAGAGTGATGGTGTGAGAGTGAGAGAGTGATGGTGTGAGAGTGAAAGAGTGACGGTGTGAGAGTGAGAGTGACGGTGAGAGAGTGACGGCGTGAGAGTGAGAGTGACGGTGTGAGAGTGAGAGAGTGACGGTGTGAGAGTGAGAGTGACGGTGTGAGATTGAGAGAGTGACGGTGTGAGAGTGAGAGAGTGACGGTGTGAGAGTGAGAGAGTGACGGTGTGAGAGTGAGAGTGACGGTGTGAGAGTGAGAGAGTGACGGTGTGAGAGTGTGAGAGTGACGGTGTGAGAGTGACAGAGTGACGGTGTGAGAGTGAGAGGGTGACGGTGTGAGAGTGAGAGTGACGGTGTGAGATTGAGAGAGTGACGGTGTGAGAGTGAGAGAGTGACGGTGTGAGAGTGAGAGAGTGACGGTGTGAGAGTGAGAGAGTGACGGTGTGAGAGTGAGAGATTGAGGGTGTGAGAGTGAGAGAGTGACGGTGTGAGAGTGAGAGTGAGAGTGAGAGAGTGAGAGAGTGACGGTGTGAGAGTGAGAGAGTGACGGTGTGAGAGTGAGAGAGTGACGGTGTGAGAGTGAGAGAGTGACGGTGTGAGAGTGAGAGAGTGACGGTGTGAGAGTGTGAGAGTGACAGTGAGAGAGTGAGAGAGTGACGGTGTGAGAGTGAGAGAGTGACGGTGTGAGAGTGAGAGATTGAGGGTGTGAGAGTGAGAGAGTGACGGTGTGAGAGTGAGAGTGACGGTGTGAGAGTGTGAGAGTGACAGTGAGAGAATGAGAGAGTGACGGTGTGAGAGTGAGAGAGTGACGGTGTGAGAGTGAGAGATTGAGGGTGTGAGAGTGAGAGAGTGACGGTGTGTGAGTGAGAGAGTGACGGTGTGAGAGTGAGAGAGTGATGGTGTGAGAGTGAAAGTGTGAAGGTGTGAGAGTGAGAGAGTGACGGTGTGAGAGTGAGAGAGTGACGGTGTGAGAGTGAGAGTGTGACGGTGTGTGATGGAGTGACGGTGTGAGAGTGAGAGAGTGACTGCGTGAGAGTGAGAGTGATGGTGTGAGAGTGAGAGTGACGGTGTGAGAGTGAGAGTGTGAGTTAGAGAGTGAGAGTGTGACGGTGTGAGAGTGAGAGTGAGAGAGTGACGGTGTGAGAGGGAGAGTGTGACGGTGTGAGAGTGAGAGTGCGACTTTGTGAGAGTGAGAGTGATGGAGTGAGAGTGAGAGTGACGGTGTGAGAGTGAGAGAGTGACGGTGTGAGAGTGAGAGTGTGACGGTGTGAGAGTGAGAGTGTGACGGTGTGAGAGTGAGAGTGACGGTGTGAGAGTGAGAGTGTGAGTTAGAGAGTGAGAGTGTGACGGTGTGAGAGTGAGAGTGAGAGAGTGACGGTGTGAGAGGGAGAGTGTGACGGTGTGAGAGTGAGAGTGCGACTTTGTGAGAGTGAGAGTGATGGTGTGAGAGTGAGAGTGACGGTGTGAGAGTGAGAGAGTGACGGTGTGAGAGTGAGAGTGTGACGGTGTGAGAGTGAGAGTGTGACAGTGTGAGAGTGAGAGTGTGACGGTGTGAGAGTGAGAGTGACGGTGTGAGAGTGAGAGAGTGACGGTGTGAGAGTGAGAGAGTGACGGTGTGAGAGTGAGAGTGCGACGGTGTGAGAGTGAGAGTGCGACGGTGTGAAATTGAGAGTGACGGTGTGAGAGTAAGGAAGTGACGGTGTGAGAGTGAGAGAGTGACGGTGTGAGAGTGAGAGAGTGACGGTGTGAGAGTGAGAGAGTGACGGTGAGAGAGTGAGAGAGTGACGGCGAGAGAGTGAGAGAGTGACGGTGTGAGAGTGAGAGAGTGACGGTGTGAGAGTGAGAGGGTGACGGTGTGAGAGTGAGAGAGTGATGGTGAGAGAGTGAGAGAGTGACGGCGAGAGAGTGAGAGAGTGACGGTGTGAGAGTGAGAGAGTGACGGTGTGAGAGTGAGAGAGTGACGGTGTGAGAGTGAGAGAGTGACGGTGAGAGAGTGAGAGAGTGACGGTGAGAGAGTGAGAGTGTGACGGTGTGAGAGTGAGAGAGTGACGGTGTGAGAGTGAGAGAGTGACGGTGTGAGAGTGAGAGAGTGACGGTGTGAGAGTGAGAGAGTGACGGTGTGAGAGTGAGAGAGTGAGGGTGAGAGAGTGAGAGAGTGACGGTGAGAGAGTGAGAGTGTGACGGTGTGAGACTGAGAGAGTGTCGGTGTGAGAGTGAGAGAGTGACGGTGTGAGAGTGAGAGTGAGAGTGTGAGAGTGAGAGTGTGACGGTGTGAGAGTGAGAGAGTGACTGTATGAGAGTGAGAGAGTGACTGTATGAGAGTGAGAGTGATGGTGTGAGAGTGAGAGAGTGACGGTGTGAGAGTGAGAGTGACGGTGTGAGAGTGAGAGAGTGACGGTGTGAGAGTGAGAGTGACGGTGTGAGAGTGAGAGAGTGACGGTGTGAGAGTGACAGAGTGACGGTGTGAGAGTGAGAGGGTGACGGTGTGAGAGTGACGGTGTGAGAGTGAGAGAGTGACGGTGTGAGAGTGAGAGAGTGACGGTGTGAGAGTGAGAGAGTGACGGTGTGAGAGTGAGAGAGTGACGGTGTGAGAGTGAGAGAGCGACGGTGTGAGAGTGAGAGAGTGACGGTGTCAGAGTGAGAGAGTGACGGTGTGAGAGTGAGAGAGTGACGGTGAGAGAGTGAGAGAGTGACGGTGTGAGAGTGAGAGAGTGACGGTGTGAGAGTGACAGAGTGACGGTGTGAGAGTGAGAGGGTGACGGTGTGAGAGTGTGAGAGTGACAGTGAGAGAATGAGAGAGTGACGGTGTGAGAGTGAGAGAGTGACGGTGTGAGAGTGAGAGATTGAGGGTGTGAGAGTGAGAGAGTGACGGTGTGTGAGTGAGAGAGTGACGGTGTGAGAGTGAGAGAGTGATGGTGTGAGAGTGAAAGTGTGAAGGTGTGAGAGTGAGAGAGTGACGGTGTGAGAGTGAGAGAGTGACGGTGTGAGAGTGAGAGTGTGACGGTGTGTGATGGAGTGACGGTGTGAGAGTGAGAGAGTGACTGCGTGAGAGTGAGAGTGATGGTGTGAGAGTGAGAGTGACGGTGTGAGAGTGAGAGTGTGAGTTAGAGAGTGAGAGTGTGACGGTGTGAGAGTGAGAGTGAGAGAGTGACGGTGTGAGAGGGAGAGTGTGACGGTGTGAGAGTGAGAGTGCGACTTTGTGAGAGTGAGAGTGATGGAGTGAGAGTGAGAGTGACGGTGTGAGAGTGAGAGAGTGACGGTGTGAGAGTGAGAGTGTGACGGTGTGAGAGTGAGAGTGTGACGGTGTGAGAGTGAGAGTGACGGTGTGAGAGTGAGAGTGTGAGTTAGAGAGTGAGAGTGTGACGGTGTGAGAGTGAGAGTGAGAGAGTGACGGTGTGAGAGGGAGAGTGTGACGGTGTGAGAGTGAGAGTGCGACTTTGTGAGAGTGAGAGTGATGGTGTGAGAGTGAGAGTGACGGTGTGAGAGTGAGAGAGTGACGGTGTGAGAGTGAGAGTGTGACGGTGTGAGAGTGAGAGTGTGACAGTGTGAGAGTGAGAGTGTGACGGTGTGAGAGTGAGAGTGACGGTGTGAGAGTGAGAGAGTGACGGTGTGAGAGTGAGAGAGTGACGGTGTGAGAGTGAGAGTACGACGGTGTGAGAGTGAGAGTGCGACGGTGTGAAATTGAGAGTGACGGTGTGAGAGTAAGGGAGTGACGGTGTGAGAGTGAGAGAGTGACGGTGTGAGAGTGAGAGAGTGACGGTGAGAGAGTGAGAGAGTGACGGCGAGAGAGTGAGAGAGTGACGGTGTGAGAGTGAGAGAGTGACGGTGTGAGAGTGAGAGGGTGACGGTGTGAGAGTGAGAGAGTGATGGTGAGAGAGTGAGAGAGTGACGGCGAGAGAGTGAGAGAGTGACGGTGTGAGAGTGAGAGAGTGACGGTGTGAGAGTGAGAGAGTGACGGTGTGAGAGTGAGAGAGTGACGGTGAGAGAGTGAGAGAGTGACGGTGAGAGAGTGAGAGTGTGACGGTGTGAGAGTGAGAGAGTGACGGTGTGAGAGTGAGAGAGTGACGGTGTGAGAGTGAGAGAGTGACGGTGTGAGAGTGAGAGAGTGACGGTGTGAGAGTGAGAGAGTGAGGGTGAGAGAGTGAGAGAGTGACGGTGAGAGAGTGAGAGTGTGACGGTGTGAGACTGAGAGAGTGTCGGTGTGAGAGTGAGAGAGTGACGGTGTGAGAGTGAGAGTGAGAGTGTGAGAGTGAGAGTGTGACGGTGTGAGAGTGAGAGAGTGACTGTATGAGAGTGAGAGAGTGACTGTATGAGAGTGAGAGTGACGGTGTGAGAGTGAGAGAGTGACGGTGTGAGAGTGAGAGTGACGGTGTGAGAGTGAGAGAGTGACGGTGTGAGAGTGACAGAGTGACGGTGTGAGAGTGAGAGGGTGACGGTGTGAGAGTGACGGTGTGAGAGTGAGAGAGTGACGGTGTGAGAGTGAGAGAGTGACGGTGTGAGAGTGAGAGAGTGACGGTGTGAGAGTGAGAAAGTGACGGTGTGAGAGTGAGAGAGAGACGGTGTGAGAGTGAGAGAGTGACGGTGAGAGAGTGAGAGAGTGACGGTGTGAGAGTGAGAGAGTGACGGTGTGAGAGTGACAGAGTGACGGTGTGAGAGTGAGAGGGTGACGGTGTGAGAGTGACGGTGTGAGAGTGAGAGTGAGAGTGAGAGAGTGAGAGAGTGACGGTGTGAGAGTGAGAGAGTGACGGTGTGAGAGTGAGAGTGACGGTGTGAGAGTGAGAGAGTGACGGTGTGAGAGTGACGGTGTGAGAGTGAGAGAGTGTCGGTGTGAGAGTGAGAGAGTCTCGGTGTGAGAGTGAGAGAGTGACGGTGTGAGAGTGAGAGAGAGACGGTGTGAGAGTGACGGTGTGAGAGTGAGAGAGTGACGGTGTGAGAGTGAGAGAGTCTCGGTGTGAGAGTGAGAGAGTGACGGTGTGAGAGTGAGAGAGAGACGGTGTGAGAGTGACGGTGTGAGAGTGAGAGAGTGTCGGTGTGAGAGTGAGAGAGAGACGGTGTGAGAGTGAGAGAGTGACGGTGTGAGAGTGACGGTGTGAGAGTGAGAGAGTGTCGGTGTGAGAGTGAGAGAGAGACGGTGTGAGAGTGAGAGAGTGACGGTGTGAGAGTCAGAGAGTGACGGTGTGAGAGTGAGAGAGTGACGGTGTGAGAGTGAGAGAGTGTCGGTGTGAGAGTGAGAGAGAGACGGTGTGAGAGTGAGAGAGAGACGGTGTGAGAGTGAGAGAGTGTCGGTGTGAGAGTGAGAGAGAGACGGTGTGAGAGTGAGAGAGTGACGGTGTGAGAGTCAGAGAGTGACGGTGTGAGAGTGAGAGAGTGACGGTGTGAGAGTGAGAGTGCGACGGTGTGAGAGTGAGAGTGCGACGGTGTGAAACTGAGAGTGACGGTGTGAGAGTAAGGGAGTGACGGTGTGAGAGTGAGAGAGTGACGGTGTGAGAGTGAGAGAGTGACGGTGTGAGAGTGAGAGAGTGACGGTGAGAGAGTGAGAGAGTGACGGCGAGAGAGTGAGAGAGTGACGGTGTGAGAGTAAGAGAGTGACGGTGTGAGAGTGAGAGAGTGACGGTGTGAGAGTGAGAGAGTGATGGTGAGAGAGTGAGAGAGTGACGGCGAGAGAGTGAGAGAGTGACGGTGTGAGAGTGAGAGAGTGACGGTGTGAGAGTGAGAGAGTGACGGTGTGAGAGTGAGAGAGTGACGGTGAGAGAGTGAGAGAGTGACGGTGAGAGAGTGAGAGTGTGACGGTGTGAGAGTGAGAGAGTGACGGTGTGAGAGTGAGAGAGTGACGGTGTGAGAGTGAGAGAGTGACGGTGTGAGAGTGAGAGAGTGACGGTGTGAGAGTGAGAGAGTGACGGTGTGAGAGTGAGAGAGTGACGGTGAGAGAGTGAGAGTGAGAGTGTGAGAGTGAGAGTGTGACGGTGTGAGAGTGAGAGAGTGATGGTGTGAGAGTGAGAGAGTGACGGTGTGAGAGTGAGAGTGACGGTGTGAGAGTGAGAGAGTGATGGTGTGAGAGTGAGAGTGACGGTGTGAGAGTGAGAGAGTGACGGTGTGAGAGTGACAGAGTGACGGTGTGAGAGTGAGAGGGTGACGGTGTGAGAGTGAGAGAGTGACGGTGTGAGAGTGACAGAGTGACGGTGTGAGAGTGAGAGGGTGACGGTGTGAGAGTGAGAAAGTGACGGTGTGAGAGTGAGAGAGAGACGGTGTGAGAGTGAGAGAGTGACGGTGTGAGAGTGACAGAGTGACGGTGTGAGAGTGAGAGGGTGACGGTGTGAGAGTGACGGTGTGAGAGTGAGAGTGAGAGTGAGAGAGTGAGAGAGTGACGGTGTGAGAGTGAGAGAGTGACGGTGTGAGAGTGAGAGTGACGGTGTGAGAGTGAGAGAGTGACGGTGTGAGAGTGACGGTGTGAGAGTGAGAGAGTGTCGGTGTGAGAGTGAGAGAGTCTCGGTGTGAGAGTGAGAGAGTGACGGTGTGAGAGGGAGAGAGAGACGGTGTGAGAGTGACGGTGTGAGAGTGAGAGAGTGACGGTGTGAGAGTGAGAGAGTCTCGGTGTGAGAGTGAGAGAGTGACGGTGTGAGAGTGAGAGAGAGACGGTGTGAGAGTGACGGTGTGAGAGTGAGAGAGTGTCGGTGTGAGAGTGAGAGAGAGACGGTGTGAGAGTGAGAGAGTGACGGTGTGAGAGTGACGGTGTGAGAGTGAGAGAGTGTCGGTGTGAGAGTGAGAGAGAGACGGTGTGAGAGTGAGAGAGTGACGGTGTGAGAGTCAGAGAGTGACGGTGTGAGAGTGAGAGAGTGACGGTGTGAGAGTGAGAGAGTGTCGGTGTGAGAGTGAGAGAGAGACGGTGTGAGAGTGAGAGAGAGACGGTGTGAGAGTGAGAGAGTGTCGGTGTGAGAGTGAGAGAGAGACGGTGTGAGAGTGAGAGAGTGACGGTGTGAGAGTCAGAGAGTGACGGTGTGAGAGTGAGAGAGTGACGGTGTGAGAGTGAGAGTGCGACGGTGTGAGAGTGAGAGTGCGACGGTGTGAAACTGAGAGTGACGGTGTGAGAGTAAGGGAGTGACGGTGTGAGAGTGAGAGAGTGACGGTGTGAGAGTGAGAGAGTGACGGTGTGAGAGTGAGAGAGTGACGGTGAGAGAGTGAGAGAGTGACGGCGAGAGAGTGAGAGAGTGACGGTGTGAGAGTAAGAGAGTGACGGTGTGAGAGTGAGAGAGTGACGGTGTGAGAGTGAGAGAGTGATGGTGAGAGAGTGAGAGAGTGACGGCGAGAGAGTGAGAGAGTGACGGTGTGAGAGTGAGAGAGTGACGGTGTGAGAGTGAGAGAGTGACGGTGTGAGAGTGAGAGAGTGACGGTGAGAGAGTGAGAGAGTGACGGTGAGAGAGTGAGAGTGTGACGGTGTGAGAGTGAGAGAGTGACGGTGTGAGAGTGAGAGAGTGACGGTGTGAGAGTGAGAGAGTGACGGTGTGAGAGTGAGAGAGTGACGGTGTGAGAGTGAGAGAGTGACGGTGTGAGAGTGAGAGAGTGACGGTGAGAGAGTGAGAGTGAGAGTGTGAGAGTGAGAGTGTGACGGTGTGAGAGTGAGAGAGTGATGGTGTGAGAGTGAGAGAGTGACGGTGTGAGAGTGAGAGTGACGGTGTGAGAGTGAGAGAGTGATGGTGTGAGAGTGAGAGTGACGGTGTGAGAGTGAGAGAGTGACGGTGTGAGAGTGACAGAGTGACGGTGTGAGAGTGAGAGGGTGACGGTGTGAGAGTGAGAGAGTGACGGTGTGAGAGTGACAGAGTGACGGTGTGAGAGTGAGAGGGTGACGGTGTGAGAGTGAGAAAGTGACGGTGTGAGAGTGAGAGAGAGACGGTGTGAGAGTGAGAGAGTGACGGTGTGAGAGTGAGAGTGTCGGTGTGAGAGTGAGAGAGAGACGGTGTGAGAGTGAGAGAGTGACGGTGTGAGAGTGACGGTGTGAGAGTGAGAGAGTGTCGGTGTGAGAGTGAGAGAGAGACGGTGTGAGAGTGAGAGAGTGACGGTGTGAGAGTCAGAGAGTGACGGTGTGAGAGTGAGAGAGTGACGGTGTGAGAGTGAGAGAGTGACGGTGTGAGAGTCAGAGAGTGACGGTGTGAGAGTGAGAGAGTGACGGTGTGAGAGTGAGAGAGTGACGGTGTGAGAGTGAGAGAGTCTCGGTGTGAGAGTGAGAGAGAGACGGTGTGAGAGTGAGAGAGTGACGGTGTGAGAGTGAGAGAGTGACGGTGTGAGAGTGAGAGAGTGATGGTGTGAGAGTGATAGAGTGACGGTGTGAGAGTGAGAGAGTGACGGTGTGAGAGTGAGAGAGTGACGGTGTGAGAGTGAGAGAGTGACTGTGTGAGAGTGAGAGTGTGACGGTGTGAGAGTGAGAGTGACGGTGTGAGAGTGGGAGAGTGACGGTGTAAGAGTGAGAGTGATGGTGTGAGAGTGAGAGAGTGACGGTGTGAGAGTGAGAGAGTGACGTTGTGAGAGTGATAGAGTGACGGTGTGAGACTGAGAGTGATGGTGTGAGAGTGAGAGAGTGACGGTGTGAGAGTGAGAGAGTGATGGTGTGAGAGTGATAGAGTGACGGTGTGAGAGTGAGAGAGTGACGGTGTGAGAGTGAGAGAGTGACGGTGTGAGAGTGAGAGAGTGACTGTGTGAGAGTGAGAGTGTGACGGTGTGAGAGTGAGAGTGACGGTGTGAGAGTGAGAGAGTGACGGTGTAAGAGTGAGAGTGATGGTGTGAGAGTGAGAGAGTGACGGTGTGAGAGTGAGAGAGTGACGTTGTGAGAGTGAGTGAGTGACGGTGTGAGAGTGAGAGAGTGATGGTGTGAGAGTGAGAGAGTGACAGTGAGAGAGGAGAGAGTGACGGTGAGAGAGTGAGAGTGTGACGGTGTGAGAATGAGAGAGTGACGGTGTGAGAGTGAGAGTGACGGTGTGAGAGTGAGAGTGAGAGTGAGAGAGTGAGAGAGTGACGGTGTGAGAGTGAGGGAGTGAGAGAGTGAGAGAGTGACGGTGTGAGAGTGAGAGAGTGACGGTGTGAGAGTGAGAGAGTGACGGTGTGAGAGTGAGAGAGTGACGGTGTGAGAGTGAGAGAGTCTCGGTGTGAGAGTGAGAGAGTGACGGTGTGAGAGTGAGAGAGTGACGGTGTGAGAATGAGAGAGTCTCGGTGTGAGAGTGAGTGAGTGACGGTGTGAGAGTGAGAGTGATGGTGTGAGAGTGAGAGAGTGACGGTGTGAGAGTGAGAGAGTGACGGTGTGAGAGTGAGAGAGTGACGGTGTGAGAGTGAGAGAGTCTCGGTGTGAAAGTGAGAGAGTGACGCTGTGAGAGTGAGAGTGTGACGGTGTGAGAGTGAGAGAGTGTGACAGTCTGAGAGTGAGAGAGTGACGGTGTGAGAGTGAGAGAGTGACGGTGTGAGAGTGAGAGAGTGACGGTGAGAGAGTGAGAGAGTGACGGTGAGAGAGTGAGAGTGTGACGGTGTGAGACTGAGAGAGTGTCGGTGTGAGAGTGAGAGAGTGACGGTGTGAGAGTGAGAGTGAGAGTGTGAGAGTGAGAGTGTGACGGTGTGAGAGTGAGAGAGTGATGGTGTGAGAGTGAGAGAGTGACGGTGTGAGAGTGAGAGTGACGGTGTGAGAGTGAGAGAGTGACGGTGTGAGAGTGAGAGTGACGGTGTGAGAGTGAGAGAGTGACGGTGTGAGAGTGACAGAGTGACGGTGTGAGAGTGAGAGGGTGACGGTGTGAGAGTGAGAGTGACGGTGTGAGAGTGAGAGAGTGACGGTGTGAGAGTGAGAGAGTGACGGTGTGAGAGTGAGAGAGTGACGGTGTGAGAGTGAGAAAGTGACGGTGTGAGAGTGAGAGAGAGACGGTGTGAGAGTGAGAGAGTGTCGGTGTGAGAGTGAGAGAGAGACGGTGTGAGAGTGAGAGAGTGTCGGTGTGAGAGTGAGAGAGAGACGGTGTGAGAGTGAGAGAGTGACGGTGTGAGAGTCAGAGAGTGACGGTGTGAGAGTGAGAGAGTGACGGTGTGAGAGTGAGAGAGTGACGGTGTGAGAGTGAGAGAGTGACGGTGTGAGAGTGAGAGAGTGACGGTGTGAGAGTGAGAGAGTCTCGGTGTGAGAGTGAGAGAGAGACGGTGTGAGAGTGAGAGAGTGACGGTGTGAGAGTCAGAGAGTGACGGTGTGAGAGTGAGAGAGTGACGGTGTGAGAGTGAGAGAGTGACGGTGTGAGAGTGAGAGAGTGATGGTGTGAGAGTGATAGAGTGACGGTGTGAGAGTGAGAGAGTGACGGTGTGAGAGTGAGAGAGTGACGGTGTGAGAGTGAGAGAGTGACTGTGTGAGAGTGAGAGTGTGACGGTGTGAGAGTGAGAGTGACGGTGTGAGAGTGAGAGAGTGACGGTGTAAGAGTGAGAGTGATGGTGTGAGAGTGAGAGAGTGACGGTGTGAGAGTGAGAGAGTGACGTTGTGAGAGTGATAGAGTGACGGTGTGAGACTGAGAGTGATGGTGTGAGAGTGAGAGAGTGACGGTGTGAGAGTGAGAGAGTGATGGTGTGAGAGTGATAGAGTGACGGTGTGAGAGTGAGAGAGTGACGGTGTGAGAGTGAGAGAGTGACGGTGTGAGAGTGAGAGAGTGACTGTGTGAGAGTGAGAGTGTGACGGTGTGAGAGTGAGAGTGACGGTGTGAGAGTGAGAGAGTGACGGTGTAAGAGTGAGAGTGATGGTGTGAGAGTGAGAGAGTGACGGTGTGAGAGTGAGAGAGTGACGTTGTGAGAGTGAGTGAGTGACGGTGTGAGAGTGAGAGAGTGATGGTGTGAGAGTGAGAGAGTGACAGTGAGAGAGGAGAGAGTGACGGTGAGAGAGTGAGAGTGTGACGGTGTGAGAATGAGAGAGTGACGGTGTGAGAGTGAGAGTGACGGTGTGAGAGTGAGAGTGAGAGTGAGAGAGTGAGAGAGTGACGGTGTGAGAGTGAGGGAGTGAGAGAGTGAGAGAGTGACGGTGTGAGAGTGAGAGAGTGACGGTGTGAGAGTGAGAGAGTGACGGTGTGAGAGTGAGAGAGTGACGGTGTGAGAGTGAGAGAGTCTCGGTGTGAGAGTGAGAGAGTGACGGTGTGAGAGTGAGAGAGTGACGGTGTGAGAATGAGAGAGTCTCGGTGTGAGAGTGAGTGAGTGACGGTGTGAGAGTGAGAGTGATGTTGTGAGAGTGAGAGAGTGACGGTGTGAGAGTGAGAGAGTGACGGTGTGAGAGTGAGAGAGTGACGGTGTGAGAGTGAGAGAGTCTCGGTGTGAAAGTGAGAGAGTGACGCTGTGAGAGTGAGAGTGTGACGGTGTGAGAGTGAGAGAGTGTGACAGTCTGAGAGTGAGAGAGTGACGGTGTGAGAGTGAGAGAGTGTGACAGTCTGAGAGTGAGAGAGTGACGGTGTGAGAGTGAGAGAGTGTGACAGTCTGAGAGTGAGAGAGTGACGGAGTGAGAGTGAGAGAGTGACGGTGTGAGAGTGAGAATGACGGTGTGAGAGTGAGAGTGTGACGGTGTGAGAGTGAGAGAGTGACGGTGTGAGAGTGAGAGAGTGACGGTGTGAGAGTGAGAGAGTGTGACGGTGTGAGAGTGAGAAAGTGACGGTGAGAGAGTGAGAGAGTGACGGTGAGAGAGTGACGGTGTGAGAGTGAGTGAGTGACGGTGTGAGAGTGTGAGAGTGACGGTGTGAGAGTGAGAGAGTGTGACGGTGTGAGAGTGAGAGAGTGACGGTGTGAGAGTGAGAGAGTGACGGTGTGAGAGTGAGAATGACGGTGTGAGAGTGAGAGTGTGACGGTGTGAGAGTGAGAGAGTGTGACGGTGTGAGAGTGAGAGAGTGACGGTGTGAGAGTGAGAGAGTGACGGTGTGAGAGTGAGAAGGTGTGACAGTCTGAGGGTGAGAGAGTGACGGTGTGAGAGTGAGAGAGTGACGTTGTGAGAGTGAGAGAGTGACGGTGTGAGAGTGAGAGAGTGACGGTGCGAGAGTGAGAGTGACGGTGTGAGAGTGAGAGGGTGACGGTGTGAGAGTGAGAGAGTGACGGTGTGAGAGTGAGAGAGTGACGGTGTGAGAGTGAGAGACTGACGGTGTGAGAGTGAGAGAGTGACGGTGTGAGAGTGAGAGAGTGACGGTGTGAGAGTGAGAGACTGACGGTGTGAGAGTGAGAGAGTGACGGTGTGAGAGTGAGAGAGTGACGGTGTGAGAGTGAGAGAGTGACGGTGCGAGAGTGAGAGGGTGACGGTGTGAGAGTGAGAGAGTGACGGTGTGAGAGTGAGAGAGTGACGGTGTGAGAGTGAGAAGGTGTGACAGTCTGAGAGTGAGAGAGTGACGGTGTGAGAGTGAGAGAGTGACAGTGTGAGAGTGAGAGTGACGGTGTGAGAGTGAGAGTGTGACAGTCTGAGGGTGAGAGAGTGACGGTGTGAGAGTGAGAGAGTGACGGTGTGAGAGTGAGAGTGACGGTGTGAGAGTGAGAGTGTGACGGTGTGAGAGTGAGAGAGTGACGGTGTGAGAGTGAGAGAGTGACGGTGCGACAGTGAGAGAGTGACGGTGTGAGAGTGAGAGAGTGACGGTGTGAGAGTGAGAGAGTGACGGTGCGAGAGTGAGAGTGACGGTGTGAGAGTGAGAGGGTGACGGTGTGAGAGTGAGAGACTGACGGTGTGAGAGTGAGAGAGTGACGGTGTGAGAGTGAGAGAGTGACGGTGTCAGAGTGAGAGAGTGACGGTGCGAGAGTGAGAGGGTGACGGTGTGAGAGTGAGAGAGTGACCGTGTGAGGGTTTGAATGACGGTGTGAGATTGAGAGAGTGACGGTGTGAGAGTGAGAGAGTGACGGTGTGAGAGTGAGAGTGACGGTGTGAGAGTGAGAGAGTGACGGTGTGAGAGTGAGAGAGTGACCGTGTGAGGGTTTGAGTGACGGTGTGAGACTGAGAGAGTGACGGTGTGAGAGTGAGAGAGTGACGGTGCGAGAGTGAGAGAGTGACGGTGCGAGAGTGAGAGAGTAACGGTGTGAGAGTGAGAGAGTGACGGTGTGAGAGTGAGAGAGTGACGGTGTGAGAGTGAGAGAGTGACGGTGTGAGAGTGAGAGAGTGACGGTGTGAGAGTGAGAGTGTGACGGTGTGAGAGTGAGAGAGTGACGGTGTGAGAGTGAGAGAGTGACGGTGTGAGACTGAGAGAGTGAGAGTGTGAGAGTGAGAGAGTGACGGTGAGAGAGTGTGAGAGTGAGAATGAGAGAGTGACGGTGTGAGAGTGACGGTGTGAGAGTGAGAGAGTGACGGTGTGAGAGTGAGAGAGTGACGGTGTGAGAGTGAGAGTGACGGTGTGAGAGCGAGAGAGTGAGAATGAGAGAGTGACGGTGTGAGAGTGACGGTGTGAGAGTGAGAGAGTGACGGTGTGAGAGTGAGAGAGTGACGGTGTGAGAATGAGAGAGTGACGGTGTGAGAGTGAGAGAATGACGGTGTGAGAGTGACATTGTGAGAGTGAGCGAGTGACGGTGTGAGAGTGAGAGTGTGACGGTGTGAGAGTGAGAGAGTGACGGTGTGAGAGTGAGAGAGTGACGGTGTGAGAGTGAGAGTGACGGTGTGAGAGTGAGAGAGTGACGGTGTGAGAGTGAGAGAGTGACGGTGTGAAAGTGAGAGAGTGACGGTGTGAGAGTGACGGTGTGAGTGGGTGAGTGTGAGAGAGTGACAGTGTGAGAGTGAGAGAGTGACGGTGTGAGAGTGAGAGTGACGCTGTGAGAGTGAGAGAGTGACGGTGTGAGAGTGAGAGAGTGACGGTGTGAGAGTGAGAGAGTGACGGTGTGAGAGTGAGAGAGTGGCGGTGTGAGAGTGAGAGTGACGGTGTGAGAGTGAGAGAGTGACGGTGTGAGAGTGAGAGTGAGAGAGTGACAGTGTGAGAGAGAGAGTGACGGTGTGAGAGTGAGAGAGTGACGGTGTGAGAGAGAGAGTGACGGTGTGAGAGTGAGAGTGACGGTGAGAGAGTGAGAGAGTGACGGTGTGAGAGTGAGAGAGTGACGGTGAGAGGGTGAGAGAGTGACGGTGTGAGAGTGAGAGAGTGACGGTGTGAGAGTGAGAGAGTGACGGTGTGAGAGTGAGAGAGTGACGGTGTGAGAGTGAGAGAGTGACGGCGTGAGCGTGAGAGAGTGACGGTGTGAGAGTGACAGAGTGACGGTGTGAGAGTGAGAGAGTGACGGTGTGAGAGTGAGACTGTGACGGTGTGAGAGTGAGAGTGACGGTGTGAGAGTGAGAGAGTGAGAGTGTGCGAGTGAGAGAGTGACGGTGTGAGAGTGAGAGAGTGACGGTGTGAGAGTGAGAGAGTGACGGTGTGAGAGTGACGGTGTGAGTGTGTGAGAGCGAGAGTGTGACGGTGTGAAAGTGAGAGAGTGACGGTGTGAGAGTGAGAGAGTGACGGTGTGAGAGTGAGAGAGTGACGGTGTGAGAGTGAGAGAGTGAGAGTGTGACGGTGTGGGAGTGAGAGAGTGACGGTGTGAGAGTGAGAGAGTGACAGTGTGAGAGTGAGAGAGTGACGGTGTGAGAGTGAGAGAGTGACGGTGTGAGACTGAGAGAGTGACGGTGTGAGAGTGAGAGAGTGACGGTGTGAGAGTGAGAGTGTGACGGTGTGAGAGTGAGAGTGACGGTGTGAGAGTGACGGTGTGAGAGTCCGAGAGTGAGAGTCAGAGAGTGAGAGCGTGACGGTGTGAGAGTGAGAGAGTGACGGTGTGAGAGTGAGAGTGTGACGGTGTGAGAGTGAGAGAGTGACGGTGTGAGAGTGAGAGAGTGTGACAGTCTGAGAGTGAGAGAGTGACGGTGTGAGAGTGAGAGAGTGACGGTGTGAGAGTGAGAGTGACGGTGTGAGAGTGAGAGTGTGACGGTGTGAGAGTGAGATAGTGACGGTGTGAGAGTGAGAGAGTGTGACGGTGTGAGAGTGAGAGTGTGAGAGTGACGGTGTGAGAGTGAGAGAGTGATGGTGTGAGAGTGAGAGACTGACGGTGTGAGAGTGAGAGTGTGACGGTGTGAGAGTGAGAGAGTGACGGTGTGAGAGTGAGAGAGTGACGGTGTGAGAGTGAGAGTGACGTTGTGAGAGTGAGAGAGTGAGAGTGAGAGAGTGACGGTGTGAGACTGAGAGAGTGACGGTGTGAGAGTGAGAGAGTGACGGTGTGAGAGTGAGAGAGTGACGGTGTGAGAGTGAGAGAGTGACGGTGTGAGAGTGAGAGTGTGACAGTGTGAGAGTGAGAGAGTGACGGTGTGAGAGTGAGAGAGTGATGGTGTGAGAGTGAGAGAGTGACGGTGTGAGAGTGAGAGAGTGACGGGGTGAGAGTGAGAGAGTGACGGTGTGAGAGTGAGAGTGTGACGGTGTGAGAGTGAGAGTGACGGTGTGAGAGTGACGGTGTGAGTGTGTGAGAGCGAGAGTGTGACGGTGTGAGAGTGAGAGTGTGACGGTGTGAGAGTGAAAGTGACGGTGTGAGAGTGACGGTGTGAGAGTGAGAGAGTGACGGTGTGAGAGTGAGAGAGTGACGGTGTGAGAGTGAGAGAGTGACGGTGTGAGAGTGAGAGAGTGACGGTGTGAAAGTGAGAGAGTGACGGTGTGAGAGTGAGAGAGCGAGAGTGTGAGAGTGAGAGGGTGACGGTGTGAGAGTGAGAGAGTGACGGTGTGAGAGTGAGAGAGTGACGGTGTGAAAGTGAGAGAGTGACGGTGTGAGAGTGAGAGAGCGAGAGTGTGAGAGTGAGAGAGTGACGGTGTGAGAGTGAGAGAGCGAGAGTGTGAGAGTGAGAGGGTGACAGTGTGAGAGTGAGAGGGTGACGGTGTGAGAGTGAGAGTGACGGTGTGAGAGTGAGAGAGTGACGGTGTGAGAGTGAGAGAGTGACGGTGTGAGAGTGAGAGTGACAGTGTGAGAGTGAGAGAGTGACGGTGTGAGAGTGAGAGAGTGACGGTGTGAGAGTGAGAGTGACAGTGTGAGAGTGAGAAGGTGACGGTGTGAGAGTGAGAGAGTGACGGTGTGAGAGTGAGAGAGTGACAGTGTGAGAGTGAGAGAGTGACGGTGTGAGAGTGAGAGAGTGATGGTGTGAGAGTGAGAGAGTGATGGTGTGAGAGTGAGAGAGCGACAGTGTGAGAGTGAGAGAGTGACGGTGTGAGAGTGAGAGAGTGACGGTGTGAGAGTGAGAGAGTGACGGTGTGAGAGTGAGAGAGTGACATTGTGAGAGTGTGAGAGTGACGGTGTGAGAGTGAGAGTGACGGTGTGAGAGTGAGAGAGTGACGGTGAGAGAGTGAGAGAGTGACGGTGTGAGAGTGAGAGAGTGATGGTGTGAGAGTGAGAGAGTGATGGTGTGAGAGTGAGAGAGCGACAGTGTGAGAGTGAGAGAGTGACGGTGTGAGAGTGAGAGAGTGACGGTGTGAGAGTGAGAGAGTGACACTGTGAGAGTGTGAGAGTGACGGTGTGAGAGTGAGAGAGTGACATTGTGAGAGTGTGAGAGTGACGGTGTGAGAGTGAGAGAGTGACACTGTGAGAGTGTGAGAGTGACGGTGTGAGAGTGAGAGAGTGACGGTGTGAGAGTGACGGTGTGAGAGTGACAGTGTGAGAGTGAGAGAGTGAGAGTGAGAGAGTGACAGTGTGAGAGTGTGAGAGTGACGTTGTGAGAGTGAGAGAGTGACATTGTGAGAGTGAGACAGTGACGGTGAGGGAGTGACGGTGTGAGAGTGAGAGAGTGACGGTGTAAGAGTGAGACAGTGACGGTGAGGGAGTGACGGTGTGAGAGTGAGAGAGTGACGGTGTGAGAGTGAGAGAGTGACGGTGTGAGAGTGAGAGAGAGAGTGACGGTGTGAGAGTGAGAGAGTGACGGTGTGAGAGTGAGAGAGTGACGGTGTGAGAGTGAGAGAGTGACGGTGTGAGAGTGAGAGAGTGACGGTGTGAGAGTGAGAGTGTGACGGTGTGAGAGTGAGAGAGTGACGGTGTGAGAGTGAGAGAGTGACGGTGTGAGAGTGAGAGAGTGACGGTGTGAGAGTGAGAGAGTGACGGTGTGAGAGTGAGAGAGTGACGGTGTGAGAGTGAGAGAGTGACAGTGTGAGAGTGAGAGTGTGAGAGTGAGCGAGAGAGAGAGAGTGACGGTGTGAGATTGTGAGAAAGAGAGTGACGGTGTCAGAGTGAGAGTGACGGTGTGAGAGTGAGAGAGTGACGGTGTGAGAGTGAGAGAGTGACGGTGTGAGAGTGAGAGAGTGACAGTGAGAGAGTGACGGTGTGAGAGTGAAAGAGTGACGGTGTGAGAGTGAAAGTGACGTTGTGAGAGTGATAGAGTGACGGTGTGAGAGTGAGAGAGAGAGAGGGTGACAGTGTGAGAGTGACGGTGTGAGAGTGTGAGAGAGAGAGAGTGACTGTGTTAGAGTGTGAGAGAGAGTGACGGTGTGAGAGTGAGAGAGTGACGGTGTGAGAGTAAGAGAGTGACGGTGTGAGAGTGAGAGACTGACGGTGTGAGAGTGAGAGAGTGACGGTGTGAGAGTGAGAGAGTGACGGTGTGAGAGTGAGAGAGAGAGTGACGGTGTGAGAGTGAGAGAGTGACGGTGTGAGAGTGAGAGAGTGACGGTGTGAGAGTGAGAGAGTGACGGTGTGAGAGTGAGAGTGTGACGGTGTGAGAGTGAGAGAGTGACGGTGTGAGAGTGAGAGAGTGACGGTGTGAGAGTGAGAGAGTGACGGTGTGAGAGTGAGAGAGTGACGGTGTGAGAGTGAGAGAGTGACGGTGTGAGAGTGAGAGAGTGACAGTGTGAGAGTGAGAGTGTGAGAGTGAGAGAGAGAGAGAGAGTGACGGTGTGAGATTGTGAGAAAGAGAGTGACGGTGTCAGAGTGAGAGTGACGGTGTGAGAGTGAGAGAGTGACGGTGTGAGAGTGAGAGAGTGACGGTGTGAGAGTGAGAGTGTGACGGTGTGAGAGTGAGATAGTGACGGTGTGAGAGTGAGAGAGTGTGACGGTGTGAGAGTGAGAGTGTGACGGTGTGAGAGTGAGATAGTGACGGTGTGAGAGTGAGAGAGTGACGGTGAGAGAGTGAGAGAGTGACAGTGAGAGAGTCACGGTGTGAGAGTGAAAGAGTGACGGTGTGAGAGTGAGAGTGTGACGGTGTGAGAGTGAGATAGTGACGGTGTGAGAGTGAGAGAGTGTGACGGTGTGAGAGTGAGAGTGTGACGGTGTGAGAGTGACGGTGTGAGAGTGAGAGAGTGACGGTGTGAGAGTGAGAGACTGACGGTGTGAGAGTGAGAGTGTGACGGTGTGAGAGTGAGAGAGTGACGGTGTGAGAGTGAGAGAGTGACGGTGTGAGACTGAGAGAGTGACGGTGTGAGAGAGTGACGGTGTGAGAGTGAGAGAGTGACGGTGTGAGAGTGAGAGAGTGACGGTGTGAGAGTGAGAGTGTGACAGTGTGAGAGTGAGAGAGTGACGGTGTGAGAGTGAGAGAGTGACGGTGTGAGAGTGAGAGTGTGACGGTGTGAGAGTGAGAGAGTGACGGTGTGAGAGTGAGAGTGACGGTGTGAGAGTGAGAGAGTGACGGTGTGAGAGTGAGAGAGTGACGGTGTGAGAGTGAGAGAGTGATGGTGTGAGAGTGAGAGAGTGACGGTGGGAGAGTGAGAGAGTGACGGGGTGAGAGTGAGAGAGTGACGGTGTGAGAGTGAGAGTGTGACGGTGTGAGAGTGAGAGTGACGGTGTGAGAGTGACGGTGTGAGTGTGTGAGAGCGAGAGTGTGACGGTGTGAGAGTGAGAGTGTGACGGTGTGAGAGTGAAAGTGACGGTGTGAGAGTGACGGTGTGAGAGTGAGAGAGTGACGTTGTGAGAGTGAGAGTGACGGTGTGAGAGTGAGAGAGTGACGGTGTGAGAGTGAGAGAGTGACGGTGTGAGAGTGAGAGAGCGAGAGTGTGAGAGTGAGAGAGTGAGAGAGTGACGGTGTGAGAGTGAGAGAGTGACGGTGTGAGAGTGAGAGAGTGACGGTGTGAGAGTGAGAGAGTGACAGTGTGAGAGTGAGAGAGTGAGAGTGTGACGGTGTGAGAGTGAGAGAGCGAGAGTGTGAGAGTGAGAGAGTGATGGTGTGAGAGTGAGAGAGTGACGGTGTGAGAGTGAGAGTGACGGTGTGAGAGTGAGAGAGTAACGGTGTGAGAGTGAGAGAGTGACAGTGTGAGAGTGAGAGAGTGAGAGTGTGACGGTGTGAGAGTGAGAGAGTGACGGTGTGAGAGTGTGAGAGTGACGGTGTGAGTGTGAGAGAGTGACGGTGTGAGAGTGAGAGAGTGACGGTGTGAGAGTGAGAGAGTGACAGTGTGAGAGTGAGAGAGTGAGAGTGTGACGGTGTGAGAGTGAGAGAGTGACGGTGTGAGAGTGAGAGTGTGACGGTGTGAGAGTGAGAGAGTGACGGTGTGAGAGTGAGAGAGTGATGGTGTGAGAGTGAGAGAGCGACAGTGTGAGAGTGAGAGAGTGACGGTGTGAGAGTGAGAGAGTGACGGTGTGAGAGTGAGAGAGTGACGGTGTGAGAGTGAGAGTGTGACGGTGTGAGAGTGAGAGAGTGACGGTGTGAGAGTGAGAGAGTGATGGTGTGAGAGTGAGAGAGCGACAGTGTGAGAGTGAGAGAGTGACGGTGTGAGAGTGAGAGAGTGACGATGTGAGAGTGAGAGAGTGACAGTGTGAGAGTGAGAGAGTGACGGTGTGAGAGTGAGAGAGTGACGGTGTGAGAGTGAGAGAGTGACGGTGTGAGAGTGAGAGAGTGACGGTGTGAGAGTGAGAGAGTGACGGTGTGAGAGTGAGAGAGTGACGGTGTGAGAGTGAGAGTGTGACGGTGTGAGAGTGAGAGAGTGACACTGTGAGAGTGTGAGAGTGACGGTGTGAGAGTGAGAGAGTGACATTGTGAGAGTGTGAGAGTGACGGTGTGAGAGTGAGAGAGTGACACTGTGAGAGTGTGAGAGTGACAGTGTGAGAGTGAGAGAGTGAGAGTGAGAGAGTGACAGTGTGAGAGTGTGAGAGTGACGTTGTGAGAGTGAGAGAGTGACGGTGAGGGAGTGACGGTGTGAGAGTGAGAGAGTGACGGTGTAAGAGTGAGACAGTGACGGTGAGGGAGTGACGGTGTGAGAGTGAGAGAGTGACGGTGTGAGAGTGAGAGAGTGACGGTGTGAGAGTGAGAGAGAGAGTGACGGTGTGAGAGTGAGAGAGTGACGGTGTGAGAGTGAGAGAGTGACGGTGTGAGAGTGAGAGAGTGACGGTGTGAGAGTGAGAGAGTGACGGTGTGAGAGTGAGAGTGTGACGGTGTGAGAGTGAGAGAGTGAGAGAGTGACGGTGTGAGAGTGAGAGAGTGACGGTGTGAGAGTGAGAGAGTGACGGTGTGAGAGTGAGAGAGTGACGGTGTGAGAGTGAGAGAGTGACGGTGTGAGAGTGAGAGAGTGACAGTGTGAGAGTGAGAGTGTGAGAGTGAGAGAGAGAGAGAGAGTGACGGTGTGAGATTGTGAGAAAGAGAGTGACGGTGTCAGAGTGAGAGTGACGGTGTCAGAGTGAGAGAGTGACGGTGTGAGAGTGAGAGAGTGACGGTGTGAGAGTGAGAGAGTGACGGTGTGAGAGTGAGAGAGTGACAGTGAGAGAGTGACGGTGTGAGAGTGAAAGAGTGACGGTGTGAGAGTGAAAGTGACGTTGTGAGAGTGATAGAGTGACGGTGTGAGAGTGAGAGAGAGAGAGGGTGACAGTGTGAGAGTGTGAGAGAGAGAGAGTGACTGTGTTAGAGTGTGAGAGAGAGTGACGGTGTGAGAGTGAGAGAGTGACGGTGTGAGAGTAAGAGAGTGACGGTGTGAGAGTGAGAGACTGACGGTGTGAGAGTGAGAGAGTGACGGTGTGAGAGTGAGAGAGTGACGGTGTGAGAGTGAGAGAGAGAGTGACGGTGTGAGAGTGAGAGAGTGACGGTGTGAGAGTGAGAGAGTGACGGTGTGAGAGTGAGAGAGTGACGGTGTGAGAGTGAGAGTGTGACGGTGTGAGAGTGAGAGAGTGACGGTGTGAGAGTGAGAGAGTGACGGTGTGAGAGTGAGAGAGTGACGGTGTGAGAGTGAGAGAGTGACTGTGTGAGAGTGAGAGAGTGACGGTGTGAGAGTGAGAGAGTGACAGTGTGAGAGTGAGAGTGTGAGAGTGAGAGAGAGAGAGTGACTGTGTTAGAGTGTGAGAGAGAGTGACGGTGTGAGAGTGAGAGAGTGACGGTGTGAGAGTAAGAGAGTGACGGTGTGAGAGTGAGAGAGTGACGGTGTGAGAGTGAGAGAGAGAGTGACGGTGTGAGAGTGAGAGAGTGACGGTGTGAGAGTGAGAGAGTGACGGTGTGAGAGTGAGAGAGTGACGGTGTGAGAGTGAGAGTGTGACGGTGTGAGAGTGAGAGAGTGACGGTGTGAGAGTGAGAGAGTGACGGTGTGAGAGTGAGAGAGTGACGGTGTGAGAGTGAGAGAGTGACGGTGTGAGAGTGAGAGAGTGACAGTGTGAGAGTGAGAGTGTGAGAGTGAGAGAGAGAGAGAGAGTGACGGTGTGAGATTGTGAGAAAGAGAGTGACGGTGTCAGAGTGAGAGTGACGGTGTGAGAGTGAGAGAGTGACGGTGTGAGAGTGAGAGAGTGACGGTGTGAGAGTGAGAGAGTGACGGTGTGAGAGTGAGAGAGTGACAGTGAGAGAGTGACGGTGTGAGAGTGAAAGAGTGACGGTGTGAGAGTGAAAGTGACGTTGTGAGAGTGATAGAGTGACGGTGTGAGAGTGAGAGAGAGAGAGGGTGACAGTGTGAGAGTGTGAGAGAGAGAGAGTGACTGTGTTAGAGTGTGAGAGAGAGTGACGGTGTGAGAGTGAGAGAGTGACGGTGTGAGAGTAAGAGAGTGACGGTGTGAGAGTGAGAGACTGACGGTGTGAGAGTGAGAGAGTGACGGTGTGAGAGTGAGAGAGTGACGGTGTGAGAGTGAGAGAGAGAGTGACGGTGTGAGAGTGAGAGAGTGACGGTGTGAGAGTGAGAGAGTGACGGTGTGAGAGTGAGAGAGTGACGGTGTGAGAGTGAGAGTGTGACGGTGTGAGAGTGAGAGAGTGACGGTGTGAGAGTGAGAGAGTGACGGTGTGAGAGTGAGAGAGTGACGGTGTGAGAGTGAGAGAGTGACGGTGTGAAAGTGAGAGAGTGACGCTGTGAGAGTGAGAGTGTGACGGTGTGAGAGTGAGAGAGTGTGACAGTCTGAGAGTGAGAGAGTGACGGTGTGAGAGTGAGAGAGTGACGGTGTGAGAGTGAGAGAGTGACGGTGAGAGAGTGAGAGAGTGACGGTGAGAGAGTGAGAGTGTGACGGTGTGAGACTGAGAGAGTGTCGGTGTGAGAGTGAGAGAGTGACGGTGTGAGAGTGAGAGTGAGAGTGTGAGAGTGAGAGTGTGACGGTGTGAGAGTGAGAGAGTGATGGTGTGAGAGTGAGAGAGTGACGGTGTGAGAGTGAGAGTGACGGTGTGAGAGTGAGAGAGTGACGGTGTGAGAGTGAGAGTGACGGTGTGAGAGTGAGAGAGTGACGGTGTGAGAGTGACAGAGTGACGGTGTGAGAGTGAGAGGGTGACGGTGTGAGAGTGAGAGTGACGGTGTGAGAGTGAGAGAGTGACGGTGTGAGAGTGAGAGAGTGACGGTGTGAGAGTGAGAGAGTGACGGTGTGAGAGTGAGAAAGTGACGGTGTGAGAGTGAGAGAGAGACGGTGTGAGAGTGAGAGAGTGTCGGTGTGAGAGTGAGAGAGAGACGGTGTGAGAGTGAGAGAGTGACGGTGTGAGAGTGACGGTGTGAGAGTGAGAGAGTGTCGGTGTGAGAGTGAGAGAGAGACGGTGTGAGAGTGAGAGAGTGACGGTGTGAGAGTCAGAGAGTGACGGTGTGAGAGTGAGAGAGTGACGGTGTGAGAGTGAGAGAGTGACGGTGTGAGAGTGAGAGAGTGACGGTGTGAGAGTGAGAGAGTGACGGTGTGAGAGTGAGAGAGTCTCGGTGTGAGAGTGAGAGAGAGACGGTGTGAGAGTGAGAGAGTGACGGTGTGAGAGTCAGAGAGTGACGGTGTGAGAGTGAGAGAGTGACGGTGTGAGAGTGAGAGAGTGACGGTGTGAGAGTGAGAGAGTGATGGTGTGAGAGTGATAGAGTGACGGTGTGAGAGTGAGAGAGTGACGGTGTGAGAGTGAGAGAGTGACGGTGTGAGAGTGAGAGAGTGACTGTGTGAGAGTGAGAGTGTGACGGTGTGAGAGTGAGAGTGACGGTGTGAGAGTGAGAGAGTGACGGTGTAAGAGTGAGAGTGATGGTGTGAGAGTGAGAGAGTGACGGTGTGAGAGTGAGAGAGTGACGTTGTGAGAGTGATAGAGTGACGGTGTGAGACTGAGAGTGATGGTGTGAGAGTGAGAGAGTGACGGTGTGAGAGTGAGAGAGTGATGGTGTGAGAGTGATAGAGTGACGGTGTGAGAGTGAGAGAGTGACGGTGTGAGAGTGAGAGAGTGACGGTGTGAGAGTGAGAGAGTGACTGTGTGAGAGTGAGAGTGTGACGGTGTGAGAGTGAGAGTGACGGTGTGAGAGTGAGAGAGTGACGGTGTAAGAGTGAGAGTGATGGTGTGAGAGTGAGAGAGTGACGGTGTGAGAGTGAGAGAGTGACGTTGTGAGAGTGAGTGAGTGACGGTGTGAGAGTGAGAGAGTGATGGTGTGAGAGTGAGAGAGTGACAGTGAGAGAGGAGAGAGTGACGGTGAGAGAGTGAGAGTGTGACGGTGTGAGAATGAGAGAGTGACGGTGTGAGAGTGAGAGTGACGGTGTGAGAGTGAGAGTGAGAGTGAGAGAGTGAGAGAGTGACGGTGTGAGAGTGAGGGAGTGAGAGAGTGAGAGAGTGACGGTGTGAGAGTGAGAGAGTGACGGTGTGAGAGTGAGAGAGTGACGGTGTGAGAGTGAGAGAGTGACGGTGTGAGAGTGAGAGAGTCTCGGTGTGAGAGTGAGAGAGTGACGGTGTGAGAGTGAGAGAGTGACGGTGTGAGAGTGAGAGAGTGACGGTGAGAGAGTGAGAGAGTGACGGTGTGAGAATGAGAGAGTCTCGGTGTGAGAGTGAGTGAGTGACGGTGTGAGAGTGAGAGTGATGGTGTGAGAGTGAGAGAGTGACGGTGTGAGAGTGAGAGAGTGACGGTGTGAGAATGAGAGAGTCTCGGTGTGAGAGTGAGTGAGTGACGGTGTGAGAGTGAGAGTGATGGTGTGAGAGTGAGAGAGTGACGGTGTGAGAGTGAGAGAGTGACGGTGTGAGAGTGAGAGAGTGACGGTGTGAGAGTGAGAGAGTCTCGGTGTGAAAGTGAGAGAGTGACGCTGTGAGAGTGAGAGTGTGACGGTGTGAGAGTGAGAGAGTGTGACAGTCTGAGAGTGAGAGAGTGACGGTGTGAGAGTGAGAGAGTGTGACAGTCTGAGAGTGAGAGAGTGACGGTGTGAGAGTGAGAGAGTGTGACAGTCTGAGAGTGAGAGAGTGACGGTGTGAGAGTGAGAGAGTGACGGTGTGAGAGTGAGAATGACGGTGTGAGAGTGAGAGTGTGACGGTGTGAGAGTGAGAGAGTGACGGTGTGAGAGTGAGAAAGTGACGGTGAGAGAGTGAGAGAGTGACGGTGAGAGAGTGACGGTGTGAGATTGAGTGAGTGACGGTGTGAGAGTGTGAGAGTGACGGTGTGAGAGTGAGAGAGTGTGACAGTCTGAGAGTGAGAGAGTGACGGTGTGAGAGTGAGAGAGTGACGGTGTGAGAGTGAGAATGACGGTGTGAGAGTGAGAGTGTGACGGTGTGAGAGTGAGAGAGTGTGACGGTGTGAGAGTGAGAGAGTGACGGTGTGAGAGTGAGAGAGTGACGGTGTGAGAGTGAGAAGGTGTGACAGTCTGAGGGTGAGAGAGTGACGGTGTGAGAGTGAGAGAGTGACGGTGTGAGAGTGAGAGAGTGACGGTGTGAGAGTGAGAGAGTGACGGTGCGAGAGTGAGAGTGACGGTGTGAGAGTGAGAGGGTGACGGTGTGAGAGTGAGAGACTGACGGTGTGAGAGTGAGAGAGTGACGGTGTGAGAGTGAGAGAGTGACGGTGTGAGAGTGAGAGAGTGACGGTGCGAGAGTGAGAGGGTGACGGTGTGAGAGTGAGAGAGTGACGGTGTGAGAGTGAGAGAGTGACGGTGTGAGAGTGAGAAGGTGTGACAGTCTGAGAGTGAGAGAGTGACGGTGTGAGAGTGAGAGAGTGACAGTGTGAGAGTGAGAGTGACGGTGTGAGAGTGAGAGTGTGACAGTCTGAGGGTGAGAGAGTGACGGTGTGAGAGTGAGAGAGTGACGGTGTGAGAGTGAGAGTGACGGTGTGAGAGTGAGAAGGTGTGACAGTCTGAGAGTGAGAGAGTGACGGTGTGAGAGTGAGAGAGTGACGGTGTGAGAGTGAGAATGACGGTGTGAGAGTGAGAGTGTGACGGTGTGAGAGTGAGAGAGTGACGGTGTGAGAGTGAGAGAGTGACGGTGCGACAGTGAGAGAGTGACGGTGTGAGAGTGAGAGAGTGACGGTGTGAGAGTGAGAGAGTGACGGTGCGAGAGTGAGAGTGACGGTGTGAGAGTGAGAGGGTGACGGTGTGAGAGTGAGAGACTGACGGTGTGAGAGTGAGAGAGTGACGGTGTGAGAGTGAGAGAGTGACGGTGTCAGAGTGAGAGAGTGACGGTGCGAGAGTGAGAGGGTGACGGTGTGAGAGTGAGAGAGTGACGGTGTGAGAGTGAGAGAGTGACGGTGTGAGAGTGAGAGAGTGACGGTGTGAGAGTGAGAGAGTGACGGTGTGAGACTGTGAGAGTGACGGTGTGAGAGTGAGAGACTGACGGTGTGAGAGTGAGAGTGACGGTGTGAGAGTGAGAGAGTGACGGTGTGAGAGTGAGAGAGTGACCGTGTGAGGGTTTGAGTGACGGTGTGAGACTGAGAGAGTGACGGTGTGAGAGTGAGAGAGTGACGGTGCGAGAGTGAGAGAGTGACGGTGCGAGAGTGAGAGAGTAACGGTGTGAGAGTGAGAGAGTGACGGTGTGAGAGTGAGAGAGTGACGGTGTGAGAGTGAGAGAGTGACGGTGTGAGAGTGAGAGAGTGACGGTGTGAGAGTGAGAGTGTGACGGTGTGAGAGTGAGAGAGTGACGGTGTGAGAGTGAGAGAGTGACGGTGTGAGACTGAGAGAGTGAGAGTGTGAGAGTGAGAGAGTGACGGTGAGAGAGTGTGAGAGTGAGAATGAGAGAGTGACGGTGTGAGAGTGACGGTGTGAGAGTGAGAGAGTGACGGTGTGAGAGTGAGAGAGTGACGGTGTGAGAGTGAGAGTGACGGTGTGAGAGCGAGAGAGTGAGAATGAGAGAGTGACGGTGTGAGAGTGACGGTGTGAGAGTGAGAGAGTGACGGTGTGAGAGTGAGAGAGTGACGGTGTGAGAATGAGAGAGTGACGGTGTGAGAGTGAGAGAATGACGGTGTGAGAGTGACATTGTGAGAGTGAGCGAGTGACGGTGTGAGAGTGAGAGTGTGACGGTGTGAGAGTGAGAGAGTGACGGTGTGAGAGTGAGAGAGTGACGGTGTGAGAGTGAGAGTGTGACGGTGTGAGAGTGAGAGAGTGACGGTGTGAGAGTGAGAGAGTGACGGTGTGAGAGTGAGAGAGTGACGGTGTGAGAGTGAGAGAGTGACGGTGTGAGAGTGAGAGTGACGGTGTGAGAGTGAGCGAGTGACGGTGTGAGAGTGAGAGTGTGACGGTGTGAGAGTGAGAGAGTGACGGTGTGAGAGTGAGAGAGTGACGGTGTGAGAGTGTGAGAGTGACGGTGTGAGAGTGACAGAGTGACGGTGTGAGAGTGAGAGGGTGACGGTGTGAGAGTGAGAGTGACGGTGTGAGAGTGAGAGAGTGACGGTGTGAGAGTGAGAGTGACGGTGTGAGAGTGAGAGAGTGACGGTGTGAGAGTGAGAGAGTGACGGTGTGAAAGTGAGAGAGTGACGGTGTGAGAGTGACGGTGTGAGTGGGTGAGTGTGAGAGAGTGACAGTGTGAGAGTGAGAGAGTGACGGTGTGAGAGTGAGAGTGACGCTGTGAGAGTGAGAGAGTGATGGTGTGAGAGTGAGAGAGTGACGGTGTGTGAGTGAGAGAGTGACGGTGTGAGAGTGAGAGAGTGAGAGTGTGAGAGTGAGAGAGTGACGGTGTGAGAGTGAGAGAGTGACGGTGTGAGAGTGAGAGAGTCACGGTGTGAGAGTGAGAGAGTGACGGTGTGAGAGTGAGAGTGAGAGTGTGACGGTGTGAGATTGTGAGAGAGTGACGGTGTGAGAGTGAGAGAGTGACGGTGTGAGAGTGAGAGAGTGACGGTGTGAGAGTGAGAGAGTGAGAGTGTGACGGTGTGGGAGTGAGAGAGTGACGGTGTGAGAGTGAGAGAGTGACAGTGTGAGAGTGAGAGAGTGACGGTGTGAGAGTGAGAGAGTGACGGTGTGAGAGTGAGAGAGTGGCGGTGTGAGAGTGAGAGTGACGGTGTGAGAGTGAGAGAGTGACGGTGTGAGAGTGAGAGTGAGAGAGTGACAGTGTGAGAGAGAGAGTGACGGTGTGAGAGTGAGAGAGTGGCGGTGTGAGAGAGAGAGTGACGGTGTGAGAGTGAGAGTGACGGTGAGAGAGTGAGAGAGTGACGGTGTGAGAGTGAGAGAGTGACGGTGAGAGGGTGAGAGAGTGACGGTGTGAGAGTGAGAGAGTGACGGTGTGAGAGTGAGAGAGTGACGGTGTGAGAGTGAGAGAGTGACGGTGTGAGAGTGAGAGAGTGACGGCGTGAGCGTGAGAGAGTGACGGTGTGAGAGTGACAGAGTGACGGTGTGAGAGTGAGAGAGTGACGGTGTGAGAGTGAGACTGTGACGGTGTGAGAGTGAGAGTGACGGTGTGAGAGTGAGAGAGTGAGAGTGTGCGAGTGAGAGAGTGACGGTGTGAGAGTGAGAGAGTGACGGTGTGAGAGTGAGAGAGTGACGGTGTGAGAGTGACGGTGTGAGTGTGTGAGAGCGAGAGTGTGACGGTGTGAAAGTGAGAGAGTGACGGTGTGAGAGTGAGAGAGTGACGGTGTGAGAGTGAGAGAGTAACGGTGTGAGAGTGAGAGTGTGACGGTGTGAGAGTGAGAGTGACGGTGTGAGAGTGACGGTGTGACGGTGTGAGAGTGAGAGTGACGGTGTGAGAGTGACGGTGTGAGAGTGAGAGTGACGGTGTGAGAGTGAGAGAGTGACGGTGTGAGAGTGAGAGTGTGACGGTGTGAGAGTGAGAGAGTGACGGTGTGAGAGTGAGAGAGTGTGACAGTCTGAGAGTGAGAGAGTGACGGTGTGAGAGTGAGAGAGTGACGGTGTGAGAGTGAGAGTGACGGTGTGAGAGTGAGAGTGACGGTGTGAGAGTAAGAGAGTGACGGTGTGAGAGTGAGAGAGTGACGGTGTGAGAGTGAGAGAGTGACGGTGTGAGAGTGAGAGAGTGACGGTGAGAGAGTGAGAGACTGACGGTGTGAGAGTGAGAGAGTGACGGTGTGAGAGTGAGAGAGTGACGGTGTGAGAGTGAGATAGTGACGGTGTGAGAGTGAGAGAGTGTGACGGTGTGAGAGTGAGAGTGTGACGGTGTGAGAGTGACGGTGTGAGAGTGAGAGAGTGATGGTGTGAGAGTGAGAGACTGACGGTATGAGAGTGAGAGTGTGACGGTGTGAGAGTGAGAGAGTGACGGTGTGAGAGTGAGAGAGTGACGGTGTGAGAGTGAGAGTGACGTTGTGAGAGTGAGAGAGTGAGAGTGAGAGAGTGACGGTGTGAGACTGAGAGAGTGACGGTGTGAGAGTGAGAGAGTGACGGTGTGAGAGTGAGAGAGTGACGGTGTGAGAGTGAGAGAGTGACGGTGTGAGAGTGAGAGTGTGACAGTGTGAGAGTGAGAGAGTGACGGTGTGAGAGTGAGAGAGTGATGGTGTGAGAGTGAGAGAGTGACGGTGTGAGAGTGAGAGAGTGACGGGGTGAGAGTGAGAGAGTGACGGTGTGAGAGTGAGAGTGTGACGGTGTGAGAGTGAGAGTGACGGTGTGAGAGTGACGGTGTGAGTGTGTGAGAGCGAGAGTGTGACGGTGTGAGAGTGAGAGTGTGACGGTGTGAGAGTGAAATTGACGGTGTGAGAGTGACGGTGTGAGAGTGAGAGAGTGACGGTGTGAGAGTGAGAGAGTGACGTTGTGAGAGTGAGAGTGACGGTGTGAGAGTGAGAGAGTGACGGTGTGAGAGTGAGAGAGTGACGGTGTGAAAGTGAGAGAGTGACGGTGTGAGAGTGAGAGAGCGAGAGTGTGAGAGTGAGAGGGTGACGGTGTGAGAGTGAGAGAGTGACAGTGTGAGAGTGAGAGGGTGACGGTGTGAGAGTGAGAGTGACGGTGTGAGAGTGAGAGAGTGACGGTGTGAGAGTGAGAGAGTGACGGTGTGAGAGTGAGAGTGACAGTGTGAGAGTGAGAGAGTGACGGTGTGAGAGTGAGAGAGTGACGGTGTGAGAGTGAGAGTGACAGTGTGAGAGTGAGAGAGTGACGGTGTGAGAGTGAGAGAGTGACGGTGTGAGAGTGAGAGAGTGACAGTGTGAGAGTGAGAGAGTGACGGTGTGAGAGTGAGAGAGTGATGGTGTGAGAGTGAGAGAGTGATGGTGTGAGAGTGAGAGAGCGACAGTGTGAGAGTGAGAGAGTGACGGTGTGAGAGTGAGAGAGTGACGGTGTGAGAGTGAGAGAGTGACGGTGTGAGAGTGAGAGAGTGACATTGTGAGAGTGTGAGAGTGACGGTGTGAGAGTGAGAGTGACGGTGTGAGAGTGAGAGAGTGACGGTGAGAGAGTGAGAGAGTGACGGTGTGAGAGTGAGAGAGTGATGGTGTGAGAGTGAGAGAGTGATGGTGTGAGAGTGAGAGAGCGACAGTGTGAGAGTGAGAGAGTGACGGTGTGAGAGTGAGAGAGTGACGGTGTGAGAGTGAGAGAGTGACACTGTGAGAGTGTGAGAGTGACGGTGTGAGAGTGAGAGAGTGACATTGTGAGAGTGTGAGAGTGACGGTGTGAGAGTGAGAGAGTGACACTGTGAGAGTGTGAGAGTGACGGTGTGAGAGTGAGAGAGTGACGGTGTGAGAGTGACGGTGTGAGAGTGACAGTGTGAGAGTGAGAGAGTGAGAGTGAGAGAGTGACAGTGTGAGAGTGTGAGAGTGACGTTGTGAGAGTGAGAGAGTGACATTGTGAGAGTGAGACAGTGACGGTGAGGGAGTGACGGTGTGAGAGTGAGAGAGTGACGGTGTAAGAGTGAGACAGTGACGGTGAGGGAGTGACGGTGTGAGAGTGAGAGAGTGACGGTGTGAGAGTGAGAGAGTGACGGTGTGAGAGTGAGAGAGAGAGTGACGGTGTGAGAGTGAGAGAGTGACGGTGTGAGAGTGAGAGAGTGACGGTGTGAGAGTGAGAGAGTGACGGTGTGAGAGTGAGAGAGTGACGGTGTGAGAGTGAGAGTGTGATGGTGTGAGAGTGAGAGAGTGACGGTGTGAGAGTGAGAGAGTGACGGTGTGAGAGTGAGAGAGTGACGGTGTGAGAGTGAGAGAGTGACGGTGTGAGAGTGAGAGAGTGACGGTGTGAGAGTGAGAGAGTGACAGTGTGAGAGTGAGAGTGTGAGAGTGAGCGAGAGAGAGAGAGTGACGGTGTGAGATTGTGAGAAAGAGAGTGACGGTGTCAGAGTGAGAGTGACGGTGAGAGAGTGAGAGAGTGACGGTGTGAGAGTGAGAGAGTGACGGTGTGAGAGTGAGAGAGTGACAGTGAGAGAGTGACGGTGTGAGAGTGAAAGAGTGACGGTGTGAGAGTGAAAGTGACGTTGTGAGAGTGATAGAGTGACGGTGTGAGAGTGAGAGAGTGAGAGAGTGACGGTGTGAGAGTGAGAGTGACGGTGTGAGAGTGAGAGAGTAACGGTGTGAGAGTGAGAGAGTGACAGTGTGAGAGTGAGAGAGTGAGAGTGTGACGGTGTGAGAGTGAGAGAGTGACGGTGTGAGAGTGTGAGAGTGACGGTGTGAGTGTGAGAGAGTGACGGTGTGAGAGTGAGAGAGTGACGGTGTGAGAGTGAGAGAGTGACAGTGTGAGAGTGAGAGAGTGAGAGTGTGACGGTGAGAGAGTGAGAGAGTGCCGGTGTGAGAGTGAGAGAGTGACGATGTGAGAGTGAGAGAGTGACAGTGTGAGAGTGAGAGAGTGACGGTGTGAGAGTGAGAGAGTGACGGTGTGAGAGTGAGAGAGTGACGGTGTGAGAGTGAGAGTGTGACGGTGTGAGAGTGAGAGAGTGACACTGTGAGAGTGTGAGAGTGACGGTGTGAGAGTGAGAGAGTGACATTGTGAGAGTGTGAGAGTGACGGTGTGAGAGTGAGAGAGTGACGGTGTGAGAGTGAGTGAGTGACGGTGTGAGAGTGAGAGAGTGAGAGTGAGAGAGTGACAGTGTGACAGTGTGAGAGTGACGTTGTGAGAGTGAGAGAGTGACGGTGAGGGAGTGACGGTGTGAGAGTGAGAGAGTGACGGTGTAAGAGTGAGACAGTGACGGTGAGGGAGTGACGGTGTGAGAGTGAGAGAGTGACGGTGTGAGAGTGAGAGAGTGACGGTGTGAGAGTGAGAGAGAGAGTGACGGTGTGAGAGTGAGAGAGTGACGGTGTGAGAGTGAGAGAGTGACGGTGTGAGAGTGAGAGAGTGACGGTGTGAGAGTGAGAGAGTGACGGTGTGAGAGTGAGAGTGTGACGGTGTGAGAGTGAGAGAGTGACGGTGTGAGAGTGAGAGAGTGACGGTGTGAGAGTGAGAGAGTGACGGTGTGAGAGTGAGAGAGTGACGGTGTGAGAGTGAGAGAGTGACGGTGTGAGAGTGAGAGAGTGATGGTGTGAGAGTGAGAGACTGACGGTATGAGAGTGAGAGTGTGACGGTGTGAGAGTGAGAGAGTGACGGTGTGAGAGTGAGAGAGTGACGGTGTGAGAGTGAGAGTGACGTTGTGAGAGTGAGAGAGTGAGAGTGAGAGAGTGACGGTGTGAGACTGAGAGAGTGACGGTGTGAGAGTGAGAGAGTGACGGTGTGAGAGTGAGAGAGTGACGGTGTGAGAGTGAGAGAGTGACGGTGTGAGAGTGAGAGTGTGACAGTGTGAGAGTGAGAGAGTGACGGTGTGAGAGTGAGAGAGTGATGGTGTGAGAGTGAGAGAGTGACGGTGTGAGAGTGAGAGAGTGACGGGGTGAGAGTGAGAGAGTGACGGTGTGAGAGTGAGAGTGTGACGGTGTGAGAGTGAGAGTGACGGTGTGAGAGTGACGGTGTGAGTGTGTGAGAGCGAGAGTGTGACGGTGTGAGAGTGAGAGTGTGACGGTGTGAGAGTGAAATTGACGGTGTGAGAGTGACGGTGTGAGAGTGAGAGAGTGACGGTGTGAGAGTGAGAGAGTGACGTTGTGAGAGTGAGAGTGACGGTGTGAGAGTGAGAGAGTGACGGTGTGAGAGTGAGAGAGTGACGGTGTGAAAGTGAGAGAGTGACGGTGTGAGAGTGAGAGAGCGAGAGTGTGAGAGTGAGAGGGTGACGGTGTGAGAGTGAGAGAGTGACAGTGTGAGAGTGAGAGGGTGACGGTGTGAGAGTGAGAGTGACGGTGTGAGAGTGAGAGAGTGACGGTGTGAGAGTGAGAGAGTGACGGTGTGAGAGTGAGAGTGACAGTGTGAGAGTGAGAGAGTGACGGTGTGAGAGTGAGAGAGTGACGGTGTGAGAGTGAGAGTGACAGTGTGAGAGTGAGAGAGTGACGGTGTGAGAGTGAGAGAGTGACGGTGTGAGAGTGAGAGAGTGACAGTGTGAGAGTGAGAGAGTGACGGTGTGAGAGTGAGAGAGAGAGTGACGGTGTGAGAGTGAGAGAGTGACGGTGTAAGAGTGAGACAGTGACGGTGAGGGAGTGACGGTGTGAGAGTGAGAGAGTGACGGTGTGAGAGTGAGAGAGTGACGGTGTGAGAGTGAGAGAGAGAGTGACGGTGTGAGAGTGAGAGAGTGACGGTGTGAGAGTGAGAGAGTGACGGTGTGAGAGTGAGAGAGTGACGGTGTGAGAGTGAGAGAGTGACGGTGTGAGAGTGAGAGTGTGACGGTGTGAGAGTGAGAGAGTGACGGTGTGAGAGTGAGAGAGTGACGGTGTGAGAGTGAGAGAGTGACGGTGTGAGAGTGAGAGAGTGACGGTGTGAGAGTGAGAGAGTGACGGTGTGAGAGTGAGAGAGTGACAGTGTGAGAGTGAGAGTGTGAGAGTGAGAGAGAGAGAGAGAGTGACGGTGTGAGATTGTGAGAAAGAGAGTGACGGTGTCAGAGTGAGAGTGACGGTGTGAGAGTGAGAGAGTGACGGTGTGAGAGTGAGAGAGTGACGGTGTGAGAGTGAGAGAGTGACGGTGTGAGAGTGAGAGAGTGACAGTGAGAGAGTGACGGTGTGAGAGTGAAAGAGTGACGGTGTGAGAGTGAAAGTGACGTTGTGAGAGTGATAGAGTGACGGTGTGAGAGTGAGAGAGAGAGAGGGTGACAGTGTGAGAGTGTGAGAGAGAGAGAGTGACTGTGTTAGAGTGTGAGAGAGAGTGACGGTGTGAGAGTGAGAGAGTGACGGTGTGAGAGTAAGAGAGTGACGGTGTGAGAGTGAGAGACTGACGGTGTGAGAGTGAGAGAGTGACGGTGTGAGAGTGAGAGAGTGACGGTGTGAGAGTGAGAGAGAGAGTGACGGTGTGAGAGTGAGAGAGTGACGGTGTGAGAGTGAGAGAGTGACGGTGTGAGAGTGAGAGAGTGACGGTGTGAGAGTGAGAGTGTGACGGTGTGAGAGTGAGAGAGTGACGGTGTGAGAGTGAGAGAGTGACGGTGTGAGAGTGAGAGAGTGACGGTGTGAGAGTGAGAGAGTGACGGTGTGAGAGTGAGAGAGTGACGGTGTGAGAGTGAGAGAGTGACAGTGTGAGAGTGAGAGTGTGAGAGTGAGAGAGAGAGAGTGACTGTGTTAGAGTGTGAGAGAGAGTGACGGTGTGAGAGTGAGAGAGTGACGGTGTGAGAGTAAGAGAGTGACGGTGTGAGAGTGAGAGACTGACGGTGTGAGAGTGAGAGAGTGACGGTGTGAGAGTGAGAGAGTGACGGTGTGAGAGTGAGAGAGAGAGTGACGGTGTGAGAGTGAGAGAGTGACGGTGTGAGAGTGAGAGAGTGACGGTGTGAGAGTGAGAGAGTGACGGTGTGAGAGTGAGAGTGTGACGGTGTGAGAGTGAGAGAGTGACGGTGTGAGAGTGAGAGAGTGACGGTGTGAGAGTGAGAGAGTGACGGTGTGAGAGTGAGAGAGTGACGGTGTGAGAGTGAGAGAGTGACAGTGTGAGAGTGAGAGTGTGAGAGTGAGAGAGAGAGAGAGAGTGACGGTGTGAGATTGTGAGAAAGAGAGTGACGGTGTCAGAGTGAGAGTGACGGTGTGAGAGTGAGAGAGTGACGGTGTGAGAGTGAGAGAGTGACGGTGTGAGAGTGAGAGAGTGACGGTGTGAGAGTGAGAGAGTGACAGTGAGAGAGTGACGGTGTGAGAGTGAAAGAGTGACGGTGTGAGAGTGAAAGTGACGTTGTGAGAGTGATAGAGTGACGGTGTGAGAGTGAGAGAGAGAGAGGGTGACAGTGTGAGAGTGTGAGAGAGAGAGAGTGACTGTGTTAGAGTGTGAGAGAGAGTGACGGTGTGAGAGTGAGAGAGTGACGGTGTGAGAGTAAGAGAGTGACGGTGTGAGAGTGAGAGACTGACGGTGTGAGAGTGAGAGAGTGACGGTGTGAGAGTGAGAGAGTGACGGTGTGAGAGTGAGAGAGAGAGTGACGGTGTGAGAGTGAGAGAGTGACGGTGTGAGAGTGAGAGAGTGACGGTGTGAGAGTGAGAGAGTGACGGTGTGAGAGTGAGAGTGTGACGGTGTGAGAGTGAGAGAGTGACGGTGTGAGAGTGAGAGAGTGACGGTGTGAGAGTGAGAGAGTGACGGTGTGAGAGTGAGAGAGTGACGGTGTGAGAGTGAGAGAGTGACGGTGTGAGAGTGAGAGAGTGACAGTGTGAGAGTGAGAGTGTGAGAGTGAGAGAGAGAGAGTGACTGTGTTAGAGTGTGAGAGAGAGTGACGGTGTGAGAGTGAGAGAGTGACGGTGTGAGAGTAAGAGAGTGACGGTGTGAGAGTGAGAGACTGACGGTGTGAGAGTGAGAGAGTGACGGTGTGAGAGTGAGAGAGTGACGGTGTGAGAGTGAGAGAGAGAGTGACGGTGTGAGAGTGAGAGAGTGACGGTGTGAGAGTGACGGTGTGAGAGTGACGGTGTGAGAGTGACGGTGTGAGAGTGACGGTGTGAGAGTGACGGTGTGAGAGTGAGAGAGAGAGAGGGTGACAGTGTGAGAGTGACGGTGTGAGAGTGAGAGAGTGACTGTGTTAGAGTGAGAGAGTGACGGTGTGAGAGTAAGAGAGTGACGGTGTGAGAGTGAGAGAGTGACGGTGTGAGAGTGAGAGAGAGACGGTGTGAGAGTGAGAGAGTGACGGTGTGAGAGTGAGAGAGAGAGGGTGACGGTGTGAGAGTGAGAGAGTGACGGTGTGAGAGTGAGAGAGTGACGGTGTGAGAGTGAGAGAGTGACGGTGTGAGAGTGAGAGTGTGACGGTGTGAGAGTGAGAGTGACGGTGTGAGAGTGAGAGTGACGGTGTGAGAGTGTGACGGTGTGAGAGTGAGAGAGTGACGCTGTGAGAGTGAGCGAGTGACGGTGTGAGAGTGAGAGAGAGAGTGGGTGACGGTGTGAGAGTGAGAGAGTGACGGTGTGAGAGTGAGAGAGTGACGGTGTGAGAGTGTGACGGTGCGAGAGTGAGAAAGAGAGAGGGTGACGGTGTGAGAGTGAGAGAGTGACAGTGTGAGAGTGAGAGAGTGACGGTGTGAGAGTGAGAGTGACGGTGTGAGAGTGAGAGAGTGACGGTGTGAGAGTGAGAGAGTGACGGTGTGAGAGTGAGAGAGTGACGGTGTGAGAGTGAGAGAGTGACGGTGTGAGAGTGAGAGAGTGACGGTGTGAGAGTGAGAGAGTGACGGTGTGAGAGTGAGAGAGTGACGGTGTGAGAGTGAGAGTGTGACGGTGTGAGAGTGAGAGAGTGACGGTGTGAGATGGAGTGACGGTGTGAGAGAGTGAGAGAGTGACGGTGTGAGAGTTAGAGAGAGACGGTGTGAGAGGAAGAGTGTGACGGTGTGAGAGTGAGAGAGTGACGGTGTGAGAGTGAGAGAGTGACGGTGTGAGAGTGAGAGAGAGAGTGACGGTGTGAGAGTGAGAGAGTGACGGTGTGAGAGTGAGAGAGTGACGGTGTGAGAGTGAGAGAGTGACGGTGTGAGAGTGAGAGTGTGACGGTGTGAGAGTGAGAGAGTGACGGTGTGAGAGTGAGAGTGAGAGAGTGAGAGAGTGAGAGAGTGACGGTGTGAGAGTGTGCGATAGAGAGAGAGTGACGGTGTGAGAGTGAGAGAGTGATGGTGTGAGAGTGAGAGAGTCACGGTGTGAGTGTGAGAGTGAGAGTGACGGTGTGAGAGTGAGAGTGAGAGTGAGAGAGTGACGGTGTGAGAGTGAGAGAGTGACGGTGTGAGAGTGAGAGTGAGAGTGATGGTGTGAGAGTGAGAGAGTGACGGTGTGAGAGTGAGAGAGTGACGGTGTGAGTGTGAGAGTGAGAGTGACGGTGTGAGAGTGAGAGTGAGATGAGAGAGTGAGAGAGTGACGGTGTGAGAGTGAGAGTGAGAGAGTGAGAGAGTGAGAGAGTGACGGTGTGAGAGTGTGAGATAGAGAGAGAGTGACGGTGTGAGAGTGAGAGAGTGACGGTGTGAGAGTGAGAGAGTGACGGTGTGAGAGTGAGAGTGAGAGTGAGAGAGTGAGAGAGTGACGGTGTGAGAGTGAGAGTGTGACGCTATGAGAGTGAGAGAGTGACGGTGTGAGAGTGAGAGAGTGACGGTGTGAGACTGAGAGAGTGGCGGTGTGAGAGTGAGAGTGTGAGAGTGAGAGAGAGAGAGAGAGTGACGGTGTGAGAGTGTGAGAAAGAGAGTGATGGTGTGAGAGTGAGAGAGAGAGGGAGAGTGACGGTGTGAGAGTGTGAGAAAGAGAGTGATGGTGTGAGAGTGAGAGAGAGAGGGAGAGTGACGGTGTGAGAGTGTGAGAGTGACGGTGTGAGAGTGAGAGAGTGACGGTGTGAGAGTGAGAGAGTGACGGTGTGAGAGTGAGAGTGTGACGGTGTGAGAGTGAGAGAGTGACGGTGTGAGAGTGAGAGAGTGACGGTGTGAGAGTGAGAGAGTGACGGTGTGAGAGTGAGAGAGTGACGGTGTGAGAGTGAGAGAGTGACAGTGTGAGAGTGAGAGTGTGAGAGTGAGAGAGAGAGAGAGAGTGACGGTGTGAGATTGTGAGAAAGAGAGTGACGGTGTGAGAGTGAGAGTGACGGTGTGAGAGTGAGAGAGTGACGGTGTGAGAGTGAGAGAGTGACGGTGTGAGAGTGAGAGACTGACGGTGTGAGAGTGAGAGAGTGACAGTGAGAGAGTGACGGTGTGAGAGTGAAAGAGTGACGGTGTGAGAGTGAAAGTGACGTTGTGAGAGTGATAGAGTGACGGTGTGAGAGTGAGAGAGAGAGAGGGTGACAGTGTGAGAGTGACGGTGTGAGAGTGTGAGAGAGAGAGAGTGACTGTGTTAGAGTGTGAGAGAGAGTGACGGTGTGAGAGTGAGAGAGTGACGGTGTGAGAGTAAGAGAGTGACGGTGTGAGAGTGAGAGAGTGACGGTGTGAGAGTGAGAGAGTGACGGTGTGAGAGTGAGAGAGTGACGGTGTGAGAGTGAGAGAGTGACGGTGTGAGAGTGAGTGAGTGACGGTGTGAGAGTGAGAGAGAGACGGTGTGAGAGTGAGAGAGTGACGGTGTGAGAGTGAGAGAGAGAGGGTGACGGTGTGAGAGTGAGAGAGTGACGGTGTGAGAGTGAGAGAGTGACGGTGTGAGAGTGAGAGAGTGACGGTGTGAGAGTGAGAGTGTGACGGTGTGAGAGTGAGAGTGACGGTGTGAGAGTGAGAGTGACGGTGTGAGAGTGTGACGGTGTGAGAGTGAGAGAGTGACGCTGTGAGAGTGAGCGAGTGACGGTGTGAGAGTGAGAGAGAGAGTGGGTGACGGTGTGAGAGTGAGAGAGTGACGGTGTGAGAGTGAGAGAGTGACGGTGTGAGAGTGTGACGGTGCGAGAGTGAGAAAGAGAGAGGGTGACGGTGTGAGAGTGAGAGAGTGACAGTGTGAGAGTGAGAGAGTGACAGTGTGAGAGTGAGAGAGTGACGGTGTGAGAGTGAGAGTGACGGTGTGAGAGTGAGAGAGTGACGGTGTGAGAGTGAGAGAGTGACGGTGTGAGAGTGAGAGAGTGACGGTGTGAGAGTGAGAGAGTGACGGTGTGAGAGTGAGAGAGTGACGGTGTGAGAGTGAGAGAGTGGCGGTGTGAGAGTGAGAGAGTGACGGTGTGAGAGTGAGAGTGTGACGGTGTGAGAGTGAGAGAGTGACGGTGTGAGATGGAGTGACGGTGTGAGAGAGTGAGAGAGTGACGGTGTGAGAGTGAGAGAGAGACGGTGTGAGAGGAAGAGTGTGACGGTGTGAGAGTGAGAGAGTGACGGTGTGAGAGTGAGAGAGTGACGGTGTGAGAGTGAGAGAGAGAGTGACGGTGTGAGAGTGAGAGAGTGACGGTGTGAGAGTGAGAGAGTGACGGTGTGAGAGTGAGAGAGTGACGGTGTGAGAGTGAGAGTGTGACGGTGTGAGAGTGAGAGAGTGACGGTGTGAGAGTGAGAGAGTGAGAGAGTGAGAGAGTGACGGTGTGAGAGTGTGAGATAGAGAGAGAGTGACGGTGTGAGAGTGAGAGAGTGATGGTGTGAGAGTGAGAGAGTCACGGTGTGAGTGTGAGAGTGAGAGTGACGGTGTGAGAGTGAGAGTGAGAGTGAGAGAGTGACGGTGTGAGAGTGAGAGAGTGACGGTGTGAGAGTGAGAGTGAGAGTGACGGTGTGAGAGTGAGAGAGTGACGGTGTGAGAGTGAGAGAGTGACGGTGTGAGTGTGAGAGTGAGAGTGACGGTGTGAGAGTGAGAGTGAGAGTGAGAGAGTGAGAGAGTGACGGTGTGAGAGTGAGAGTGAGAGAGTGAGAGAGTGAGAGAGTGACGGTGTGAGAGTGTGAGATAGAGAGAGAGTGACGGTGTGAGAGTGAGAGAGTGACGGTGTGAGAGTGAGAGAGTGACGGTGTGAGAGTGAGAGTGAGAGAGTGAGAGAGTGACGGTGTGAGAGTGAGAGTGTGACGCTATGAGAGTGAGAGAGTGACGGTGTGAGAGTGAGAGAGTGACGGTGTGAGACTGAGAGAGTGGCGGTGTGAGAGTGAGAGTGTGAGAGTGAGAGAGAGAGAGAGAGTGACGGTGTGAGAGTGTGAGAAAGAGAGTGATGGTGTGAGAGTGAGAGAGAGAGGGAGAGTGACGGTGTGAGAGTGTGAGAAAGAGAGTGATGTTGTGAGAGTGAGAGAGAGAGGGAGAGTGACGGTGTGAGAGTGTGAGAAAGAGAGTGATGGTGTGAGAGTGTGAGAGAGAGAGAGTGATGGTGTGAGAGTGAGAGAGTGACAGTGTGAGAGTGAGAGTGTGAGAGTGAGAGAGAGAGAGAGTGACGGTGTGAGAGTGTGAGAAAGAGAGTGATGGTGTGAGAGTGAGAGAGAGAGGGAGAGTGACGGTGTGAGAGTGTGAGAAAGAGAGTGATGGTGTGAGAGTGAGAGAGAGAGGGAGAGTGACGGTGTGAGAGTGTGAGAAAGAGAGTGATGGTGTGAGAGTGTGAGAGAGAGAGAGTGATGGTGTGAGAGTGAGAGAGTGACAGTGTGAGAGTGAGAGTGTGAGAGTGAGAGAGAGAGAGAGTGACGGTGTGAGAGTGTGAGAAAGAGAGTGATGGTGTGAGAGTGAGAGAGAGAGGGAGAGTGACGGTGTGAGAGTGTGAGAAAGAGAGTGATTGTGTGAGAGTGAGAGAGAGAGGGAGAGTGACGGTGTGAGAGTGTGAGAAAGAGAGTGATGGTGTGAGAGTGTGAGAAAGAGAGTGATGGTGTGAGAGTGAGAGAGAGAGGGAGAGTGACGGTGTGAGAGTGTGAGAAAGAGAGTGATGGTGTGAGAGTGAGAGAGAGAGGGAGAGTGACGGTGTGAGAGTGTGAGAAAGAGAGTGATAGTGTGAGAGTGAGAGAGAGAGGGAGAGTGACGGTGTGAGAGTGTGAGAAAGAGAGTGATGGTGTGAGAGTGTGAGAGAGAGAGAGTGATGGTGTGAGAGTGAGAGAGAGAGGGAGAGTGACGGTGTGAGAGTGAGAGAGAGAGGGAGAGTGACGGTGTGGGAGTGAGAGAGAGAGGGAGAGTGACGGTGTGAGAGTGAGAGAGTGAGGGAGAGTGACGGTGTGAGAGTGAGAGAGAGAGGGAGAGTGATGGTGTGAGAGTGAGAGAGAGAGGGAGAGTGACGGTGTGAGAGTGTGAGAAAGAGAGTGATGGTGTGAGAGTGTGAGAGAGAGAGAGTGATGGTGTGAGAGTGAGAGAGAGAGGGAGAGTGACGGTGTGAGAGTGTGAGAAAGAGAGTGATGGTGTGAGAGTGTGAGAGAGAGAGAGTGATGGTGTGAGAGTGAGAGAGTGACAGTGTGAGAGTGAGAGTGTGAGAGTGAGAGAGAGAGAGAGAGTGACGGTGTGAGAGTGTGAGAAAGAGAGTGATGGTGTGAGAGTGAGAGAGAGAGGGAGAGTGACGGTGTGAGAGTGTGAGAAAGAGAGTGATGGTGTGAGAGTGAGAGAGAGAGGGAGAGTGACGGTGTGAGAGTGTGAGAAAGAGAGTGATGGTGTGAGAGTGTGAGAAAGAGAGTGATGGTGTGAGAGTGAGAGAGAGAGGGAGAGTGACGGTGTGAGAGTGTGAGAAAGAGAGTGATGGTGTGAGAGAGAGAGGGAGAGTGACGGTGTGAGAGTGTGAGAAAGAGAGTGATGGTGTGAGAGTGAGAGAGAGAGGGAGAGTGACGGTGTGAGAGTGTGAGAAAGAGAGTGATGGTGTGAGAGTGTGAGAGAGAGAGAGTGATGGTGTGAGAGTGAGAGAGAGAGGGAGAGTGACGGTGTGAGAGTGAGAGAGAGAGGGAGAGTGACGGTGTGAGAGTGAGAGAGAGAGGGAGAGTGACGGTGTGAGAGTGAGAGAGTGTGGGAGAGTGACGGTGTGAGAGTGAGAGAGAGAGGGAGAGTGATGGTGTGAGAGTGAGAGAGAGAGGGAGAGTGACGGTGTGAGAGTGTGAGAAAGAGAGTGATGGTGTGAGAGTGTGAGAGAGACAGTGATGGTGTGAGAGTGAGAGAGAGAGGGAGAGTGACGGTGTGAGAGTGTGAGAAAGAGAGTGATGGTGTGAGAGTGAGAGAGAGAGGGAGAGTGACGGTGTGAGAGTGTGAGAAAGAGAGTGATGGTGTGAGAGTGTGAGAGAGAGAGAGTGATGGTGTGAGAGTGAGAGAGAGAGGGAGAGTGACGGTGTGAGAGTGAGAGAGAGAGGGAGAGTGACGGTGTGAGAGTGAGAGAGAGAGGGAGAGTGACGGTGTGAGAGTGAGAGAGAGAGGGAGAGTGACGGTGTGAGAGTGAGAGAGGGAGAGTGACGGTGTGAGAGTGAGAGAGAGAGGGAGAGTGACGGTGTGAGAGTGAGAGAGTGAGGGAGAGTGACGGTGTGAGAGTGAGAGAGAGAGGGAGAGTGACGGTGTGAGAGTGAGAGAGAGAGGGAGAGTGACGGTGTGAGAGTGAGAGAGAGAGGGAGAGTGACGGTGTGAGAGTTAGAGAGAGAGGGAGAGTGACGGTGTGAGAGTGAGAGAGAGAGGGAGAGTGACGGTGTGAGAGTGAGAGAGAGAGGGAGAGTGACGGTGTGAGAGTGAGAGAGAGAGGGAGAGTGACGGTGTGAGAGTGAGAGAGAGAGGGAGAGTGACGGTGTGAGAGTGTGAGAGAGAGAGTGATGGTGTGAGAGTGTGAGAGAGAGGGAGAGTGACGGTGTGAGAGTGTGAGTCCACGCAGCCTGAAACATATTGTGCTGAACATTTGCAGCGTTGCTTTCTGCTGCGTGCCGACTGATGCGAGGTCGCTGGAGAGGTTATTCCAGCGGGAACAATGTAAAACTGAGCTGAGGAGGTGGGGAAGAGGTGAGGAAATTCACTGCAGGGAATGACTGCAGGAGAAAGGAGTTCCCACTCTCAGCAGTAAAGGGGATGCACACCACAGTGTGTTGCTATTTCTTGCCCAGGAAATGGAATTCATTTGGTAGAACTTGCTTTTTCTTACCTTAAAATCGAATGAAATGAGTCACCTGAATGTAAATGTGCTGGCTGGGTTCAAAACGTGGAGATATCATTATCCATTCTCCTCGATAGATATTGAACAAACGCCACTTAAAATGACACAAAGTTGGTCAAATATCAGTGGGATTGCTTTAGTGTTTGTCTAGAAATCCTGTACTGTGTTGATAAGTCTGTGTCCGTTTCACTGTTATTGAACAGGAAATAGGGTGGAATTGTTGCTATGACATAGCTGGTGGACCCGGGGGGGGGAGCGAAGCTGCAGAACACTCATTATTTCCTTATTCTAGTCACCCCCCCCCCCAAATAAAATCAATGCACACTAAATCCAAAATATGCCGCAGTCTGGGGATGCCCAGTCTTAAAACCCCCACACATTAGGGGCAGCACAGTAGCATTGTGGATAGCACAATTGCTTCACAGCTGCAGGGTCCAAGGTTCGATTCCGGCTTGGGTCACTGTCTGTGTGGAGTCTGCACGTCCTCCCCGTGTCTGCGTGGGTTTCCTCCGGGTGCTCCGGTTTCCTCCCACAGTCCAAAGATGTGCAGGTTAGGTGGATTGGCCGTGCTAAATTGCCCTTAGTGTCCAAAATTGCACTTAGTGTTGGGTGGGGTTACTGGGTCATGGGGATAGGGTGGAGGTGTTGACCTTGGGTAGGTTGCTCTTTCCAAGAGCCGGTGCAGACTCGATGGGCCGAATGGCCTCCTTCTGCACTGTAAATTCTATTTAAATTCTATGATAATCTCACGTTAAAAAGCTTTTCTCCTCCAGCTCCACAATTCACTTTATTTGACAAACCGGACAATTATTCAGCTCCTGAAGTCGGATAATCTGGCCGCGCGCGGGAAGCGCTTGCGGTTGGTTGCGGTGTTTTTCCTGGGCGTGAAACTGCCTGTGCTGGATGCTGCCTTTGTTACAGCGATGGTGTAACAAGCACTTAATTGCGCAGGTAACTGCGTGCACCTGGAAATGTGGCGCTAATGACTTCCTAACGATCACAGCTCTCAACGAACACTCGACGTCAGCGAGGTGGAAAGGCTCCCGAAGAGGGGTGCACCATTTGCAAATCTACCGCCGACCCCCCCCCCCCCCCCCCCGCCACCCACCCCCCTACCCCTCATCATCACCACCACCACCACCGCCCCAGCAATTCAAACCCAATCACCAACAGCAATAACAACCTGCCTTTCTGTAGCTTCCGTAACCTCGTGAAACGTGCCCGTCGGACAAATGATGAAAGCAAAATACAGTGGATGCTGGAAACCTGAAATAAAAACAGAACGTACAAATTAGGGCCATTCGCCCCATCGAGCCCCCTCCACCATTCAATAAGGTCATGGCTGATCTGATTGTAACCTCACCCCCACGCTCGCTGGGATTGCGGGGGTCAAGGAGAGGCTACAGGAATGCGGAAGGAGGCGAATTCTCGGAAGGATTTGAAAACCAGGATGGGAATTTTTAAATGAAGGCGTTTCCAGATCTGAAGTCGATGTAAGGGTTAGCACGGCTGCCTCACAGCTCCAGGAACCCGGGTTCAATTACTGCCTTGGGTGACTGTGGTGGAGTCTGCACATCCTCCCCGTGTCTGCGTGGGTTTCCTCCGGGTGCTCCGGTTTCCTCCCACAGTCCAAAGACGTGCAGGTTGGGTGGATTGGCCATGCTAAATTGCCCATAGTGACCAAAAAGGTTAGGAGGGGTTATTGGGTTGCGGGGATCGGGTGGAAGTGAGGGCTTAAGTGGGTCGGTGCAGACTCGATGGGCCGAATGGCCTCCTTCTGCACTGTATGTTCTATGTTCTTGATGTGTGGGTTAGGTGGATTGGCCACAATCAATTTCCCCTTAGTGTCCAAAAGGTTAGGTGGGGTTACAGGGATAAGGTGGAGGTGTGGGCTTAAGTAGGGTGCTCTTTCCAAGGGCCAGTGCAGACCCGATGGGCCGATTGGCCTCCTTCTGCACTGTAGATTCTACGATTCTATGATCTGAAGCAGATTAGTGCAGAGGGTGGTGGGATGAAGGGGTGTCACTGTAAGTTAAGAGCCAGACAGCCGCCTTTCCAATAAGCTCAGGTAGGTGCAGGGACCAAGTTTCTTCAAAAGTCTGCATTCTGAAGCAAATTCAAGCCCATTTAGCCATATCCTCCAGATGTTTATGCTGGGACGTTTACAAATCCCGAAAAGTCTCCCTGATTCAGAGAAGGAAGCAGGGATTGCTGGGATTGGAGCAGGAACGTTGGCATAATTGAGAGGAGTTTAGATAGGAAAAAAAAGAATCAACTGTTTCCATTGGTGGGAGGGCTGGTGACCATAATAGATTGAACATTGAAGATAATGAGCACAAGGACCAAAGGAACGATGAGCAGAATTGTCTTTACGCAGGGAGTGGTTGTAACCTGGAACCTGCTACTGGAAGCTGATTCAACTTTCAAGAGGATATTGGATTACATAGATTACATAGAATTTACAGTGCAGAAGGAGGCCATTCGGCCCATCGAGTCCGCACCGGCTCTTGGAAAGAGCACCCTACCCAAGGTCCACACCTCCACCCTATCCCCATAACCCAGTAACCCCACCCAGCACTAAGGGCAATTTTGGACACACTAAGGGCAATTTAGCATGGCCAATCCACCTAACCTGCACATCTTTGGACTGTGGGAGGAAACCGGAGCACCCGGAGGAAACCCACGCAGGCACGGGGGAGGACGTGCAGACTCCGCACAGACAGTGACCCAAGGCCGGAAAGGCAGCAATTGCTGCGAAGCAATTGTGCTAACCACCGTGCTACCGTAATAAAAATAACAAAAGGCTGAGAAAGAAAAATATTGCAAGGCCAAGGGGAGGTAGCAGGAGGAAGGGAAGGGAACATTGGATGGTGCCTCCAAAGAACCCACACAGGTGGGATGGGCTGAGTTTATTCCAACTCTTTGTTTCCTGTCTGCTAACTAAATTTCTATCCCTCTGAAGACACTACCCACAATCCAACGCGCTTTAACTTGACATAATATCTGCTGCGGGAGACCTTGTCGAAAGCCTTCTGAAAGTCTAAATAAACCACATCCATTGGTTCTCCATAGCCAACTCGACTAGTTACATCTGCAAAGAATTTTAGTCGATTTGGCAAGCATGATTCCCCCTTTTGTAAATCCATGCTGACTTTGTCTGATTATAGCACAAATGCTATGCTATGAAATCCTTGATAATGGACTCCAGCAACTTCCCTACTACCGATGTTAGGCTCACTAGTCTATAATTCCCTGTTTTCTCTCTGCCTCCCTTTTTGAATAGCGGGGTTGTATTAGCTACACTGCAATCTGTAGGAACCATCCCAGAGTACAAAGAATTTTGGAAAATGACCACCAATGGATCCAATTCTACAGCCGGCTTCCTTAATATTAATAATAATCTGTATTGTCACAAGTAGGCTTACATTAACACTGCAATGAAGTTACTGTGAAAAGCCCCTAGTCGCCACACTCCGACGCCTGTTCGGGTGCACAGAGGGACAATTCAGAATGTCCAATTCACCTAACAAGCACGTCTTTCGGGACTTGTGGGTGGAAACCGGAGGAAACCCACTCAGACACGGGGAGAACGTGCAGACTCCGCACTGAAAGTGACCCAAGCCGTGAATCGAACCCGGGACCCTGGCGCTGTGAAGCAACAGTGCTAACCACTGTGCTGCCGTGTCACCCACACTATGTACTCTGGGATGAAGATTATCAGGCCCCGCAGATTTGTTCGCCTTCAATCCCATTAATTATCCCCAAACCATTTCCTTACTAATACTAATTTCTTTCAGCTCCTCGCTGAAGCTTCTCAGAACCTCCCGTAGATTAATCATGTCTTCCTTTGTGAAGACAGAAGCAAAGTACCAAAGTTCCTCAGCCATCTCTTTGTTCCCCGTTATGAAGTTCCCCTTTTCTGACTGTAAGGGGCCCCCATTAGATTTAATCATTCTCTTTTACAGTGAATGGTAGAACCCTCAAGAGTATTGAAAGTCAAAGAGATCTAGGTGTACAGGTCCACAGGTCACTGAAAGGGGCAACACAGGTGGAGAAGGTAGTCAAGAAGGCATACGGCATGCTTGCCTTCATTGGCCGGTGCACTGAGTATAAAAATTGGCAAGTCATGTTGCAGCTGTATAGAACCTTAGTTAGGCCACACTTGGAGTATAGTGTTCAATTCTGGTCGCCACACTACCAGAAGGATGGTGGAGGCTTTAGAGAGGGTGCAGAAGAGATTTACCAGAATGTTGCCTGGTATGGAGGGCATAAGCTATGAGGAGCGGTTGAATAAACTCGGTTTGTTCTCACTGGAACGAAGGAGGTTGAGGGGCGACCTGATAGAGGTCTACAAAATTATGAGGGGCATAGACAGAGTGGATAGTCAGAGGCTTTTCCCCGGGGTAGAGGGGTCAATTACTAGGGGGCATAGGTTTAAGGTGAGAGGGGCAAGGTTTAGAGTAGATGTACGAGGCAAGTTTTTTACGAAGAGGGTAGTGGGTGCCTGGAACCCGCTACCGGAGGAGGTGGTGGAAGCAGGGACGATAGTGACATTTAAGGGGCATCTTGACAAATACATGAATAGGATGGGAATAGAGGGATACGGACCCAGGAAGTGTAGAAGATTGTAGTTTAGTCGGGCAGCATGGTCGGCACGGGCTTGGAGGGCCGAAGGGCCTGTTCCTGTGCTGTACATTTCTTTGTTTTTTGTTGTTCTTTGTTTTTCCCTTTCCATACCCATTCGGGCTGGACTCTCCGCCGCAAGAATGCTACGGGCGAGCCGCGTACAATAGAGAACTCCATTGACTTTGGGTAGGATGCTCCGGTCGCCAGGCGAATGCAGCTGGAGAATCTCACCCTTACAGTCAGTTTTCATGTTCCCTGCCGGTTTACTTCCAGATTGTATTTTCCCCTTCTTCTCAATCAATCCCTTGGTCCGCCTTTGCTGAATTTTAAACTGTTCCCAATTCCCAGGTCTATTGCTTTCTCTTGCTAATTTGTATGCCTCTTCTTTGAATCTCACACTATCTCTAATTTCCCTTGTCAGCCATGGTTTGGTCACAGTTCCCTTTCTATTCTTGCGCCAAACAGGAATAAACAACTTTTGGAGTTCACCTATTCGTTCCAGGAATGCCTGCCATTGCCTGTCCGCTGTCCTTCCTTTCAGTAATTGTGAATTGCGGAAAGTAAATTGTGAAGAGGACATAGGGGGTGGGGTATAATGGGACATCGAGAGGTTAAGTGAGTGGGGAAAAATCTGGCAAATGGAGTATAGTGTGGGAAAATGTGAAATTGTCCATTTTAGCAGGAAAAGTTTAAACCAAGCATATTGTCTGAATGGTGAGAGATTGCAGAACTCTGAGATTCACAGAGATCTGGATGTCCTAGTGCCTGAATCAGGGAAGGTTAGCATGGAAGTACAGAAAAAAAAATTTAAGAGTAAGGGATATGGGTATCACTGGCTGGGCCAACATTTATTGCCCATCCCTAATTGCCCTTGAGAAGACGGTGGTGAGCTGTCTTTTTGAACTGCCGCAATCCTTGTGGTGTGGGTACAGCCAGAGTACCATTGGGGAGGAAAGGTTTTGACTCAATGACTGAAAGAACGGCCGATATATTTCCAAGTCAGGGTGGTGAGTGACTTGGAGGGGAACCTCCAGGTGGTGGAGTTCCCAGCTTTCTGCTGCCCTTGTCCTTCTAGATGGTCGTGGTCGTGGGTTTGGAAGGTGCTGCCTAAGGAACCTTGGTGAGTTCCCGCAGTGCATCTTGTAGGCGTTACACACGGCTGCCACTGCTCGTCAGTGGTGCAGGGTTTGAATGTTTGTGGAAGGGGGAGCACTCAAGCGGGGCTGCTTTGTCCTGGATGCTTTGTTCTTCTTGCGTGTTGGAACTGCACTCATCGAGGCAATTGAAAGGTATTTCATCACACTTCTCACTTCTGCCTTGTAGATGGTGGACAGGCGATGGGGGTTCAGGAGGTGAGTTACTCAGCATCGGATTCCTAGCCTCTGGCCTGCCCTGTTCCAGGAGGGGGTACATGCGGTCGGGGTCGGGCCCTAGGACTCCATTTTCCACTACGAAGCCAAGGATGGCTAAGCGGTTGGTGCGGAAAACGCATTTCTCCTTATTGTAGGTGAGGTTGAGGAGTTTGGCGGTATGGAGGAATTTTTGGAGGTTTGCGTCGTGGCCCTGCTGATCGTGGCCGCAGATGGTGACATTATCTAGGTATTGGAAAGTGGCCCGCAGCCCGTACTGGTCAACCATTCGGTCCATCTCTCGCTGGAAGAACGAGACCCCATTGGTGTCGCCGAAGGGGACTCTAAGGAAGAGGTAGAGGCGGCCATCTGCTTCGAATGCAGTGTATTGTCGGTCCTCCGGGCGGATGGGGAGCTGGTGGTAGGCGGACTTCAAGTCAACTGTGGAGAAGACTCGATACTGTCAGATATGCGTGGGAGGGGGTACGCGTCGAGCTGCGTGTACCGGTTGATGGTCTGACTGTAGTCAATGGCCATCCTGTGTTTCTCCCCAGTTTTAACTACCACCATGAGCTCCCCAGGGGCAGTTACTGGCCTCAATGACCCCCTCCCGCAGAAGCCGTTGGACTTCCGACCTGATAAAGGTCCTGCCCTGTGCACTGTACCGTCTGCTCCTGGTGGCGACGGGCTTACAGTCCGGGGTGAGGTTAGCGAACAGTGAAGGCGGCTCGGCCTTAAGGGTCGTGAGGCCACAGACGGTGAGGGGGGGGCAGGGGTCCGCCGAATTTCAGAGTAAGGCTTTGAAGGTGACACTGAAAATCGAGACCTAGTAACAGGGCAGCGCAGAGATGGGGGGAGGATGTAGAGTCTGAAGTTGCTGTACTCTACGCCCTGAACGGTGAGCGTCGCGACGCAGTACCCCCGGATTTGCACGGCATGCGATCCGGAGGCCAGGGAGATTTTCTGGGTGACCGGGAGGGAGCAGTGCCTTACCGTAGCAGGGAGGATGAAACTCTCTGTGCTCCCGGAGTCAAAGAGGCAGGTCGTCTCGTGCCCGTTGATCGTTACCGTCGTCGTAGCGGTCGCGAGGTTGCGGGGCCGAGACTGAGCGAAGGTGATGGAGGCGGGCTGCGTGAGATGTTGGGAGTCGCTGGGCTGGTCAGTGACTCGGCGGGTATCGACGGGCCGCGAACAGCCGGGCGAGCAGGGGTCCTGAGGCGCGGTCCAAGATGGTGGCGCCCACGGGGCGCACATGGCGGGTGGCGGAGAAGATGGCGGCGCCCCTGGATTGCACGTGGGGGGTGCAGCGCTGTTGGGCCTGGAAACGGCAGCGACCGATCGGGCCTGACAAACGGAAACAAAGTGGCCCTTCTTCCCACACCCGTTACAGGTCGCGCTCCGCGCTGGGCAGCGCTGCCTGGGATGTTTGCTCTGGCCACAAAAGTAAGATTTGGGCCCCCCGGAGTTGGCAGGCTTGCGGTGTTCTCGAGTCGGCAGCTGGTGGGGCCCACGCTGCCCACAAGGGTGCCGCGCGGTCGGTGGGTGGGCCTCCAGATTACGGGAGGCCACTTCTAGGGAGTTAGCAAGCTGCACTGTCCCTGTAAGCTCGAACGTACCGCCTTCCAATAACCGCTGGCGAACGTAATTAGACTTAATGCCCGTAACATAAGCATCTCTGATTAGCAGTTCTGTGTGCTGGACTGCTGACAATTACAGTTCCTACCCAGTATCCGCAGAGCACGCAAGAAATCGTCCTGAGACCCCCCCCCCAGGAGTTGCTGTCTCGTGACCAGGAGGTGCCTGGCGAACACTTGATTCACAGACCCGATGTACTGTCCTTTTAGTAGCGCCATCGCTTCCGTGTAGGTGGCCGCGTCCCGAATGAAGGGGAAAACTTGTGGGCTCACCCGTGCGGAGAGGATCTGGAGCTTCTGCGGGTCTGAGAGGGCCTCTGTCGATGCTCCGAGGTCTCTTTCAAAGCAGGCTAGCCAGTGCTCGAAGGTGGCTGTGGCGGCGGCTGCGTGAGGGTTCAGCTCCAGGCGATCAGGCTTGAATAAGATGTTCATCTCTAAAATTCTTGTGCAATAAATTGATGTACCATCAGTGACCACGGGACGACAATGGTGAAACTATTGAGGCTTTATTGCACAAGATGTTGAGCTTCCTGCAGCTGGAACCAGAATGGGAGCAGCGCAGGAGAGCAGACACTTTTATACTCCGCCTGCTGGGAGGAGCCAGCAGGCTGGGATTTACCGTGTTACCTGTGGTACAGTGGCAGTACCGTAATACACGTAGTGTGTGACCAATGGTGTCTACCACACAGGATAGATGGATTGGCCGCACTAAATTAACCCTTAATTGACAAAAAATATAATTGGGTACCCTAAATTCATTAAAGGGAAGAAACAGTTGGAGATCAAGGGAAAAGTGATGCACGTGCCTTGATGCCGGTTAACTTTATGGGTCAAGTTTTTTTCTATTTCTGCTGAACTGCATGCATTTTTTTTAATTTTGGAAAGACACTTTACCTTATTGGTTTTGATTCTGATCTCTGTCACTTGCAATAACGTCACGGGATAAATGGGTACAGCTGTACATGCAAAGTGTTGGCCGCAATCGCAGCCTTTTGACCGAGCCCATGCAACTAGCCTCTCGCCCTTTGCTGTTTGCTCACGGCCGTGCAAACTTTGCCCCTTCGAATATTTGTCCAATTGCCTTTGGAAAGTTACTATTGAAGTTACCACTTCCTTTCAGACCGCGTATTTCACATCGTGACAACTGCATGAGAAAAATTCTCCCCAAACTCCCCCTCTGGTTCCTTTACCTATTCTATTAAATACGCACCTAACCAATCAGCCAATAACTTCATGTTTGTAGGGATACGTGAGTTAAACTCCACGTACGTCGTTTGATCTTAACGTCTGGAATTACCGAACCCCAGGAACAGTCATACCCATACTAACTTCAGTTTCGAGGTCAGGAACAGGGTCAATCGGGCCGTTGAGCTCCAGACTGATCAGAACCTGAGGGTGATAGAGGCACCAGAGAAAGAGGAAAAAACGGTGATCCCAGAACCGAGATGTCACACTCATTGGGAAAGATTGAACAAAGCTCTTCGCCCTGGAATAGAGAAAACTCAGGCGGCTGGATCGAGGTTTCTTAACCCTTGCAAAAGGGTTTGTTGAGAGTGGCCCAGATGAGTAGATTCTTTGGGGTAGAGGACAGGTATGCAAAATGTGCAGGAGGACCGGCAAACCATGTTCACATGTTCTGGGCATGTCCAAAACTTAGGGGATATTGGCAGGGATTCGCGGACATCATGTCCAAAGTATTGAAAAGAAGGGTGGCAATGAGTCCAGAGGTGGCGATTTTCGGGGTGTCGGAAGACCCGGGAATCCAGGAGGAGAAAGAGGCAGACGTTCTGGCCTTTGCTTCCCTGTTAGCCTGGAGACGGATACTATTAGCTTGGAGGGACTCAAAGCCCCCGAAGTCGGAGACCTGGCTGACTGACATGGCGAGCTTTGTCGGCCGAGAGAAGATTAAGTTCGCCTTGAGAGGGTCACTGTTAGGGTTCGCCTGGAGGTGACAACCGTTCATCGACTTCTTCGCGGAGAATTAATCGTCAGCAGGGGGGGGTTAGGGTAGCGTAGAATAGGGGGTCAATTAGGCAGGTCTTGGCGGGGTGGGAGTCGGTGTTTGCACTGTGTCTATTGTTCTTTATACATTGTTTTTACACTGTTGCCGTTTGTAATGCCAAAAATACCTCATTAAAATTGTTTATTAAAAAAAAAGGGTTTGTTGAGGTCGATGCGGAGAAGATGCTTCCATTTGCGAGAGAGATCGGAACTCGGGGCCATAAGTGTCACATAGTCCCTGAGAACAGGAAATTCAGGAGAACCGTTGAATCTTAGAATCACCACAGTGCTGACGGAGGCCATTCGGCCCATTCAGAGAAGCTACTTTACCCAGAGTGGTGAGAATGTGGAACTCGCCACCACATGGAATTAGCGTGACCCACGCTATTGGGCAACTCGATAGGTGCCAGTGTGAGGAAGAAGTAGAAAGACATGTTGATGGGCTTGGATGCATCAGTTGGGCCGAATGGCCTGTTACTCTACATTAAATTATATGAGAAAAACCTTTGGCACATCTGAAAATTATACTCAACAACATCCAGCAATTTTAACATTGAAAAGATGTTTCACAGGATCATTTATCAAACATTATTTGACACTAAGCCATACTAGGACATACTGGGACATGGGCCCAGGCACTTGGTCAGGAGGTACCATCAAAGGTGGTGGGAGAGGCAGAAAGGTTGAGAAAGATCATTTCACAGCTCCTGTCCTAGAGAGCCAGCACGACATGTATCAAAGAATATGAGTTGTATAATTTAATTTCCTAATTGTTTAATGGAGAGTCAAGGAATCAGTTTTCTGATTTAATGCTCACAGCAAAGTATTTGGCTCAATAGTAGTCCTTCTTTATTTAAACTCATTCACAGGATGTGGGTATGGGTGATAAAGCCAGCACTTATTGCCCGTCATATTGTACTTGAGAAGATAGTGCAAGCGCGCCTTAAACTGCGGCAGTGCGTGTGGTGTAGGTACACCCACTGTGCAGTTAGGGAGGGAGTTCCAGAATGTTGCCCCAGCGACAGTGAAGGAACGGCCGATATATTTCCAAGTCAGGGTGGTGGATGACTTGGAGGGGAACCTCCAGGTGGTGGGGGTTCCCAGGTATCTGCTGCCCTTGTCCTTCTAGATGGTAGAGGTCGCGGGTTTGGAAGGTGCTGTCTAAGGAACCTTGCTGAGATGCTGAATTGCATCTTGTAGATGGTACACACGGCTGCCACTGTTCATCAGTGGTGGAGGAAGTGAATGTTGAAAGTGGTGGATGAATAATTATGAATAATTGCATGCAATTAATAGATCATTTCGTTTTTCCGTCGATTATCATTGAAAGCATTATATCGAGAAAGCCCTGAACGGATCAAGGTGCTCTAAACCTGAGAAGTCGAGTTAGAGTAGATTAAAAAAACGGTTCCCATTGGCCGAAGGGCCATAAACCAGAGACACCAATTAAAGGTGGCTGACAAAGAAACCAATGGCGTCATGAGGAAAAACGTCTTCTCGCAGCGAGTGTTTAGGGTCTGGAATGTGCTGCCTGAGAGCATGATGGACAAAGGTTCAATCATGTCTTTCAAGAGGGAATGGGGTAGGCACCTGAAGGGTGCCTGACTACCGGGAGAGGGAGGGAGAATGGAACAAGCTGAGTAATGCAAGGAGGTGGTACTGGCTTGGTAGGCCATAAGAACTAGGAGCAGGAGTCGGCCATCTAGCCCCTCGAGCCTGCTCCGCCATTCAATGAGATCATGGCTGATCTTTGTGGACTCAGCTCCACTCTCCGGCCCGTACACCATATCCCCGAATCCCTTTATTGTTTAGAAAGGCATCTATCTTTTTCTTAAAAACGTTTAAAGAAGGAGCCTCTACTGCTTCACTGGGCAAGGAATTCCATAGATTCACAACCCTTTGGGTGAAGAAGTTCCTCCTACACTCCGTCCTAAATCTACTTCCCCTTATTTTGAGGCTATGCCCCCTAGTTCTGCTTTCACCCGCCAGTGGAAACAACCTGCCCACATCTATCCTATCTATTCCCTTCATAATTTTATATGTCTCAATAAGATCCCCCCTCATCCTTCTAAATTCCAATGAGTACAGTCCCAGTCTACTCAACCTCTCATCATAATCTAATCCCCTCAACTCTGGGATCAACCTAGTGAATCTCCTCTGCACTCCCTCCAGTGCCAATATGTCCTTTCTCAGGTAAGGAGACCAAAACTGAACACAATACTCCAGATGCGGCCTCACCAACACCCTACACAATTGCAGCATAACCTCACTAGTCTTGAACTCCATCCCTCTAGCAATGAAAGACAAAACTCGATTAGCCTTCTTAATCACCTGTTGCACCTGCACACCAACTTTTTGCGACTCATGCACCAGCACACCCAGGTCCCTCTGCACAGCAGCATGTTTTAACATCTTACCGTTTAAATAATAATCCATTCTGCTGTTATTCCTCCCAAAATGGATAGCCTCACACTTGGCAACATTGAATTCCATCTGCCAGACCCTAGCCCATTCACCTAACCTATCCAAATCCTTCTGCAGACTTCCGGTATCCTCTGCCCTTTTTGCTTTACCACTCATCTTAGTGTCGTCTGCAAACTTTGACACATTGCACTTGGTCCCCAACTCCAAATCGTCTATGTAAATTGTGAACTACTGCGGGCCCAACACTGATCCTTGAGGGACCCCACTAGTTACAGGTTGCCAACCAGAGAAACACCCATTTATCCCCACTCTCTGCTTTCTGTTAGTTAACCAATCCTCTACCCATGCTACCACTTTACCCTCAATGCCATGCATCTTTAGTTTATGCAGCAACCTTTTGTGTGGCACCTTGTCAAAAGCTTTCTGGAAATCCAGATATGCCACATCCATTGACTCCCCGTTATCTACTGCACTGGTAACATCCTCAAAAAATTCTACCAAATTAGTCAGACATGACCTACCCTTTGTGAACCCATGCTGCGTCTGCCCAATGGGGCAATTTCCCTCCAGGTGCCCCGCTATTTCCTCCTTAATGATAGATTCCAGCATTTTCCCTACAACCGAAGTTAAGCTTACCGGCCTATAATTACCCGCTTTCTGCCGACCTCCTTTTTTAAACAGTGGTGTCACGTTTGCTACTTTCCAATCCTCTGGGACCACCCCAGAGTCTAGTGAATTTTGATAAATTATCACTAGTGCATTTACAATTTCCCTAGCCATCTCTTTTAACACTCTGGGATGCATCCCATCAGGGCCAGGAGACTTGTCTACCGTTAGCCCCATTAGCTTGCTCAATACTGCCTCCTTAGTGATTACAATCATCTCGAGGTCCTCACCTATCATATCCTTATTTACATCAGTCACTGGCATGTTATTTGTGTCTTCCACTGTGAAGACTGACCCAAAAAACCTGTTCAGCTCCTCAGCCATTTCCCCGTCTCCTATTATTAAATCTCCCTTCTCATCTTCCAAAGGACCAATATTTACCTTAGCCACTCTTTTTTGTCTTATATATTTGTAAAAGCTTTTACTATCTGCTTTTATGTTCTGAGCCAGTTTACTTTCATAGTCTACCTTACTCTTCTTTATGGCTTTTTTCAGTAGCTTTCTGTTGTTCCCTAAAGACTTCCCAGTCCTCTAGTCTCCCACTAATTTTTGCCACTTTGTATGTTTTTTCCTTCAATTTGATACTCTCCCTCACCTCCTTAGATATCCACGGTCGATTTTTCCCCTTTCTACCGTCTTTCTTTTTTGTCGGTATGAACCTTTTCTGAACACTGTGAAAGATCACTCGGAAGGTTCTCCACTGTTCCTCAACTGCTTCACCATGAAGTCTTTGCTCCCAGTCTACCTTAGCTAGTTCTTCTCTCATCCCATTGTAATCGCCTTTGTTTAAGCACAAAACACTGGTGTTTGATTTTACCTTGTCATCCTCCAACTGTATTTTAAATTCCACCATATTGTGGTCGCTCCTTCCAAGAGGATCCCGAACTATGAGATCATTAATCAATCCTGCCTCATTACACAGGACCAGATCTAGGACCGCTTGTTCCCTTGTAGGTTCCATTACATACTGTTCCAGGAAATTATCCCGGGCACATTCTATAAACTCCTCCTCAAGGCTGCCTTTACCAACCTGGTTAAACCAATCGATATGCAGATTAAAATCTCCCATGATAACCGCTGTACCATTTCTACATGCATCCGTTATTTCTTTGCTTATTGCCTGCCCTACCATCCTGTTACTATTTGGTGGCCTATAGACTACTCCTATCAGTGACCTGTTCGCCTTAATATTCCTGATTTCCACCCAAATTGATTCAACCTTGTCCTCCATAGCACCAATATCATCCCTTACTATTGCCTGGATGCCATCCTTAAACAACAAAGCTACACCACCGCCCTTACCGTCCATTCTATCCTTTCGTATAGTTTGATACCCTTGGATATTTAACTCCCAGTCGTGACCATCTTTTAACCATGTTTCAGTAATGGCCACTAAACCATAGTCATTCACGATGATTTGCGCCATCAACTCATTTACCTTATTTCGTATACTACGAGCATTCAGGTAAAGTACACTTATGCTGTTTTTTATGTCTTTGTTATGAATCCTAACACCTTGATCAGCAACTTTTCGCAATTTATTTTTCCTCTTACCCTTTCTCCTAATTTTCCTTGTCTTTGAACCCATATCTCCACATAATAACCTGTCACGTAACCTGCTGCCTTGATCTCCATTAACCATTATACTGTCCATAGCTTTACACTTCCCTTCCCTCCAACTTGCTAGTTTAAAGTCCTTGTGACCAACCTATTTATCCTATTCGCTAGAACACTGGTCCCAGAATGGTTCAGGTGAAGACCGTCCCAACGGTACAGGTCCCTCCTGCCCCAGTACTGATGCCAATGCCCCATGAAATGGAATCCCTCTTTCCCGCACCACTCCTTTAGCCACGTGTTAACTTCTCTAATTTTCTCAACCCTATGCCAATTGGCACGTGGCTCGGGTAGTAATCCAGAGATTATAACCCTGGAGGACCTGCTCTTTAATTTAGTCCCTAGTGTTTGATAATCCCCAAACAGGTCCTCTTTCCTAGTCTTACCTATGTTGTTAGTCCCAAAGTGGACCACAACAACTGGATCCTCCCCCTCCCTCTCCAAAATCCTTTCAAGCCGATCAAAGATGTCCCTCACCCTGGCACCGGGCAGGCAACATACCATGCGGGACTCTCGATCTGGCTTACAAAGGATGCCATCAATCCCCCTAATTATAGAATCCCCTCCAACTACCACTTGTCTTTTTGCTCCCCCCTCTTGAATGGCTTCCTGTACCACGGTGCAGTGGTCAGTCAACGCATCCTCCCTACAGCCCTCTTCCTCATCCACACAGGGAGCAAGTACCTCATACCTGTTGGACAAGGTCAAGGGCTGAGGCTCCTCAACTCCTAAACTCAGGATCCCCCTACCTGCCTCCCTTGCAGTCACACCACTCTGTCCCTGACCACTGTCCGAATTAACAGTACTTATTCTACCGGGTGTGACTGCCTCCTGAAACAAAGCGTCCAGGTAATGTTCCCCCTCCCTGATGTGCCGCAGTGTGTGCAGCTCGGTCTCCAGCTCATCAATTCTGAGCCGAAGTTCCTCGAGCAGCCAACACTTGCTGCAGATGTGGTCACTGACGGTCTCAATGGGATCCACCAGTTCCATCAGGTGGCCTCCTTGTGCGCTTTAACCGTTCTATAATTCAATTATTCTAAGCTTGGTGCTGTAACCTCTGCGCAATTGTAATGTCTGATTTGCCATTCCATCATGTTACAATGCCGCCGCCCCCCCCCCCCTCTACGAGAACCAGGGGGAAACCATTGTTGATCATCCCATAGGACCCGCGGAATGCGAGCTTCCCAGATGGGGAGCGGAGGCCTCCCGGCTGGAGCTCATTACTGTGAAGCACTGTGGCTTCACAGGGCCAGGGTCCCAGGTTCGATTCCGACTTGGGTCACTGTCTGTGCGGAGTCTGCACGTTCTCCCCGTGTGTGCGTGGGTTTCCTCCGGGTGCTCCGGTTTCCTCCCACAGTCCAAAGACGTGCAGGTTAAGTGGATTGGCCGTGCTAAATTGCCCTCAGTGACCAAAAAAGGATAGAAGTTATTGGGTTACGAGGATAGGGTGGACGTGAGGGCTTAAGTGGGTCGGTGCAGACTTGATGGGCTGAATGGCCTCCTTCTGCACTGTATGTTCTATGTTACAGACGCACATAAAAAACGGCCCAAAGCAGGGCCTGGTGTAGTTAGTTGTCCCAGCAGGGAGTGGAGTGGGAGCGGGTTGCTGCCTTGAGCAGAATATTGTGTATCGCTAAATAAATCTCTGTTCTACCACCACTGGCTTCCTCAAGTTACTAAGCATCACATGAAGCGATGATGAGTAAACTGATACTTTTGATCATGGTTGGTTGTGCGAATTTGTACATACAAGATGGCTGCAGCAATGTCGACAAGAAACCTGCTCTATGGAGCCACCTATTGGCAAAGCTCAGAACTAGACTGTGACGTGTGACATTGTGAAATTATGATGTGGAGATGCCGGCGTTGGACTGGGGTGAGCACAGTACGAAGTCTTACAACACCAGGTTAAAGTCCAACAGGTTTGTTTCGATGTCACTAGCTTTCGGAGCACTTCATTCAGGTGAACCTGAGGAAGGAGCAGCGCTCCGAAAGCTAGTGACATCGAAACAAACCTGTTGGACTTTAACCTGGTGTTGTAAGACTTTGTATTGTGAAATTAGACATAGAACATACAGTGCAGAAGGAGGCCATTCTGCCCATCGGGTCTGCACCGACCCACTTCAGCCCTCACTTCCACCCTATCCCCCGAACCCAATCACCCCTCCTAACCACTGAGGGCAATTTATCGTGGCCAATCCACCTAACCTGCACGTCTTTTGGACTGTGGGAGGAAACCGGAGCACCCGGAGGAAACCCACGCAGACACGGGGAGAACGTGCAGACTCCGCACAGACAGTGACCCAGCGGGGAACCAAAATTGAATGGTAAATGTTGACAGAAAAGCTGTGGCGTTTGCAAGGGAGATATGGAATTTTTAAATCATGAGCAGGCCTGTCCTGAGTTCTGGAGCAATCTATTATCGATTCCCTCAGGAAGCTCAGCTCATAACAGCCTCATTTATCGTGAACATCGAGATTATCTGGTCTCTCGGTGCAGCTCGGTCCCTTCATCCCAGGAATTTTTCTGATGAGCTGTCGCTGAAAGAACTTCCATCTGTCTCGCGCCTTCCCCAATCTCAGGGCACCACAACGCGCCTTGTAGCCAATGAATTTCTGTTGATCTGTAAATGGCCATGGGAGCACAGCAAGCTCCCACAAACAGCAATGTGATAATGTCCAGGCCATCCGTTTTTGTGATGCTGGGTTAAGGGGTAAAACAAGATTGCCTGCTTTTAATCCGAAATAGCGTTCTTTGTGCACTCACCTGGGAAGACAGGTGGAGCCTCGGTTTAACGTCTTACCTCTGACGGGGCAGCATTCCTTCATGCTCCAGTGTCCACTTGGCCTCCGTCCCTCTGTTTTGTTTCCCCCGTGTGGCCCGCAACCTTTTCCTTCGCGGGTATCTCTCCTTTCCCCCATTTTGAAGCTGAATCCATCACCCAGCAGGCAGCGTGATCCAGGTCACAAGGCCTTCACCTTTAAAAAGAAATCACCTCCCCCCTTGCTCTCTCGCAGCTAGAATGGGAGAATCACTACAGAGCACAAGGAGGCCATTCGGCCCATCGAGTCTGCACCGTACCTCTGAAAGGGCACCCGACCTAGTCCCGCTTCCCTGCCAGTAACCCCACTTAACCTTTGGACACTAAGGGGCAATTTTATCCTGGTCAATCCACCTAATCTGCACATCTTTAGTACTGTGGGAGGAAACCAGGCCACCCGACAGAAGTCGGGAGAAAGTGCAAACTCCACACAGACAGTGACCCAAGGCCGCAATTGATTCAGAAAGTGATTCAGGGCAAGAGGAAGCAGCTGGGTGACTAAGGTCGAGTTACACAGACTTGGCAAGTAACGGATTATCACTCGCGACTGCCCCTTAATATTCGTAAATTAGAGAAGTGTAATATTAGTAAAAGTAGTCATCACAGTCCCAGATGACCATAGGCTGCTTTCCCCTTTGAGGGGGGAGAGCTGACTGGTGGTGATTTAACCTGAGGATCACCACACCTCAGGCGAGGGGCAAGGTTGAGAAGAATGACCTCAGCTGGTACGGGAATTGAACTCACGCCGTGGGTCTCATTCTGCATCACAAACCAGCTGTCAAGCCCATGAGCTAAACCGGCTCCCGGAAAAGTGAGGGATTAACTGAGAAGAACCAGGGATCTGTAAAAGTCAGAACCAGCCTAATAAAGTGTTAAGTAATCGTAATAAAGTAATACAAGCATAAGTAAGTCGAATTGAATTGGACAAGGAGATTAAGCTAAAAGGAGCATCCTTCAGAACTAAGTAATTAGAAAAGTTAGCAAGTAAGACGAAGCATGTTTAAGTTTAAGACATAGCAGGTGAGGTCAGCCAAGTAGAATGTGTGACCTGTCATATGTGGGAAGTCATGGACCCCCACCGGCATCCTTGATTACCACATGTGCAGGACTCCCTCCCAACTTCCCGTACTTTAAAAAACAAATACTTCACGTATTGGCTTCACTCGGGAGAAGGAGGGTAAAGGTCCAGAATTCGGAGAGAGGTTCTTCTTGGACAGTTTTCATAGGGAGTGGGGACGTATTGGAGGTTTGGCAGGCTTGAAAGTGGACAAATCTCCAGGTCCAGACGTATTATATCCCAGGCTGCTGCCGGAAGCAAGGGAGGAGATTGCAGGGGCTCTGGCCCAAATTTCTAATTCCTCTGGCTGCAGAGAAGGTACCAGCAAATGGGAGGATAGCTATTGTGGTTCCACTATTAGATAGAAACAGGTAGTCAAAGTTCCTACAGGTATTTCAAAAGGAAAAGATGAAATCATACCTGGCACAAAGGAAGAAGGTTGTGGTAATTGGCTGGGTTGGAAGTGTCCTGCTTTTTGTGTACAGGACACACCTGGGCAATTTTCCACATTGCCGGGTAGATGCCAGTGTTGTAGCTGTACTGGAACAGCTTGGCTAGGGGAGCGGTAAGTTCTGGAGCACAAGTCTTCAGCACTATTGCCGGGATATTGTCAGGGCTCATAGCTTTTGCAGTATCCAGTGTCTTCAGCCGTTTCTTGGTAACACAGAATTTACAGTGCAGAAGGAGGCCATTCGGCCCATCAAGTCTGCACCGGCCCTCGGAATGAGTACCCCACCTAAGCCCATACCTCCACCCTATCCCCGTAACCATAACCTTTTTTTTTGGATACTAAGGGCAGTTTAGCATAGCCAATCCATCTAGCCTGCACATCTCGACAACAAGGACTCCTACAGCAGACTCCTATTTATTGCCTCCATCTCCGCCTTCAACACCACAATCCCAGCCAAGCTCATATCAAAGCTCCAAAACCTAGGACTTGGCTCCTCCCTCTGCAACTGGATCCTCGACTTTCTAACTCACAGACCACAATCAGTAAGAATAAACAACAACACCTCCTCCACGATAGTCCTCAATACCGGGGCCCCGCAAGGCTGCGTACTTAACCCCCTACTATCCTCCCTGTACACACATGACTGCGTGGCAAAATTTGGTTCCAACTCCATCTGCAGGTTTGCTGACGGTACGACCATAGTGGACCGGATCTCGAATAACGACGAGTCAGAATACAGGAGGGAGATAGAGAACCTAGTGGAGTGGTGCAGCGACAACAATCTCTCCCTCAATGACAGCAAAACTAAAGAGCTGGTAATTGACTTCAGGAAGCAAAGTACTGTACACACCCCTGTCAGCATCAACGGGGCCGAGGTGGAGATGGTTAGCAGTTTCAAATTCCTAGGGATGCACATCTCCAAAAATCTGTCCTGGTCCACCCACGTCGACGCTACCACCAAGAAAGCACAACAGCGCCTATACTTCCTCAGGAAACTAAGGAAATTCGCCATGTCCACATTGACTCTTACCAACTTTTACAGATGCACCATAGAACGCATCCTATCGGACTGCATCACAGCCTGGTATGGCAACTGCTCGGCCCAGGACCGCAAGAAACTTCAGGGAGTCGTGAACACCGCCCAGTCCATCACACAATCCTGCCTCCCATCCATTGACTCCATCTACACATCCCGCTGCCTGGGGAAAGCGGGCAGCATAATCAAAGATCCCTCCCACCCGGCTTACTCACTCTTCCAACTTCCTCCATCGGGCAGGAGATACAGAAGTCTGAGAACACGCACGAACAGACTCAAAAACAGCTTCTTCCCCACTGTCACCAGACTCCTAAATGACCCTCTTATGGACTGACCTCATTAACACTACACCCTGTATGCTTCATCCGATGCCGGTGCTTATGTAGTTACATTGTGTACCTTGTGTTGCCCTATTATGTATTTTCTTTTATTCCCTTTTCTTCCCATGTACTGAATGATCTGTTGAGCTGCTCGCAGAAAAATACTTTTCACTGTACCTTGGTACACGTGACAATAAACAAATCCAATCCAACCTTGGACTGTGGGAGGAAACCGGAGCACCCGGAGGAAACCCACGCAAACACGGGGAGAACGTGCAGACTCCGCACAGACTCCCGGGCAACGAACCTGGGACCATGGAGCTGTGAAGCAACTGAGCTAACCACTGTGCTACCGTGCTGCCCACATGGAGTGAATCATATTGACTGAAGACTGACGTCTGTGATGCTGGGGACCTCCGGAGGAGGCCGAGATGGATCATCCACTCGGCACTTCGGGCTGAAGATTGGTGCAAATGCCTCGGCCTTGTATTCTTCACATGTGTGCTGAGCTCCTCCATCATTGAGGATGGGGATTTTTGTGGAGCCTCCCCCTCCAGTGAGTTGTTTAATTGTCCATCACCTTTCACGGCTGGATGTGGCAGGACGACAGAGCTCAGGTCTGATGCGCTAGTTGTGGAATCGCTTAGCTCTGTCTATTACTTGCTGCTTATGCTGTTTGGGACACAAGTAGTCCTGTGTTGTAGCTTCACCAGGCTGACATCTCATTCTCTGGTATGCCTGCTGTTGCTCCTGGCATGCTCTCCACTCTTCATTGAAGCTTATTCCTAACACACACAATACAAATATAAATTACTTAAATTACCTCTATTTCCTAATAGCATAGAGAAGAGGAGCATTTTATTCTGTTTCAGGATGTTGATAGATTATCATAGAATTTACAGTGCAGAAGGAGGCCATTCGGCCCATCGAGTCTGCACCGGCTCTTGGAAAGAGCACCCTCCCCAAGGTCAACACCTCCACCCGATCCCCATAACCCAGTAACCCCACCCAACACTAAGGGCAATTTTGGACACTAAGGGCAATTTATCATGGCCAATCCACCTAACCTGTTGAATAATAGTTCTGGAAGTGCTTGAGGAAAGGTTCCATTTCCTGACACTCACGTTCCTCATCCCGATGACCATAAAGAAACAGAGCTTTCCCCATGACTAGTTTTACTCACTCTCTCCATATTTATCAATTGCAGTAAGATGTGTGGCCTCCCACAGCAGCTGGCGAAATGGCTGCTGAATGGAGGACACGCATATTTATACTCCTCCTACTGGGCGGAGCCAGCAGGCAGGGGCTACCGGCGAACCTGTAGCACAGGTCCTACCGTACATCACCTAATACAGGTGTAACCACACAATCATCCTCCAAATATTCATTTACAACATAACTCATTCACTTCCTCAATGGGATTTCTGCTTTATTGATTAATAATTGGCTGCACTTTCAATCAATGATCCAGTGGGCATACATCTACGTTTGCAAACTCTCATCCAGTAGCGGTTCTAGAATAGGGAGAGTGTAATATTGTACTTTTATCAATCAATTTCAGCCAGCATGGTCTCATGTTTGAAAATATCATGTTTGGGTTTCGCTTTGTCTAATTGCCATCACAATTGCGTGTTATCGCTCTATTGTGTTGTTGGGATTCAAATTATGTGATGTAATCTGTCACTTCATAGTTTTATTTTCAAATCATTACGTGCCCTCTTCGCCCCCTCCCCCTTTCTATCGATGTCATCTCCTCCAGCCCCACAACTCTCCGAGATATCTGAGCGTCTCTAATTCTGGCCCGCGTATAATAATGATGATAATCTTTATTAGTGTCACAAGTAGGGTTACATTAACACGGCAATGAAGTTACTGTGAAAAGCCCCTAGCCGCCACATTCCGGCGCCTGTTCGGGTGCACAGAGGGAGAATTCAGAATGTCCAAATTACCTATCAGCACGTCCTTCGGGACTTGGGGGAGGAAACCGGAGCACCCGGAGGAAACCCACGCAGACACGGGGAGGACGTGCAGACTCCGCACAGACAGTGACCCAAGCCGGGAATCGAACCTGGGACCCTGGCTCCGTGAAGCAACAGTGCTAACCACGGTGTTGCTGTGCCGCCAATTTTGCAACCCCAGTCATAATCGCTTCACGTTGGCCCTGTGCCTTCAGCTGTCTCGGTCCCAAGCTCTGGAATTCCTTCCCGAAACCTCGCCGCCTCTCTACTTCCCTCTCTCTTCTCCGTTAAGATGCTCCACAAAACCTGCCTCCTCGACTAAGCTTTTGGACCTAATACGCCCTGGTGTGGCTCAGTGTCGAGTGTTTGATAACAACTCTGGTTAAATTAAAGGTGCTACATTTAAGGGAAATCGTCCCGATCGATTATTAATTGTTCTTTGCAGTTCCTCTTGAACTATTTGGGAGTTAGCGATAAGCAGGCAGGAAAAATAGCGCAGGCGATCTCCTTTTAGCTGCCCCGGATATTTGAATTGCGAATGATCAGATTGCAGACGAGGAGGCGATTCACAGCATCGAGCTACACCGGGCGGGCGGACAGAGTGGTTGGAGTTGAAGGGCGATATGTTCCAGCCCTTCCCTTCGGTGGGGGTCTCCCAGCCCCGCCCAAGGCGACCCCCGCGCGGCAGGTTCCCCGGGGCCGGCGGGCAACACAAATGGCCACTGACTTCGGTGGGAATGGAAGATGCAGCTGATGGGCAACGATTAGCTGCCTCCCGCCACTGGAAAACCCACTGCGGGGGGGGTGGGGGGGTGGGGGGGGGGCGGAGGGAGGGGGGGGGGGGCAGAGGGCGGAGGGGGAGGGGGGGCGGAGGGCGGGGGGTGGGGGGCGGAGGGCGGGGGGTGGGCGGAGGGCGGGGGGGGGGCGGAGGGCGGGGGGGCGGAGGGCGGGGGGGTGGCGGAGGGCGGAGGGCGGAGGGCGGGGGGGCGGAGGGCGGGGAGGGCGGGGGGGAGGGGGGGCGGAGGGCGGGGGGGACGGAGGGCGGGGGGGTGGCGGAGGGCGGGGGGGAGGGGGGGCGGAGGGCGGGGGGGCGGAGGGCGGGGGGAGGGGGGGCGGAGGGCGGGGGGAGGGGGGGCGGAGGGCGGGGGGAGGGGGGGCGGAGGGCGGGGGTGGGGGGCGGAGGGCGGGGGGGCGGAGGGCGGGGGGGGAGGGGGGGGCGGAGGGCGGGGGGTGCGGAGGGCGGGGGGGGCGGAGGGCGGGGGGGAGGGGGGAGGGGGGCGGAGGGCGGGGGGCGGAGGGCGGGGGGGAGGGGGGGCGGAGGGCGGGGGGGACGGAGGGCGGGGGGGTGGCGGAGGGCGGGGGGGCGGAGGGCGGGGGGGCGGAGGGCGGGGGGGGAGGGGGGGCGGAGGGCGGGGGTGGGGGGCGGAGGGCGGGGGGGGCGGAGGGCGGGGGGGAGGGGGGGGCGGAGGGCGGGGGGTGCGGAGGGCGGGGGGGGCGGAGGGCGGGGGGGAGGGGGGAGGGGGGGCGGAGGGCGGGGGGGCGGAGGGCGGGGGGGTGGCGGAGGGCGGGGGGAGGGGGGGCGGAGGGCGGGGGGGGCGGAGGGTGGGGGGGAGGGGGCGGAGGGCGGGGGGGAGTGGGGGGCGGAGGGCGGGGGGAGGGGGGGCGGAGGGCGGGGGGGGGCAGAGGGCGGGGGGGAGGGGGGGCGGAGGGCGGGGGGGGCGGAGGGCGGGGGGGGCAGAGGGCGGGGGGGGGGCGGAGGGCGGGGGGGGGGCTGCGGAAAGCCCTGACCGAAGCATTAACTAAGTTTATCACAGTCACACGTTGAGGATGAGATTGTGGTTAAACAGAGCCTGTGCTCTGTGCACTTTATTAATGTCGGGCCCACTATTGCGTGGGAATCGGCAGCAGAATTGCTTGCAGATCTCTGGGGCTGGTTTAGCACACTGGGCTAAATCGCTGGCTTTGAAAGCAGACCGAAACAGGCCAGCAGCACGGTTCAATTCCCGTACCAGCCTCCCCGAACAGGCGCCGGAATGTGGCGACTAGGGGCTTTCCACAGTAACTTCATTTTGCAGCCTACTTGCGACAATGAGCGATTTCCATTTCATTTTCATTTTTCAGATTAATAAAGGTGAAGAATAGAGGGAGCGGTTCTCCCACCTTGCTGGGTTGTGAAGGTGTGAGAATATATCTTAATGCAGATTAATCAAGCTCTCGGGACAGCAACTATAATATTTGCTTATTAGGACCTGGGTGATTGATATGTGAGAAGGACACTGGCATCAATAGGGTGAAAAACTCTTAATGTTTCACTGGAGGGAATAGTGTAATAAACCACTTGAAGAGTCCTCCGCTGGGTGCCTTGCTTATTATTTTCATTTTATTAATAAAGGGAGCACATTTTGGCTGTAATTCATTCCCTCCCAGGAAGCAACAAGCTATCCGCTGCTTTTGAAAGACAATCACATTTGAGGTAACAAGACAATGCGAAGGTTATTGCAGCTTGCAGGGAGTCAGTTGGATAGGCAGGATAACAGAGAGAGAGAGAGCGGTGTGTGGACTGCCTGTTCTAACCTGCTGCTCTGATCCAGCTGGGCCAAGTTAAAATAACATAACCTGGCTTATATTCTGTGTCTGAGTCAGCTACCCGGCCTGTAGCACCCTCACCTCCTGTGTCATGGACTCGTGGGTTTATAGTCCCACTCAAGAGCCTCGAGTCTAGACAATCCTAGTTTGGTATCAGCAGGCCATTCCGCCCATCGCACCTGTGTCAACTCCCGGCAAGAGCAATTAAGCCAGTCCCACGTCCCCCCTGAAAAATGTATCCCATTCTTCCTGAAAACCCCGCCCACGCGTTTCCCGGCGAGTGGGGGGGTTTCACTGGGAAATCCCGCTGCCGAGCGGCGGGAGCAGGGAACCGCGCCGCCCGCCTTCCAACATCCTGATGAGTTGCTGCATTAAAAAAGACCCTAACATCAATGAGACGTTTCCCTCTATCTGCTGTATCCCAACCCCCTCATAACCTTGGCAGGCACTTCAGTACCAGGGCTGAGGGAGTGCCGCACTGTCAGAGGGTCAGTACTGAGGGAGTGCCGCACTGTCAGAGGGTCAGTACTGAGGGAGTGCCGCACTGTCAGAGGGTCAGTACTGAAGGAGTGCTGCACTGTCAGAGGGTCAGTACTGAGGGAGTGCTGCACTGTCAGAGGGTCAGTACTGAGGGAGTGCTACACTGTCACAGGGTCAGTACTGAGGGAGTGCCGCACTGTCAGAGGGTCAGTACTGAGGGAGTGCCGCACTGTCACAGGGTCAGTACTGAGGGAGTGCCGCACTGTCAGAGGGTCAGCACTGAGGGAGTGCCGCACTGTCAGAGGGTCAGTACTGAGGGAGTGCTGCACTGTCAGAGGGTCAGTACTGAGGGAGTGCCGCACTGTCAGAGGGTAAGTACTGAGGGAGTGCTGCACTGTCAGAGGGTCAGTACTGAGGGAGTGCCGCACTGTCAGAGGGTCAGTACTGAGGGAGGGCCGCACTGTCAGAGGGTCAGTACTGAGGGAGTGCCGCACTGTCAGAGGGTCAGTACTGAGGGAGTGCTGCACTGTCAGAGGGTCAGTACTGAGGGAGTGCCGCACTGTCAGAGGGTAAGTACTGAGGGAGTGCTGCACTGTCAGAGGGTCAGTACTGAGGGAGTGCTGCACTGTCAGAGGGTCAGTACTGAGCGAGTGCCGCACTGTCAGAGGGACAGTACTGAGGGAGTGCTGCACTGTCAGAGGGTCAGTACTGAGGGAGTGCCGCACTCTCAGAGGGTCAGTACTGAAGGAGTGCTGCACTGTCAGAGGGTCAGTACAGAGGGAGTGCTGCACTGTCAGAGGGTCAGTACTGAGGGAGTGCTGCACTGTCAGAGAGTCAGTACTGAGGGAGTGCCGCACTGTCAGAGGGTAAGTTCTGAGGGAGTGCTGCACTGTCAGAGGGTCAGTACTGAGGGAGTGCTGCACTGTCAGAGGGTCAGTACTGAGCGAGTGCTGCACTGTCAGAGGGACAGTACCGAGGGAGTGCTGCACTGTCAGAGGGTCAGCACTGAGGGAGTGCTGCACTGTCAGAGGGTAAGTACTGAGGGAGTGCCGCACTGTCAGAGGATCAGTACTGAAGGAGTGCAGCACTGTCAGAGTGTCAGTACTGAGCGAGTGCCGCACTGTCAGAGGGACAGTACTGAGGGAGTGCTGCACTGTCAGAGGGTCAGTACTGAGGGAGTGCCGTACTCTCAGAGGGTCAGTACTGAAGGAGTGCTGCACTGTCAGAGGGTCAGTACTGAGGGAGTGCTGCACTGCCAGAGTGTCAGCACTGAGGGAGTGGCGCACTGTCAGAGGGTCAGTACAGAGGGAGTGCTGCACTGTCAGAGGGTCAGTACTGAGGGAGAGCTGCACTGTCAGAGGGTCAGTACTGAGGGAGCGCTGCACTGTTGGAGGGTCAGTACTGAGGGAGCGCTGCACTGTCAAAGGGTCAGTACTGAGGGAGTGCTGCACTGTCAGAGGGTCAGTACTGAGGGAGTGCCGCCCTGTCAGAGGATCAGTACTGAGGGAGTGCTGCACTGTCAGAGGGTCAGTATTGAGGGAATGCTGCACTGTCAGAGGGTCAGTACTGAGGTAGAGCTCCACTATCAGGGGTCAGTTTGGAGGAAATGCTGCACTGTCAGAGGGTCAGTACTGAGGGAGTGCTGCACTGTCAGAGGGTCAGTACTGAGGGAGCGCCGCACTGTCAGAGGGTCAGTACTGAGGGAGTGCCGCACTCTCAGAGGGTCAGTACTGAAGGAGTGCTGCACTGTCAGAGGGTCAGTACTGAGGGAGTGCTGCACTGCCAGAGTGTCAGCACTGAGGGAGTGCTGCACTGTCAGAGGGTCAGTACAGAGGGAGTGCTGCACTGTCAGAGGGTCAGTACTGAGGGAGAGCTGCACTGTCAGAGGGTCAGTACTGAGGGAGCGCTGCACTGTTGGAGGGTCAGTACTGAGGGAGCGCTGCACTGTCAAAGGGTCAGTTTTAAGGGAGTGCTGCACTGTCAGAGGGTCAGTACTGAGGGAGAGCTGCACTCTCAGAGGGTCAGTTCTGAGGGAGTGCTGCACTGTCAGAGGGTCAGTACTGAGGGAGTGCCGCCCTGTCAGAGGGTCAGTACTGAGGGAGTGCTGCACTGTCAGAGGGTCAGTATTGAGGGAATGCTGCACTGTCAGAGGGTCAGTACTGAGGTAGAGCTCCACGATCAGGGGTCACTTTTGAGGAAATGCTGCACTGTCAGAGGGTCAGTACTGAGGGAGTGCTGCACTGTCAGAGGGTCAGTGCTGAGGGAGCGCCGCACTGTCAGAGGGTCAGTGCTGAGGGAGTGCTGCACTGTCAGAGGGGAAGTACTGAGGGAGTGGCGCACTGTCAGAGGGTCAGTACTGAGGGAGTGCTGCACTGACAGAGGGTCAGTACTGAGGGAGTTGTGCACTTCAGAGGGTCAGTACAGAGGGACTGCCGCACTGTCAGAGGGTCAGTACTGAGGGAGTGCTGCACTGTCAGAGGGTCAGTACTGAGGGAGTGCCGCACTGTCAGAGGGGAAGTACTGAGGGAGTGCCGCACTGTCAGAGGTTCAGTACTGAGGGAGTGCCGCACTGTCAGAGGGTCAGTACTGAGGGAGTGCTGCACTGTCAGAGGGTCAGTACTGAGGGAGTGCCGCACTGTCAGAGGGTCAGTACTGAGGGAGTGCCGCACTCTCAGAGGGTCAGTACTGAAGGAGTGCTGCACTGTCAGAGGGTCAGTACTGAGGGAGTGCTGCACTGTCAGAGGGTCAGTACTGAGGGAGAGCTGCACTGTCGGAGGGTCAGTACTGAGGGAGTGCTGCACTGTCAGAGGGTCAGTACTGAGGGAGTGCCGCACTCTCAGAGGGTCAGTACTGAAGGAGTGCTGCACTGTCAGAGGGTCAGTACTGAGGGAGTGCTGCACTGTCAGAGGGTCAGGACTGAGGGGGAGCTCCACTACCGGGTCAGTATTGAGAGAGAGCTCCACTATCAGGGGTCAGTATTGAGGAAGTGCTGCAGTGTCAAAGAGTCAGTACTGAGGGAGTGCCGCATTGTCAGAGGGTCAGTACTGAGGGAGTGCTGCATTTTCAGAGGGACAGTACTGAGGGAGGGCCGCACTGTCAGAGGGTCAGTACTGAGGGAGTGCCGCACTGTCAGAGGGTCAGTACTGAGGGAGTGCTGCACTGTCAGAGCGTCAGTACTGAGGGAGTGCTGCACTGTCAGAGGGTGAGTACTGAGGGAGAGCCGCACTGTCAGAGGGTCAGTACTGAGGGAGTGCCGCACTGTCAGAGAGTCAGTACTGAGGGAGTGCTGCACTGTCAGAGGGTCAGTACTGAGGGAGTGCTGCACTGTCAGAGGGTCAGTACTGAGGGTGTGCTGCACTGTCAGAGGGTCAGTAATGAGGGAGTGCTGCACTGTCAGAGGGTCAGTACTGAGGGAGTGCTGCACTGTCAGAAGGTCAGTACTGAGGGGGAGCTCCACAAACGGGGGGTCAGTTTTGAGGGAATGCTGCACTGTCAGAGGGTCAGCACTGAGGAAATGCTGCACTGTCAGAGGGTCAGTACTGAGGGAGTGCTGCACTGTCAGAGGGTCAGTACTGAGGGAGTGCTGCACTGTCAGAGCGTCAGTACTGAGGGAGTGCCGCACTGTCAGAGGGTCAGTACTGAGGGAGTGCCGCACTCTCAGAGGGTCAGTACTGAAGGAGTGCTGCACTGTCAGAGGGTCAGTACTGAGGGAGTGCTGCACTGTCAGAGGGTCAGGACTGAGGGGGAGCTCCACTACCGGGTCAGTATTGAGAGAGAGCTCCACTATCAGGGGTCAGTATTGAGGAAGTGCTGCAGTGTCAAAGAGTCAGTACTGAGGGAGTGCCGCATTGTCAGAGGGTCAGTACTGAGGGAGTGCTGCATTTTCAGAGGGACAGTACTGAGGGAGGGCCGCACTGTCAGAGGGTCAGTACTGAGGGAGTGCCGCACTGTCAGAGGGTCAGTACTGAGGGAGTGCTGCACTGTCAGAGCGTCAGTACTGAGGGAGTGCTGCACTGTCAGAGGGTGAGTACTGAGGGAGAGCCGCACTGTCAGAGGGTCAGTACTGAGGGAGTGCCGCACTGTCAGAGAGTCAGTACTGAGGGAGTGCTGCACTGTCAGAGGGTCAGTACTGAGGGAGTGCTGCACTGTCAGAGGGTCAGTACTGAGGGTGTGCTGCACTGTCAGAGGGTCAGTAATGAGGGAGTGCTGCACTGTCAGAGGGTCAGTACTGAGGGAGTGCTGCACTGTCAGAAGGTCAGTACTGAGGGGGAGCTCCACAAACGGGGGGTCAGTTTTGAGGGAATGCTGCACTGTCAGAGGGTCAGCACTGAGGAAATGCTGCACTGTCAGAGGGTCAGTACTGAGGGAGTGCTGCACTGTCAGAGGGTCAGTACTGAGGGAGTGCTGCACTGTCAGAGGGTCAGTACTGAGGGAGAGCTGCACTGTCAGAGGGTCAGTACTGAGGGAGCGCTGCACTGTTGGAGGGTCAGTACTGAGGGAGCGCTGCACTGTCAAAGGGTCAGTACTGAGGGAGTGCTGCACTGTCAGAGGGTCAGTACTGAGGGAGTGCCGCCCTGTCAGAGGATCAGTACTGAGGGAGTGCTGCACTGTCAGAGGGTCAGTATTGAGGGAATGCTGCACTGTCAGAGGGTCAGTACTGAGGTAGAGCTCCACTATCAGGGGTCAGTTTGGAGGAAATGCTGCACTGTCAGAGGGTCAGTACTGAGGGAGTGCTGCACTGTCAGAGGGTCAGTACTGAGGGAGTGCCGCACTGTCAGAGGGTCAGTACTGAGGGAGTGCCGCACTGTCAGAGGGTCAGTACTGAGGGAGTGCCGCACTCTCAGAGGGTCAGTACTGAAGGAGTGCTGCACTGTCAGAGGGTCAGTACTGAGGGAGTGCTGCACTGCCAGAGTGTCAGCACTGAGGGAGTGCTGCACTGTCAGAGGGTCAGTACAGAGGGAGTGCTGCACTGTCAGAGGGTCAGTACTGAGGGAGAGCTGCACTGTCAGAGGGTCAGTACTGAGGGAGCGCTGCACTGTTGGAGGGTCAGTACTGAGGGAGCGCTGCACTGTCAAAGGGTCAGTTTTAAGGGAGTGCTGCACTGTCAGAGGGTCAGTACTGAGGGAGAGCTGCACTCTCAGAGGGTCAGTTCTGAGGGAGTGCTGCACTGTCAGAGGGTCAGTACTGAGGGAGTGCCGCCCTGTCAGAGGGTCAGTACTGAGGGAGTGCTGCACTGTCAGAGGGTCAGTATTGAGGGAATGCTGCACTGTCAGAGGGTCAGTACTGAGGTAGAGCTCCACGATCAGGGGTCAGTTTTGAGGAAATGCTGCACTGTCAGAGGGTCAGTACTGAGGGAGTGCTGCACTGTCAGAGGGTCAGTGCTGAGGGAGCGCCGCACTGTCAGAGGGTCAGTGCTGAGGGAGTGCTGCACTGTCAGAGGGGAAGTACTGAGGGAGTGCCGCACTGTCAGAGGTTCAGTACTGAGGGAGTGCCGCACTGTCAGAGGGTCAGTACTGAGGGAGTGCTGCACTGTCAGAGGGTCAGTACTGAGGGAGTGCCGCACTGTCAGAGGGTCAGTACTGAGGGAGTGCCGCACTCTCAGAGGGTCAGTACTGAAGGAGTGCTGCACTGTCAGAGGGTCAGTACTGAGGGAGTGCTGCACTGTCAGAGGGTCAGTACTGAGGGAGAGCTGCACTGTCGGGGGGTCAGTACTGAGGGAGTGCTGCACTGTCAGAGGGTCAGTACTGAGGGAGTGCCGCACTCTCAGAGGGTCAGTACTGAAGGAGTGCTGCACTGTCAGAGGGTCAGTACTGAGGGAGTGCTGCACTGTCAGAGGGTCAGGACTGAGGGGGAGCTCCACTACCGGGTCAGTATTGAGAGAGAGCTCCACTATCAGGGGTCAGTATTGAGGAAGTGCTGCAGTGTCAAAGAGTCAGTACTGAGGGAGTGCCGCATTGTCAGAGGGTCAGTACTGAGGGAGTGCTGCATTTTCAGAGGGACAGTACTGAGGGAGGGCCGCACTGTCAGAGGGTCAGTACTGAGGGAGTGCAGCCCTGTCAGAGGGTCAGTACTGAGGGAGTGCTGCACTGTCACAGCGTCAGTACTGAGGGAGTGCTGCACTGTCAGAGGGTGAGTACTGAGGGAGAGCCGCACTGTCAGAGGGTCAGTACTGAGGGAGTGCCGCACTGTCAGAGAGTCAGTACTGAGGGAGTGCTGCACTGTCAGAGGGTCAGTACTGAGGGAGTGCTGCACTGTCAGAGGGTCAGTACTGAGGGTGTGCTGCACTGTCAGAGGGTCAGTAATGAGGGAGTGCTGCACTGTCAGAGGGTCAGTACTGAGGGAGTGCTGCACTGTCAGAAGGTCAGTACTGAGGGGGAGCTCCACAAACGGGGGGTCAGTTTTGAGGGAATGCTGCACTGTCAGAGGGTCAGCACTGAGGAAATGCTGCACTGTCAGAGGGTCAGTACTGAGGGAGTGCTGCACTGTCAGAGGGTCAGTACTGAGGGAGTGCTGCACTGTCAGAGCGTCAGTACTGAGGGAGTGCTGCACTGTCAGAGGGTCAGTACTGAGGGAGAGCCGCACTGTCAGAGGGTCAGTACTGATGGAGCGCTGCACTGTTGGAGGGTCAGTACTGAGGGAGCGCTGCACTGTCAAAGGGTCCGTTTTAAGGGAGTGCTGCACTGTCAGAGAGTCAGTACTGAGGGAGTGCTGCACTTTCAGAGGGTCAGTACTGAGGGAGTGCTGCACTGTCAGAGGGTCCGTACTGAGGGAGAGCTGCACTGTAAGAGGGTCAGTACTGAGGGAGTTTTGCACTATCAGAGGGTCTGTACTAAGGGAGTGCTGCACTGTCAGAGGGTCAGTACTGAGGGAGTGTTGCACTATCAGAGGGTCTGTACTAAGGGAGTGCTGCACCTCAGAGGGTCAGTACTGAGGGATTGTTGCACTATCAGAGGGTCTGTACTAAGGGAGTGCTGCACTGTCAGAGGGTCAGTACTGAGGGAGTGCTGCACTGTCAGAGGGTCAGTACTGAGGGAGTGCCGCACTGACAGAGGGTCAGTACTGAGGGAGTGCTGCACTGTCAGAGGTCAGTACTGAGGGAGTGCCGCACTGTCAGGGGGTCAGTACTGAGGGAGTGCTGCACTGTCAGAGGGTCAGTACTGAGGGAGTGCCGCACTGACAGAGGGTCAGTACTGAGGGAGTGCTGCACTGTCAGAGGTCAGTACTGAGGGAGTGCTGCAATGTCAGAGGGTCAGTATTGAGGGAATGCTGCACTGTCAGAGGGTCAGTACTGAGGGAGAGCTGCACTGTCAGAGGGTCAGTATTGAGGGAATGCTGCACTTTCAGAAGGTCAGTACTGAGTGAGTGCTGCACTGCCAGAGCGTCAGTACTGAGGGAGTGCTGCACTGTCAGAAGGTCAGTACTGAGGGAGAGCTCCATTATCAGGGGGTCAGTTTTGAGGGAATGCTGCACTGTCAGAGGGTCAGTACTGAGGGAGAGCCGCACTGTCAGGGAGTCAGTACTGAGGGAGTGCCGCACTGTCAGAGGGTCAGTACTGAGTGAGTGCCGCACTGTCAGAGGGTCAGTACTGAGGGAGTGCTGCACTGTCAGAAGGTCAGTACTGAGGGAGAGCTCCACTATCAGGGGGTCAGTTTTGAGGGAATGCTGCACTGTCAGAGGGTCAGTACTGAGGGAGAGCCGCACTGTCAGAGGGTCAGTACTGAGGGAGTGCCGCACTGTCAGAGGGTCAGTACTGAGAGAGTGCCGCACTGTCAGAGGGTCAGTACTGAGGGAGTGCTGCACTGTCAGAGGGTCAGTACTGAGGGAGAGCCGCACTGTCAGAGGGTCAGTACTGAGGGAGTGTTGCACTGTCAGAGGGTCAGTACTGAGGGAGTGCTGCACTGTCAGAGGGTCAGTACTGAGGGAGTGCTGCACTGACAGAGGGTCAGTACTGAGGGAGTTGTGCACTTCAGAGGGTCAGTACAGAGGGACTGCCGCACTGTCAGAGGGTCAGCACTGAGGGAGTGCTGCACTGTCAGAGGGTCAGTACTGAGGGAGTGCCGCACTGTCAGAGGGGAAGTACTGAGGGAGTGCCGCACTATCAGAGGGTCAGTACTGAGGGAGTGCTGCACTGTCAGAGGGTCAGTACTGAGGGAATGCCGCACTGTCAGAGGGTCAGTACTGAGGGAGTGCCGCACTCTCAGAGGGTCAGTACTGAAGGAGTGCTGCACTGTCAGAGGGTCAGTACTGAGGGAGTGCTGCACTGTTAGAGGGTCAGTACTGAGGGAGAGCTGCACTGTCGGAGGGTCAGTACTGAGGGAGTGCTGCACTGTCAGAGGGTCAGTACTGAGGGAGTGCCGCACTCTCAGAGGGTCAGTACTGAAGGAGTGCTGCACTGTCAGAGGGTCAGTACTGAGGGAGTGCTGCACTGTCAGAGGGTCAGTACTGAGGGAGCGCTGCACTGTCGGAGGGTCAGTACTGAGGGAGCGCTCCACTATCAGGGGTCAGTTTTGAGGAAATGCTGCACTGTCAGAGGGTCAGTATTGAGGGAGTGCTGCACTGTCAGAGGGTCAGTACTGAGGGGGTGCTGCACTGTCAGAGGGTCAGGACTGAGGGGGAGCTCCACTACCGGGTCAGTATTGAGAGAGAGCTCCACTATCAGGGGTCAGTATTGAGGAAGTGCTGCAGTGTCAAAGAGTCAGTACTGAGGGAGTGCAGCATTGTCAGAGGGTCAGTACTGAGGGAGTGCTGCATTTTCAGAGGGACAGTACTGAGGGAGGGCCGCACTGTCAGAGGGTCAGTACTGAGGGAGTGCCGCACTGTCAGAGGGTCAGTACTGAGGGAGTGCTGCACTGTCAGAGCGTCAGTACTGAGGGAGTGCTGCACTGTCAGAGGGTGAGTACTGAGGGAGAGCCGCACTGTCAGAGGGTCAGTACTGAGGGAGTGCCGCACTGTCAGAGAGTCAGTACTGAGGGAGTGCTGCACTGTCAGAGGGTCAGTACTGAGGGAGTGCTGCACTGTCAGAGGGTCAGTACTGAGGGTGTGCTGCACTGTCAGAGGGTCAGTAATGAGGGAGTGCTGCACTGTCAGAGGGTCAGTACTGAGGGAGTGCTGCACTGTCAGAAGGTCAGTACTGAGGGGGAGCTCCACTATCAGGGGGTCAGTTTTGAGGGAATGCTGCACTGTCAGAGGGTCAGCACTGAGGAAATGCTGCACTGTCAGAGGGTCAGTACTGAGGGAGTGCTGCACTGTCAGAGGGTCAGTACTGAGGGAGTGCTGCACTGTCAGAGGGTCAGTACTGAGGGAGAGCTGCACTGTCAGAGGGTCAGTACTGAGGGAGCGCTGCACTGTTGGAGGGTCAGTACTGAGGGAGCGCTGCACTGTCAAAGGGTCAGTACTGAGGGAGTGCTGCACTGTCAGAGGGTCAGTACTGAGGGAGTGCCGCCCTGTCAGAGGATCAGTACTGAGGGAGTGCTGCACTGTCAGAGGGTCAGTATTGAGGGAATGCTGCACTGTCAGAGGGTCAGTACTGAGGTAGAGCTCCACTATCAGGGGTCAGTTTGGAGGAAATGCTGCACTGTCAGAGGGTCAGTACTGAGGGAGTGCTGCACTGTCAGAGGGTCAGTACTGAGGGAGCGCCGCACTGTCAGAGGGTCAGTACTAAGGGAGTGCCGCACTCTCAGAGGGTCAGTACTGAAGGAGTGCTGCACTGTCAGAGGGTCAGTACTGAGGGAGTGCTGCACTGCCAGAGTGTCAGCACTGAGGGAGTGCTGCACTGTCAGAGGGTCAGTACAGAGGGAGTGCTGCACTGTCAGAGGGTCAGTACTGAGGGAGAGCTGCACTGTCAGAGGGTCAGTACTGAGGGAGCGCTGCACTGTTGGAGGGTCAGTACTGAGGGAGCGCTGCACTGTCAAAGGGTCAGTTTTAAGGGAGTGCTGCACTGTCAGAGGGTCAGTACTGAGGGAGAGCTGCACTCTCAGAGGGTCAGTTCTGAGGGAGTGCTGCACTGTCAGAGGGTCAGTACTGAGGGAGTGCCGCCCTGTCAGAGGGTCAGTACTGAGGGAGTGCTGCACTGTCAGAGGGTCAGTATTGAGGGAATGCTGCACTGTCAGAGGGTCAGTACTGAGGTAGAGCTCCACGATCAGGGGTCAGTTTTGAGGAAATGCTGCACTGTCAGAGGGTCAGTACTGAGGGAGTGCTGCACTGTCAGAGGGTCAGTGCTGAGGGAGTGCCGCACTGTCAGAGGGTCAGTACTGAGGGAGTGCTGCACTGACAGAGGGTCAGTACTGAGGGAGTGCCGCACTGTCAGAGGGTCAGTACTGAGGGAGTGCCGCACTCGCAGAGGGTCAGTACTGAAGGAGTGCTGCACTGTCAGAGGGTCAGTACTGAGGGAGTGCTGCACTGTCAGAGGGTCAGTACTGAGGGAGAGCTGCACTGTCGGGGGGTCAGTACTGAGGGAGTGCTGCACTGTCAGAGGGTCAGTACTGAGGGAGTGCCGCACTCTCAGAGGGTCAGTACTGAAGGAGTGCTGCACTGTCAGAGGGTCAGTACTGAGGGAGTGCTGCACTGTCAGAGGGTCAGGACTGAGGGGGAGCTCCACTACCGGGTCAGTATTGAGAGAGAGCTCCACTATCAGGGGTCAGTATTGAGGAAGTGCTGCAGTGTCAAAGAGTCAGTACTGAGGGAGTGCCGCATTGTCAGAGGGTCAGTACTGAGGGAGTGCTGCATTTTCAGAGGGACAGTACTGAGGGAGGGCCGCACTGTCAGAGGGTCAGTACTGAGGGAGTGCCGCCCTGTCAGAGGGTCAGTACTGAGGGAGTGCTGCACTGTCACAGCGTCAGTACTGAGGGAGTGCTGCACTGTCAGAGGGTGAGTACTGAGGGAGAGCCGCACTGTCAGAGGGTCAGTACTGAGGGAGTGCCGCACTGTCAGAGAGTCAGTACTGAGGGAGTGCTGCACTGTCAGAGGGTCAGTACTGAGGGAGTGCTGCACTGTCAGAGGGTCAGTACTGAGGGTGTGCTGCACTGTCAGAGGGTCAGTAATGAGGGAGTGCTGCACTGTCAGAGGGTCAGTACTGAGGGAGTGCTGCACTGTCAGAAGGTCAGTACTGAGGGGGAGCTCCACAAACGGGGGGTCAGTTTTGAGGGAATGCTGCACTGTCAGAGGGTCAGCACTGAGGAAATGCTGCACTGTCAGAGGGTCAGTACTGAGGGAGTGCTGCACTGTCAGAGGGTCAGTACTGAGGGAGTGCTGCACTGTCAGAGCGTCAGTACTGAGGGAGTGCTGCACTGTCAGAGGGTCAGTACTGAGGGAGAGCCGCACTGTCAGAGGGTCAGTACTGATGGAGCGCTGCACTGTTGGAGGGTCAGTACTGAGGGAGCGCTGCACTGTCAAAGGGTCCGTTTTAAGGGAGTGCTGCACTGTCAGAGAGTCAGTACTGAGGGAGTGCTGCACTTTCAGAGGGTCAGTACTGAGGGAGTGCTGCACTGTCAGAGGGTCCGTACTGAGGGAGAGCTGCACTGTAAGAGGGTCAGTACTGAGGGAGTTTTGCACTATCAGAGGGTCTGTACTAAGGGAGTGCTGCACTGTCAGAGGGTCAGTACTGAGGGAGTGTTGCACTATCAGAGGGTCTGTACTAAGGGAGTGCTGCACCTCAGAGGGTCAGTACTGAGGGATTGTTGCACTATCAGAGGGTCTGTACTAAGGGAGTGCTGCACTGTCAGAGGGTCAGTACTGAGGGAGTGCTGCACTGTCAGAGGGTCAGTACTGAGGGAGTGCCGCACTGACAGAGGGTCAGTACTGAGGGAGTGCTGCACTGTCAGAGGTCAGTACTGAGGGAGTGCCGCACTGTCAGGGGGTCAGTACTGAGGGAGTGCTGCACTGTCAGAGGGTCAGTACTGAGGGAGTGCCGCACTGACAGAGGGTCAGTACTGAGGGAGTGCTGCACTGTCAGAGGTCAGTACTGAGGGAGTGCTGCAATGTCAGAGGGTCAGTATTGAGGGAATGCTGCACTGTCAGAGGGTCAGTACTGAGGGAGAGCTGCACTGTCAGAGGGTCAGTATTGAGGGAATGCTGCACTTTCAGAAGGTCAGTACTGAGTGAGTGCTGCACTGCCAGAGCGTCAGTACTGAGGGAGTGCTGCACTGTCAGAAGGTCAGTACTGAGGGAGAGCTCCATTATCAGGGGGTCAGTTTTGAGGGAATGCTGCACTGTCAGAGGGTCAGTACTGAGGGAGAGCCGCACTGTCAGGGAGTCAGTACTGAGGGAGTGCCGCACTGTCAGAGGGTCAGTACTGAGTGAGTGCCGCACTGTCAGAGGGTCAGTACTGAGGGAGTGCTGCACTGTCAGAAGGTCAGTACTGAGGGAGAGCTCCACTATCAGGGGGTCAGTTTTGAGGGAATGCTGCACTGTCAGAGGGTCAGTACTGAGGGAGAGCCGCACTGTCAGAGGGTCAGTACTGAGGGAGTGCCGCACTGTCAGAGGGTCAGTACTGAGAGAGTGCCGCACTGTCAGAGGGTCAGTACTGAGGGAGTGCTGCACTGTCAGAGGGTCAGTACTGAGGGAGAGCCGCACTGTCAGAGGGTCAGTACTGAGGGAGTGTTGCACTGTCAGAGGGTCAGTACTGAGGGAGTGCTGCACTGTCAGAGGGTCAGTACTGAGGGAGTGCTGCACTGACAGAGGGTCAGTACTGAGGGAGTTGTGCACTTCAGAGGGTCAGTACAGAGGGACTGCCGCACTGTCAGAGGGTCAGCACTGAGGGAGTGCTGCACTGTCAGAGGGTCAGTACTGAGGGAGTGCCGCACTGTCAGAGGGGAAGTACTGAGGGAGTGCCGCACTATCAGAGGGTCAGTACTGAGGGAGTGCTGCACTGTCAGAGGGTCAGTACTGAGGGAATGCCGCACTGTCAGAGGGTCAGTACTGAGGGAGTGCCGCACTCTCAGAGGGTCAGTACTGAAGGAGTGCTGCACTGTCAGAGGGTCAGTACTGAGGGAGTGCTGCACTGTTAGAGGGTCAGTACTGAGGGAGAGCTGCACTGTCGGAGGGTCAGTACTGAGGGAGTGCTGCACTGTCAGAGGGTCAGTACTGAGGGAGTGCCGCACTCTCAGAGGGTCAGTACTGAAGGAGTGCTGCACTGTCAGAGGGTCAGTACTGAGGGAGTGCTGCACTGTCAGAGGGTCAGTACTGAGGGAGCGCTGCACTGTCGGAGGGTCAGTACTGAGGGAGCGCTCCACTATCAGGGGTCAGTTTTGAGGAAATGCTGCACTGTCAGAGGGTCAGTATTGAGGGAGTGCTGCACTGTCAGAGGGTCAGTACTGAGGGGGTGCTGCACTGTCAGAGGGTCAGGACTGAGGGGGAGCTCCACTACCGGGTCAGTATTGAGAGAGAGCTCCACTATCAGGGGTCAGTATTGAGGAAGTGCTGCAGTGTCAAAGAGTCAGTACTGAGGGAGTGCAGCATTGTCAGAGGGTCAGTACTGAGGGAGTGCTGCATTTTCAGAGGGACAGTACTGAGGGAGGGCCGCACTGTCAGAGGGTCAGTACTGAGGGAGTGCCGCACTGTCAGAGGGTCAGTACTGAGGGAGTGCTGCACTGTCAGAGCGTCAGTACTGAGGGAGTGCTGCACTGTCAGAGGGTGAGTACTGAGGGAGAGCCGCACTGTCAGAGGGTCAGTACTGAGGGAGTGCCGCACTGTCAGAGAGTCAGTACTGAGGGAGTGCTGCACTGTCAGAGGGTCAGTACTGAGGGAGTGCTGCACTGTCAGAGGGTCAGTACTGAGGGTGTGCTGCACTGTCAGAGGGTCAGTAATGAGGGAGTGCTGCACTGTCAGAGGGTCAGTACTGAGGGAGTGCTGCACTGTCAGAAGGTCAGTACTGAGGGGGAGCTCCACTATCAGGGGGTCAGTTTTGAGGGAATGCTGCACTGTCAGAGGGTCAGCACTGAGTAAATGCTGCACTGTCAGAGGGTCAGTACTGAGGGAGTGCTGCACTGTCAGAGCGTCAGTACTGAGGGAATGCTGCACTGTCAGAGGGTCAGTACTGAGGGAGAGCCGCACTGTCAGAGGGTCAGTACTGAGGGTGCGCTGCACTGTTGGAGGGTCAGTACTGAGGGAGCGCTGCACTGTCAAAGGGTCCGTTTTAAGGGAGTGCTGCACTGTCAGAGAGTCAGTACTGAGGGAGTGCTGCACTTTCAGAGGGTCAGTACTGAGGGAGTGCTGCACTGTCAGAGGGTCCGTACTGAGGGAGAGCTGCACTGTCAGAGGGTCAGTACTGAGGGAGTTTTGCACTATCAGAGGGTCTGTACTAAGGGAGTGCTGCACTGTCAGAGGGTCAGTACTGAGGGAGTGTTGCACTATCAGAGGGTCTGTACTAAGGGAGTGCTGCACCTCAGAGGGTCAGTACTGAGGGATTGTTGCACTATCAGAGCGTCTGTACTAAGGGAGTGCTGCACTGTCAGAGGGTCAGTACTGAGTGAGTGCCGCACTGTCAGGGGGTCAGTACTGAGGGAGTGCTGCACTGTCAGAGGGTCAGTACTGAGGGAGTGCCGCACTGACAGAGGGTCAGTACTGAGGGAGTGCTGCACTGTCAGAGGTCAGTACTGAGGGAGTGCTGCAATGTCAGAGGGTCAGTATTGAGGGAATGCTGCACTGTCAGAGGGTCAGTACTGAGGGAGAGCTGCACTGTCAGAGGGTCAGTATTGAGGGAATGCTGCACTTTCAGAAGGTCAGTACTGAGTGAGTGCTGCACTGCCAGAGCGTCAGTACTGAGGGAGTGCTGCACTGTCAGAAGGTCAGTACTGAGGGAGAGCTCCATTATCAGGGGGTCAGTTTTGAGGGAATGCTGCACTGTCAGAGGGTCAGTACTGAGGGAGAGCCGCACTGTCAGAGAGTCAGTACTGAGGGAGTGCCGCACTGTCAGAGGGTCAGTACTGAGTGAGTGCCGCACTGTCAGAGGGTCAGTACTGAGGGAGTGCTGCACTGTCAGAAGGTCAGTACTGAGGGAGAGCTCCACTATCAGGGGGTCAGTTTTGAGGGAATGCTGCACTGTCAGAGGGTCAGTACTGAGGGAGAGCCGCACTGTCAGAGGGTCAGTACTGAGGGAGTGCCGCACTGTCAGAGGGTCAGTACTGAGAGAGTGCCGCACTGTCAGAGGGTCAGTACTGAGGGAGTGCTGCACTGTCAGAGGGTCAGTACTGAGGGAGAGCCGCACTGTCAGAGGGTCAGTACTGAGGGAGTGTTGCACTGTCAGAGGGTCAGTACTGAGGGAGTGCTGCACTGTCAGAGGGTCAGTACTGAGGGAGTGCTGCACTGACAGAGGGTCAGTACTGAGGGAGTTGTGCACTTCAGAGGGTCAGTACAGAGGGACTGCCGCACTGTCAGAGGGTCAGTACTGAGGGAGTGCCGCACTGTCAGAGGGGAAGTACTGAGGGAGTGCCGCACTATCAGAGGGTCAGTACTGAGGGAGTGCCGCACTGTCAGAGGGTCAGTACTGAGGGAGTGCTGCACTGTCAGAGGGTCAGTACTGAGGGAGTGCCGCACTGTCAGAGGGTCAGTACTGAGGGAGTGCCGCACTCTCAGAGGGTCAGTACTGAAGGAGTGCTGCACTGTCAGAGGGTCAGTACTGAGGGAGTGCTGCACTGTCAGAGGGTCAGTACTGAGGGAGAGCTGCACTGTCGGAGGGTCAGTACTGAGGGAGTGCTGCACTGTCAGAGGGTCAGTACTGAGGGAGTGCCGCACTCTCAGAGGGTCAGTACTGAAGGAGTGCTGCACTGTCAGAGGGTCAGTACTGAGGGAGTGCTGCACTGTCAGAGGGTCAGTACTGAGGGAGCGCTGCACTGTCGGAGGGTCAGTACTGAGGGAGCGCTCCACTATCAGGGGTCAGTTTTGAGGAAATGCTGCACTGTCAGAGGGTCAGTATTGAGGGAGTGCTGCACTGTCAGAGGGTCAGTACTGAGGGGGTGCTGCACTGTCAGAGGGTCAGGACTGAGGGGGAGCTCCACTACCGGGTCAGTATTGAGAGAGAGCTCCACTATCAGGGGTCAGTATTGAGGAAGTGCTGCAGTGTCAAAGAGTCAGTACTGAGGGAGTGCAGCATTGTCAGAGGGTCAGTACTGAGGGAGTGCTGCATTTTCAGAGGGACAGTACTGAGGGAGGGCCGCACTGTCAGAGGGTCAGTACTGAGGGAGTGCCGCACTGTCAGAGGGTCAGTACTGAGGGAGTGCTGCACTGTCAGAGCGTCAGTACTGAGGGAGTGCTGCACTGTCAGAGGGTGAGTACTGAGGGAGAGCCGCACTGTCAGAGGGTCAGTACTGAGGGAGTGCCGCACTGTCAGAGAGTCAGTACTGAGGGAGTGCTGCGCTGTCAGAGGGTCAGTACTGAGGGAGTGCTGCACTGTCAGAGGGTCAGTACTGAGGGTGTGCTGCACTGTCAGAGGGTCAGTAATGAGGGAGTGCTGCACTGTCAGAGGGTCAGTACTGAGGGAGTGCTGCACTGTCAGAAGGTCAGTACTGAGGGGGAGCTCCACTATCAGGGGGTCAGTTTTGAGGGAATGCTGCACTGTCAGAGGGTCAGCACTGAGGAAATGCTGCACTGTCAGAGGGTCAGTACTGAGGGAGTGCTGCACTGTCAGAGCGTCAGTACTGAGGGAGTGCTGCACTGTCAGAGGGTCAGTACTGAGGGAGAGCCGCACTGTCAGAGGGTCAGTACTGAGGGTGCGCTGCACTGTTGGAGGGTCAGTACTGAGGGAGCGCTGCACTGTCAAAGGGTCCGTTTTAAGGGAGTGCTGCACTGTCAGAGAGTCAGTACTGAGGGAGTGCTGCACTTTCAGAGGGTCAGTACTGAGGGAGTGCTGCACTGTCAGAGGGTCCGTACTGAGGGAGAGCTGCACTGTCAGAGGGTCAGTACTGAGGGAGTTTTGCACTATCAGAGGGTCTGTACTAAGGGAGTGCTGCACTGTCAGAGGGTCAGTACTGAGGGAGTGTTGCACTATCAGAGGGTCTGTACTAAGGGAGTGCTGCACCTCAGAGGGTCAGTACTGAGGGATTGTTGCACTATCAGAGGGTCTGTACTAAGGGAGTGCTGCACTGTCAGAGGGTCAGTGCTGAGGGAGTGCTGCACTGTCAGAGCCACCGTTACCTGGATGAGATGTTAGCTGAATAATCAAAATCACACATTCATGGTGAGATCGTGGTTAAACAGAGCTGTACACCGTGCACACCTGCATTTTATCAATGAAGGCCCTCTCAGGTGGATGTGAACAACCTTATGGAATCATAGAATCGCTCCAGTGCAAAAGGAGGCCATTCAGCCCATCGCCACTGTGCCAGCCCTCTGAAAGAGCCCCCTATTCTGGCCCAAGCCCCTGCCCTATTCCCGCAACCCCACCTAACCTTTTGGACACTGAGGGACAATTTATCATGGCCAATCCACCTAACAAGCACGTCTTTCGTGACGAAACCGGAGCACCCGGAGGAAACCCGCGCCGACACGGGGAGAACGTGCAGACTCCGCACAGACAGTGACCCAAGCCGGGAATCGAACCCGGGACCCTGGAGCTGCGAAGCAACAGTTCTAACCACCATGCCGCCCTATCTTTTGGGTGGTGGGGGTGAGACCCACGCAGACACGGGGAGAATGTGCAAACTCCACAAGGACAGTGACCTCGGGGCCGGGATCGAACCCGCGTCCTCGGCGCCATGAGGACCCTACCCGCCCCCCTGTGGGGCCTCCCCTCCCCCTCCCCTTCCCATGGCGGCTCACGCCTGTGGAGAGTAGGGTGCCCCCCCCCCTCCGCCAGCCGATGGTTCCCCCACCCCCAGCCGTGGGTCCCCCATCCCCCACCGAGCACAGGGGCAGCAAGCCCAGTGTCCCCGGGCTCTTTGCCCATGAGCAAAGATGGCTGCTCACCTCCTCGGCTCCCCACAGAAGCCCTTCCGCCAGGTTCAGGTTTTTCAAAAGGAGTACTAATCAATGCAGCACGGTTTTGTGAAAGGGAGGTCGTGTCTCACTAACTTGATAGAGTTTTTCGAAGAGGTCACAAAGATGATTGATGCAGGTAGGGCAGTGGATGTTGTCTACAATGGACTTCAGTAAGGCCTTTGACAAGGTCCCTCATGGTAGACTAGTACAAAAGGTGATGTCACACGGGATCAGGGAGCTGGCAAGGTGGATACAGAACTGGCTAGGCCATAGAAGGCAGAGAGTAGCAATGGAATGATGCTTTTCTAATTGGAGGGCTGTGACCAGTGGTGTTCCGCAGGGATCAGTGCTGGGACCTTTGCTGTTCGTAGTACATATAAATGATTTGGAGGAAAATGTAACTGGTCTGATTAGTAAGTTTGCAGACGACACAAAGGTTGGTGGAATTGCGGATAGCGATGAGGACTGTCTGAGGATACAGCAGGATTTAGATTGTCTGGAGACTTGGGCGGAGAGATGGCAGATGGAGTTTAATCCGGACAAATGTGAGGTAATGCATTTTGGAGGGTCTAAAGCAGGTAGGGAATATACAGTGAATGGTAGAACCCTCAAGAGTATTGAATGTCAGAGAGATCTAGGAGTACAGGTCCACAGGTCATTGAAAGGGGCAACACAGGTGGAGAAGGTAGTCAAGAAGGCATACGGCATGCTTGCCTTCATTGGCCGGGGCATTGAGTATAAGAATTGGCAAGTCATGTTGCAGCTGTATAGAACCTTAGTTAGGCCACACTTGGAGTATAGTGTTCAATTCTGGTCGCCACACTACCAGAAGGATGTGGAGGCTTTAGAGAGGGTGCAGAAGAGATTTACCAGAATGTTGCCTGGTATGGAGGGCATAAGCTATGAGGAGCGATTGAATAAACTCGGTTTCTTCTCACTGGAACGAAGGAGGTTGAGGGGCGACCTGATAGAGGTATACAAAATTATGAGGGGCATAGACAAAGTGGATAGTCAGAGGCTTTTCCCCAGGGTAGAGGGGTCAATTACTAGGGGGCATAGGTTTAAGATGAGAGGGGCAAGGTTTAGAGTAGATGTACGAGGCAAGTTTTTTACGCAGAGGGTAGTGGGTGCCTGGAACTCACTACCGGAGGAGGTAGTGGAAGCAGGGACGATAGGGACATTCAAGGGGCATCTTGACAAATATATGAATAGGATGGGAATAGAAGGATACGGACCCAGGAAGTGTAGAAGATTGTAGTTTAGTCGGGCAGTATGGTCGGCACGGGCTTGGAGGGCCGAAGGGCCTGTTCCTGTGCTGTACATTTCTTTGTTCTTTTGTTCTTTGGAGCTGACCTGCTGTTCCAGCCAACTCAGGGCCTACACCCCATAGTGAGGCTGGTACGCATCACGAAGTGGGCTGCAGGTGCTGGAGGGGAGGGGGAGGTTGGTGCAGGGAGGGTGGACATGGGAGGGGGTGGTCGGCTGGGGGTAGGGGGGGGTTGTGGGGTTGGGACGGGATGTTCCAGGCCCTCTAGTCGGCGAACCTGTAGGCGATTAGAGCACTCGTGCACAGCGGCCCTGACGCACACGCTGTGCAACCTCCTGTGTCTGCCTGGGCCCCATGTCCTGCCCATCCTCGCCCTCCCCCACATCGTCCTCGTAGGACGAGGCCTGGCGTTCATCTTCCTCCAGCAAGCCACCCTTCTGCTCCATGATGTTGTGCAGGATGCAACAGGCCACCATGATTTGGGAGACTCTCCTTGCGCTCTACCGGAGGGTCCTCCCAGAGTGCTCCAGGCACCTGAACTGCATCTTCAGGACACTGAAGCACCGCTCGATCATACCCCTGGTCGCAGCATGGCCGTCGTTGTAGCGGGTCCCCGCATTGGCCTGTGGTCTCTGGACAGGCGTCATCAGCCATGACCGCAGCGGATAACCCCTGTCACCCAGGAGCCATCCCCTCGCCCGAAGGTGTCGGGAACTGTCGACTGTGCCAGGATGAAGACAACATGCACGCTGATTGGGTATCAGGCGCAGACGTGCACGATGTGCCTCTCATGGTCGCACACCAGCTGTTTGTTCATCGAGTGGAACCCTTTTTGGTTTATGAAGAGCGGCCTATCATGGGCCTGTGCTCCTAGGGGGACATGAATCCCGTCGATAACCCCCTGGATCTGGGCCATTCCAGCGATGACAGTGAACCCCGCTGCCCGGGCATCCTGGTGGGCTTGGACCACATTGAAGTTGATATATTGTGCTGAGCAAATATACAGGGCCTCTGTGAAGGCACCGATGTACCTGTGCACCGAGGTCTGCCAGATCCCGCTCAGGTCCCCACTCAGCACCTGGAAGGACCTGGTTCGATTTTGGCCTTGGATGGAGTTTGCACGTTCTTCCCGTGTCTGCGTGGGTTTCCTCCGAGTGCTCCGGTTTCCTCCCTTTTGTGAGGGCCACGAAGAATCCAGCACGAGTTGAAGGATAGAAAGAAATAACATTTATTTACAATAACATATATATACAACAGCAGCAGCAACTCCCTTGCTGCTCACTCCTCTCTAGCTGGTTCCAAACTGGCCAGCTCTATTTATGCAGGGAATCTGCTCATGATTTCTCCGCCCCCCTTCATTGGGGAAGCTCATACTCCCAAAGGATTGTGGGATTGCCATTAGCCCCCAGTCAGTGGTAAGCAGGCAGGTTATAACATCCCTCACCCCAAAGTTCAAGGAATCCACCGAAGACCCTGGCAAAGGAGGGCGTCGGACTCGTTTTGTCGCAGGCCGGACACCATTTGCACGCGGCGCTGGATCGGGCGGCGTGTAACGAGACGGAGACCGGCGTTTCCGTGATGAACGGCTTAACGGTTGTACATCCACGGCCCGTGGGCCTGAGGATTCCCCCTCTGAGGCGTCCTGTGTCTCCATCTCGGAGTCGGAGTCCGCTGCCTCCGTCATCTCGGCGTCTCTATCTCCACGCGGTTCTGTAACGACCTGCGCAGGCTTTGAGTGCGGAGCCAGAGGAAGATTCTGAGGAATACTCTGTGTCTGGTCTCTGTGGCTGTAGAAATTAGCTCCGGGGGCGGGGAATCTTTGGAAGAGATGGTCTTCTGGACCGAACGTGGTCTACATGTTTGCGCTGGAGACGACCCTGGGCTTGCACCTGGTAAGAGATAGGGCCCGATCGGTGAAAGATAACGCCAGGGACCCACTGGGCACCACCAGCAAAATTTCGAATGAACACTGGGTCACCGGGCGCAAACTGCCGAATCGGCCGATGCCAAGAAAGTCCCTGTCCCTGCCGTTCTTGTGTGCGGCGTACTTTTGCACCAATGTCCGGGAAAACCATGCTAAGGCGGGTGCGAAGTCTCCGGCCCATTAGGGGTTCTGTGGGAGCTTCCCCAGTCACCGCATGGGGGGTGGTCCTATACGAAAACAAAAAACGAGCCAGTCTCGTGTCCATAGACCTGGAAGACGGCTTCTTTAGGCCCTGTTTGAATGTCTGCACTGCGCGCTCCACCAACCCATTGGAAACCGGGTGGTATGGAGCGGTGCGGATATGGCATATGCCGTTCATCTTCATGAACCTCACAAACTCCTCACTTGTGAACGGAGTGCCGTTGTCTGTGACCAGCACCTCGGGGAGGCCATGCATACTGAAAGACAAACGCATCTTCTCGATTGTTGCGCAGGACGTTGTGCCTACCTTCTTATGCACCTCTAACCATTTCGACTGGGCATCGATTAATAGAAGGAACATGGATCCTTGAAAAGGGCCGGCAAAATCTGCATGCAAGCGTGCCCAAGGCCGCCCTGGCCATTCCCAGTGATGTAGGGGCGCGGCCGGCGGAAGCTTCTGATGCTCCTGGCAAATGGAGCAGTTTTGGGCCACCTTCTCAATGTCGGTGTCGAGGCCTGGCCACCAGACATAACTCCGGGCCAACATTTTCATTTTGGTCACACCCGGATGCCCATTGTGCAAGTCCCTTAGTATCAGCTCCTGTCCTTTTTCCAGGACAATCACACGCGTCCCCCACAAGAGGATACCGTCTTCCACGCTGAATTCTGACAGCTTGGAGGAAAAAGCCCACAACTCACCTGGGAGCTGTCTATGCTGCCCACCATACAGGACTATGTGCCGAACCTTTGACAGGACTGGCTCCACTCACGGATCTGTGATGCCGGGACAGGCAAGGTGTCCATAAAATTTAGGTTTGCAACTACCTCACCGGTCGTGGGGGTCGACATGGGGCCGGTCGATAAAGGCAATCGGCTCAGTGCGTCGGCATTCGCTATCTGGGTTCCTTGTTTGTGCTCCAGAGAATACTCATATGCAGCGAGCAACAAAGCCCAGCGCTGGATCCGTGCGGAAGCAATGGGCGGTATTGGCTTATCCTCTTGGAAAAGTCCCAGCAGAGGGTTATGATCAGTCACAGTAGTGAAGTGGCGGCCATATACGTACTGGTGGAAGCGTTTCACCGCAAAGACCACTGCCAGGCCCTCCTTCTCGATCCGCGCGTACTTCTTTTCCGCTGCAGTCAATGTGCGGGAGGCGAAAGCTATCGGCCGCTCGGCCCCGTTCTCCATCTCGGCCCCAATACCATACGGGGATGCATCACACGTGATGAGCAAAGGCTTTCAAGGATCATAGTGGGTTAGTAACCCAGACGACAACAATTGTTGCTTTACCCGCCGGAAAGCGGTTTCTTGCAGCTGACCCCAAACCCAGGTGTGATTTTTCTTTAGCAGCAGGTGCAAGGGGGCCAGCGTAGTTGCCAGATTGGGGAGGAACTTCCCGTAATAGTTTACGAGACCGAGAAAAGAACGAAGATGCAAAGTGTCAGTCGGGGTGGGGGCATGTTGAATTGCACGCACCTTCTCTGCGACGGGGTGCAGACCCTCGCGGTCCACCCGATAACCTAGGTAGACTACTTCCTTCGCCTGAAAGACTCACTTTGTACAACGTAAACGGACTCCAGCCTCTGAAAAGCGTCGAAGGACAGCCTCCAGATTTTCCAAATGTTCCTGCTCCGACGTCCCTGTAATCAAAATGTTGTCTCAGTAGACAGCGACACGCGGTAAACCTCTCAAGATGCCCTCCATGACGCGTTGCAAAATAGCGCAGGCAGAGGACACCCCAAAGGGCAACCGTGTATGTTCATACAGGAGCCGGTGTGTATTAATAGTTACATATGGCCGGGAGGCAGGGTCCAGCTCCAACTGTAGGTAGGCGTGACTCATATCTAATTTCGTGAACGAGCGTCCACCTGCAAGCTTCGCGTAGAGATGCTCTATGCGAGGCATTGGATATCGGTCGAGTCGGGAAGTCGTATTCACTGTACGTTTATAGTTGCCGCACAAGCGAACTGTGGCATCTGGCTTCATTACAGGTACAATTGGTGCTGCCCAGTCAGCGAAACAGACGGGCCTGATAATACCCAAAGTCTCCAAATGAGTGAGCTCCCCTTCTACCTTCTCGAGCAAGGCGTAAGGCACCGGGCGCGCCCAGAAATAGCGCGGCGTGGCTCCTGGTTCAACTGGGATACGGGCTACGGCCCTTTTTATTTTCCTCAAACCAGGCTGGAATACATCTGGGTATCGTCCAAGCACCTCAATCAACCCTTCAGAAACTGTTTGGAGGATGTGCTGCCATTGCAACCGCAAATGGCACAACCAGTCCCGACCCAACAGGCTGGGCCCGTGGCCGCATCACGATAAGTGGGAAACGCCCCTCTGGCATCCATAAACAACAGGGGTCATTGTAGTTCCTGCAATGTCCAGTGGTTCCCCCGTGTAGGTGGCCAACCTGGCCTGTGAGTCGGTTAATGTAAGGGTCTGTATACCCTGCTTGATGCGGTCGAATGTCCTCTGGGCGATCACGGAGACCGCTGCGCCAGTATCCAACTCCATCTCAAGCGGGTGGCCATTGACCCGTACTGTCACCTTAATGGGGGCCACACGGGGAGCTGCCACACAATGCAGCTGCAGGCAGTCGTCCTCCGTCTCCACGTCCTCAGGAGTAGTCGCCGCAGGTTCATCCACATGGAAGGTACGGCCTCTGGGCTGGTCCCAGTTTCGGTCAGAACGACGGCGGCTCTGGCGCCCCCCAGGACCGGCGTCTGCGACTGGGTCGGCGCCCACAGGTCCGACACTGACATTGCTCCGCACCCATTGGTTCTGGAGAAGGCTCCCTTCGGGGAGGAATGTCCGACGGCCACGGGCATCGATCTGGACGTCACCTTGCCCAAGGTACCACAGGGGTGCGAGGGGGACGCTTTTGGACGGAAGGGGTTGTGCCCCAAGGCATGCACTTCCATTCCCTGTAGCTCCTGTACTCCTCGCTCTGCGCTCTCTCGCGACAATACCATTTGAATGGCCTGTTGAAAAGTCAATGTTGGCTCCGCTAACAACTTTCTCTGGGTGGCTGCATTGTTAATACCGCAAACCAAACGGTCGCGTAACATTTCTGACAAGGTCTCACCATAGTCACAGTACTCCGCAATCCTGCGTAGCCTGGATAGAAAATCGGCAAGGGATTCTCCAGGGGTCCTCTCAGCGGTATTAAACCGGTAACGCTGGACTATCGTGGACGGGGTTGGGTTAAAATGTTGCCCCACTAAGTTCACAAGTTCATCAAACGCCTTGGTGTCCGGCGCAGCTGGGTACGTAAGGCTCCTAATCACCCCAAACGTATGCGGCCCGCAGGCGGTGAGCAATATGACCACCTGGCGCTCGTTTTCAGTGATGTTGTTTGCCCGGAAATAGTAACGCATCCGTTGTGAGTACTGGTTCCAGCTTTCCAGCGCAGCATCAAAAACATCCAAACGTCCGTACAGAGGCATGGTATAATAGAAAACAACTTCCAACCTGTATCCAACAAAATTCCAGGGAGGTGGCTTCAGCAGCGTAGACAGCTATCCACTTTAACCCTCGTCGCCAGGTTTGTGAGGGCCACGAAGAACCCAGCACGAGTTGAAGGATAGAAAGAAATAACATTTATTTACAATAACATATATATACAACAACAGCAGCAACTCCCTTGCTGCTCATCCCTTTCTAGCTGGTTCCAAACTGGCCAGCTTTATTTATGCAGGGAATCTGCTAATGATTTCTCCGCCCTCCTCATTGGGGAAGCTGGTACTCCCAAAGGATTGTGGGATTTCCATTAGTCCCCAGCCAGTGGTAAGCAGGCAGGTTACACCACTCCCACAGTCCAAAGATGTGCAGGTTAGGTGGATTGGCTCTCTGTGTCCAGTGATGTGCAGGTTAAGTGTGGTTACTGGGTAGCAGGGAAAGGGTGGGGGCCTGGTAAGGGTGCTCTTTCAGAGGGTCAGTGCAGACTCGATGGGCTGAATGACCTCCTTCTGCACTGTAGGGATTCTATGATTCTATGACAGGCGCTGCCAGTATACACGAGGTTAATGTGGCTCCTCCTTCCCACCTCCTCCTCGGCCTGTCGGGCAGCTGGCTCTCCACCCTCACCGGCTGCCTCCTGTTCCTCTGGAGCAGACTCCGGTGCTGCAGCATCCTCCCCGAGAAGCTCCAGCTCGTGCACCCCCCAGGGCTGCGGCGACACGGGTGAAGGCCATTCCTGGTTGGATTCCGATAGCCATTGTCTGCAGGGGGTGAAAGGCAGACATGTCAGCATGGTGCGTACCACCCGAGCCCAACCAGGTCCAACAGGCGGCACGGTGGCCCCAGCCTACAATGCAGCCCCCCCCCCCCCCCCACCGCCATGTCCCTCTCCCCTCTCCTCCCTCCTCGCTACACCGTCTCCGACCCTGGCAGACGCCACCCCCCCCCCCCCCCCACCGCCATGTCCCTCTCCCCTCTCCTCCCTCCTCACTACACCGTCTCCGACCCTGGCAGACGCCCCCCCCCCCCCATGTCCCTCTCCCCTCTCCTCCCTCCTCACTACACCATCTCCGACCCTGGCAGACGCCACCCCCCCTCCACCGCCATGTCCCTCCCCTCTCTCCCTCGGCAGGCTCGGCATCTGTTTCCCCATTCTTAGAACCACAAGTGAAACTCGCCGTCGGTAATTCCTACTGGCTGAGACGGAGAATCCCGGCGGCCCCGAAGAATACCGGGTCGAGCCCGTTAATGATATGCAGAGTAGAATGCATTGTCGCCGCTGTTGAGGCATTCCAGAGCATGGTATTCCAGAGCACGGCATTCCGGAGCATCGCATTCCGGAGCATCGCATTCCGGAGCACAGCATTCCGGAGCATGGCATTCCGGAGCATCGCATTCCGGAGCATCGCATTCCGGAGCATGGTATTCCAGAGCATGGCATTCCGGAGCATCGCATTCCGGAGCATCGCATTCCGGAGCATGGCATTCCGGAGCATCGCATTCCGGAGCATGGTATTCCACAGCATGGCATTCCGGAGCATCGCATTCCGGAGCATGGTATTCCACAGCATGGCATTCCGGAGCATGGCATTCCGGAGCATGGCATTCCGGAGCATCGCATTCCGGAGCATCGCATTCCGGAGCATGGTATTCCACAGCATGGCATTCCGGAGCATCGCATTCCGGAGCATGGTATTCCACAGCATGGCATTCCGGAGCATCGCATTCCGGAGCATCGCATTCCGGAGCATGGCATTCCGGAGCACGGCATTCCGGAGCACAGCATTCCGGAGCACGGCATTCCGGAGCACAGCATTCCGGAGCATGGCATTCCGGAGCACGGCATTCCGGAGCATCGCATTCCGGAGCATGGCATTCCGGAGCACAGCATTCCAGAGCACGGCATTCCGGAGCATCGCATTCCGGAGCATGGCATTCCGGAGCACGGCATTCCGGCGCATGGCATTCCGGAGCACGGCATTCCGGAGCACGGCATTCCGGAGCATCGCATTCCGGAGCATGGCATTCCGGAGCACGGCATTCCGGCGCATGGCATTCCGGAGCACGGCATTCCGGAGCACGGCATTCCAGAGCACGGCATTCCAGAGCATGGCATTCCGGAGCACGGCATTCCGGAGCATGGCATTCCAGGGCCCCGGTGCTGGCCACGATTCTCGGCTCACGGTGATTCTCCGCCCAATCGCATTCCGCGATTCCCGCGTCGCTGGAAAGAGGATCCCGCTTGAGGGGTTTGTCTTATGAAGTGAGGCCTATACTATCCCCAGTTTAGAAGATTGATGGGGGATCTAATTGACGTATACAAGATGCTAAAAGGTATGGACAAAGTAAAGGTAGGGCGGATGCTTCCTCTTGCAGGGTAATCGAGAACAAGAGGTCATGATCTCAGGATGACTGGGAGCACATCTAAAATAGAGATGAGGAGCAATTACTGCTCTTAAAGGGTGGTGACTCTGTGGAATTCACTACCCCAGCGCACAGTGAATGCCGGGACATTGAGTAAATCTAAGGAGGAGACAGACAGATTGTTAATCAGGAATGGGTTGCGGGGTTATAGAGAACGGACAGGAGAGTGGAGTTGAGTCTGAGAGGAGGTCAGCTAGGACCAGATTGAATGACAGAGTGGGCCGGAGGGGCTGAATTGCCCAATCCTGCTCCTAGTTCCAAGGTTCTTCTGGTGAGTCAGGAGGCAATGCTGTGTGTCCTGCCCCTGGCGATTTTGGAATCGTGCTTGAAGACATCAGTGTTGGGCCACTTGCTGCCGTTGAGTTGGCTTGATGTGAGGTTGGGGCTGCCATCTCGCTGGTTGATGGTGATGTTCGGGACGCCATCTCGCTGGTTGATTGTGATGTTGGGGATGCCATCTCGCTGGTTGATGTGAGGTTGGGGCTGCCATCTCGCTGATTGATGGTGATGTTGGGGATGCCATCTCGCTGGTTGATGGTGATGTTGGGGCTGCCATCTCGCTGGTTGATGGTGATGTTGGGGATGCCATCTCGCTGGATGATGGTGATGTTGGGGCTGCCATCTCGCTGGTTGATGGTGATGTTGGGGATGCCATCTCGCTGGATGATGGTGATGTTGGGGATGCCATCTCGCTGGTTGATGTGAGGTTGGGGATGCCATCTCGCTGGTTTATGGTGATGTTGGGGATGCCATCTCGCTGGATGATGGTGATGTTGGGGCTGCCATCTCGCTGGTTGATGGTGATGTTGGGGATGCCATCTCGCTGGTTGATGGTGATGTTGGGGCTGCTATCTCGCCGGTTAATGGTGATGTTGGGGATGCCATCTCGCTGGTTGATGGTGATGTTGGGGTTGCCATCTCGCTGGTTGATGGTGATGTTGGGGTTGCCATCTCGCTGGTTGATGGTGATGTTGGGGATGCCATCTCGCTGGTTGATGGTGATGTTGGGGATGCCATCTCGCTGGTTAATGGTGATGTTGGGGATGCCATCTCGCTGGATGATGGTGATGTTGGGGATGCCATCTCGCTGGTTGATGGTGATGTTGGGGTTGCCATCTCGCCGGTTGATGGTGATGTTGGGGTTGCCATCTCGCTGGTTGATGGTGATGTTGGGGCTGCCATCTCGCTGGTTGATGGTGATGTTGGGGTTGCCATCTCGCTGGTTGATGGTGATGTTGGGGTTGCCATCTCGCTGGTTGATGCTGATGTTCGGGATGCCATGTCGCTGGTTGATGGTGATGTTGGGGTTGCCATCTCGCTGGTTGATGGTGATGTTGGGGCTGCCATCTCGCTGGTTAATGGTGATGTTGGGGATGCCATCTCGCTGGTTGATGGTGATGTTGGGGATGCCATCTCGCTGGTTGATGGTGATGTTGGGGATGCCATCTCGCTGGTTGATGGTGATGTTCGGGATGCCATCTCGCTGGTTTATGGTGATGTTGGGGACGCCATCTCGCCGGTTGATGGTGATGTTGGGGATGCCATCTCGCCGGTTGATGGTGATGTCGGGGATGCCATCTCGCCGGTTGATGGTGATGTTGGGGATGCCATCTCGCCGGTTGATGGTGATGTTGGGGATGCCATCTCGCTGGTTGATGGTGATGTTGGGGATTCCATCACACCGGTTGATGGTGATGTTGGGGCTGCCATCTCGCTGGTTGATGGTGATGTTGGGGTTGCCATCTCGCCGGTTGATGGTGATGTTGGGGATGCCATCTCGCTGGTTGATGCTGATGTTGGGGATGCCATCTCGCTGGTTGATGGTGATGTTGGATGCCATCTCGCTGGATGATGGTGATTTTGGGGATGCCATCTCGCTGGTTTGATGGTGATGTTGGGGATGCCATCTCGCTGGTTAATGGTGATGTTCGGGACGCCATCTCGCTGGTTGATGGTGATGTTGGGGGTGCCATCTCGCTGGATGATGGTGATGTTGGGGATGCCATCTCGCTGGTTGATGGTGATGTTGGGGATGCCATCTCGCTGGATGATGGTGATGTTGGGGATGCCATCTCGCTGGTTGATGGTGATGTTGGGGATGCCATCTGGCTGGTTGATGGTGATGTTCGGGACGCCATTTCGCTGGTTGATGGTGTTGTTGGGGCTGTCATCTCGCCGGTTAATGGTGATGTTGGGGATGCCATCTCGCTGGTTGATGGTGATGTTGGGGATGCCATCTCGCTGGTTGATGGTGATGTTGGGGACGCCCATCTCGCTGGATGATGGTGATGTTGGGGACGCCCATCTCGCTGGTTGATGGTGGTGTTGGGGATGCCATCTCGCTGGATGATGGTGATGTTGGGGACGCCCATCTCGCTGGTTGATGGTGATGTTGGGGATGCCATCTTGCTGGTTTATGGTGATGTTGGGGATACCATCTCGCCGGTTGATGGTGGTGTTGGGGCTGCCATCTCGCTGGTTGATGGTGATGTTGGGGCTGCCATCTCGCTGGTTGATGGTGATGTTGGGGATACCACCTCGCTGGATGATGGTGATGTTGGGGATGCCATCTCGCTGGTTGATGGTGATGTTGGGGACGCCCATCTCGCTGGATGATGGTGATGTTGGGGATGCCATCTCGCTGGTTGATGGTGATGTTGGGGTTGCCATCTTGCTGGTTGATCGTGGTTATGGGGATTCCATTACACCGGTTGATGGTGATGTTGGGGATGCCATCTCGCTGGATGATGCTGATGTTGGGGTTGCCATCTCGCCGGTTGATGCTGATGTTGGGGTTGCCATCTCGCCGGTTGATGGTGATGTTGGGGATGCCATCTCGCTGCTTGATGGTGATGTTGGGGATGCCATCTCGCTGGTTGATGCTGATGTTGGGGTTGCCATCTCGCCGGTTGATGCTGATGTTGGGGTTGCCATCTCGCCGGTTGATGGTGATGTTGGGGATGCCATCTCGCTGGTTGATGGTGATGTTGGGGATGTCATCTCGCTGGTTGATGGTGATGTTGGGGATGCCATCTCGCTGGTTGATGGTGATGTTGGGGATGCCATCTCGCTGGTTGATGGTGATATTGGGGATGCCATCTCGCTGGTTGATGCTGATGTTCGGGATGCCATCTCGCTGGTTGATGGTGATGTTGGGGATGCCATCTCGCTGGTTTATGGTGATGTTGGGGACGCCATCTCGCTGGATGATGGTGATGTTGGGGATGCCATCTCGCTGGTTGATGGTGATGTTGGGGCTGCCATCTCGCTGGTTGATGGTGATGTTGGGGATGCCATCTCGCTGGTTGATGGTGATTTTGGGGATGCCATCTCACTGGTTTGATGGTGATGTTGGGGATGCCATCTCGCTGCTTTGATGGTGATGTTGGGGATGCCATCTCGCTGGTTGATGGTGATGTTGGGAATGCCATCTCGCTGGTTGATGGTGATGTTGGGGATGCCATCTCGCTGGTTGATGGTGGTGTTGGGGACGCCATCTTGCTGGTTGATGGTGATGTTCGGGATGCCATCTCGCTGGTTGATGGTGATGTTCGGGATGTCATCTCGCTGGTTGATGGTGATGTTCGGGACGCCATCTCGCTGGTTGATGGTGGTGTTGGGGATGCCATCTCGCTGGATGATGGTGATGTTGGGGATGCCATCTCGCTGGTTGATGGTGATGTTGGGGATGCCATCTCGCTGGTTTATGGTGATGTTGGGGATACCATCTCGCCGGTTGATGGTGATGTTGGGGCTGCCATCTCGCTGGTTGATGGTGATGTTGGGGCTGCCATCTCGCTGGTTGATGGTGATGTTGGGGATACCACCTCGCTGGATGATGGTGATGTTGGGGATGCCATCTCGCTGGATGATGGTGATGTTGGGGCTGCCATCTCGCTGGTTGATGGTGATGTTGGGGATGCCATGTCGCTGGTTAATGGTGATGTTGGGGATGCCATCTCGCTGGATGATGGTGATTTTGGGGATGCCATCTCGCTGGTTGATGGTGATATTGGGGCTGCCATCTCGCCGGTTGATGGTGATGTTGGGGATGCCATCTCGCTGGATGATGGTGATGTTGGGGACGCCATCTCGCTGATTGATGGTGATGTTGGGGATGCCATCTGGCTGGTTGATGGTGATGTTGGGGATGCCATCTCGCTGGTTGATGGTGATATTGGGGCTGCCATCTCGCTGGATGATGGTGATGTTGGGGATGCCATCTCGCTGGATGATGGTGATGTTGGGGACGCCATCTCGCTGATTGATGGTGATGTTGGGGATGCCATCTGGCTGGTTGATGGTGATGTTGGGGATGCCATCTCGCTGGTTGATGGTGATGTTGGGGATGCCATCTCGCTGGTTGATGGTGTTGTTGGGGACGCCATCTCGCTGGTTGATGGTGATGTTGGGGACGCCATCTCGCTGGTTGATGGTGATGTTGGGGACGCCATCTCGCCGGTTGATGGTGATGTTGGGGATGCCATCTCGCCGGTTGATGGTGATGTTGGGGATGCCATCTGGCTGGTTGATGGTGATGTTGGGGACGCCATCTCGCTGGTTGATGGTGATGTTGGGGACGCCATCTCGCTGGTTGATGGTGATGTTGGGGCTGCCATCTCGCTGGTTGATGGTGATGTTGGGGACGCCATCTCGCTGGTTGATGGTGATGTTGGGGATGCCATCTCGCTGGTTGATGGTGATGTTGGGGACGCCATCTCACTGGTTGATGGTGATGTTGGGGACGCCATCTCGCTGGATGATGGTGATTTTGGGGATGCCATCTCGCCGGTTGATGGTGATGTTGGGGATGCCATCTCGCTGGTTGATGGTGATGTTCGGGATGTCATCTCACTGGTTGATGGTGATGTTCGGGACGCCATCTTGCTGGTTGATGGTGATGTTGGGGACGCCATCTCGCTGGTTGATGGTGATGTTGGGGACGCCATCTCGCTGGATGATGGTGATTTTGGGGATGCCATCTCGCCGGTTGATGGTGATGTTGGGGATGCCATCTCGCCGGTTGATGGTGATGTTGGGGATGCCATCTCGCTGGTTGATGGTGATGTTGGGGATGCCATCTCGCTGGTTGATGGTGATGTTCGGGACGCCATCTCGCTGGTTGATGGTGATGTTGGGGACGCCATCTTGCTGGTTGATGGTGATGTTGGGGATGCCATCTCGCTGGATGATGGTGATGTTGGGGTGCCATCTTGCTGGTTGATGGTGATGTTCGGGACGCCATCTCGCTGGTTGATGATGATGTTCGGGATGCCATCTCGCTGGTTGATGGTGATGTTGGGGACGCCATCTCGCTGGTTGATGGTGATGTTGGGGACGCCATCTTGCTGGTTAATGGTGATGTTTTAAATATAAAAGCTAAATAAATAGTATAGACGACTTTGGATATAATCTGACACAAAATATCTCTTAAAAGTTTAATTGCAAAAGTTTAATTTAAATGGATAAGTCATGGCAGGACAGCTCCAAGCCGTGGTCTGTTCCTCTTGCTCCATGTGGCAGGCTGGGGACAGTTGCAGTCCCCAGGGCCAGCACGTGTACAGGAAATATCTCCAGTTACAACTCCTGGAAGTTCTAGTTTCAGAGCTGGAGCGGCGGCTGGAGACACGGTGGAGCATCCGCGAGTCGCGGAGTATCGTGGATAGCACGTATAGAGAGGTGGGCACACCGCAGGCTCAGACTCCGCAGGCAGGAAGGGAATGGGTGACCACCAGACAGAGAAAGAGAGCGAGGCAGGTAGTGCAGGAATCTCCTGTGGCCATTCCCCTGCAGAACAGATACACCACTTTGGATGCTGTTAAGGGGAATGGCCTCTCAGGGAAAAACAGCAACAGCCAAACCCGTGGCACCACGATTGGTTCTGCTGGAGGGGAGGGTGATAAGTGTGACAGTGCAATAGTTATAGGGGATTCAATTGTAAGGGGAATATACTGGCGTTTCTGTGGCCGCAAATGAGGCTCCAGGATGTTATGTTGCCTCCCTGGTGCTAGGGTCAAGGATGTCTTGCAGCGGGTCCAGGACATTCTGGAGGGGGAGGGTGAACACCCAGTGGTCGTGGTACACATCGGTACAAATGACATGGGTTAAAAAAAAAGGATGAGGTCCTAAAAGCAGAATACAGGGAGCTAGGAAGGAAGTTAAGAAATCGGACCTCAAAGGCAGTGATCCCAGGATTACTACCAGTGCCACGTGCTGGTCAGAGTAGGAATGACAGGATATATAGGATGAATACGTGGCTGAAGAGATGGTGTCAGGGGGAGGGTTTCAGATTCCTGGGGCATTGGGACCGGTTCTGGGGGAGGTGGGACTGTACAAACTGGACGGGTTACACCTGGGCAGGACTGGAGCTGATGTCCTAGGGGGGCTATTTGCTAGAGCGGTTGGGGAGGGTTTAAACTAATATGCCAGGTGGGTGAGAATTTATGCAAGGAGTCAGAGAAAGAGGGAGCAAGGACAAAAGCAAAAGGTAGAAAAGTGAACAAGTGAACTGTGTGGAGTCTGCACGTTCTCCCCGTGCCTGCGTGGGTTTCCTCCGGGTGCTCCAGTTTCCTCCCACAGTCCAAAGACGAGCAGGTTAGGTGGATTGGCCTTGCTAAATTGCCCTTAGTGACCAGAAAGGTTAGGAGGGGTTATTGGGTTATGGGGATAGGGTGGAAGTGAGGGTTTAAGTAGGTCGGTGCAGACTCGATGGGCCGAATGGCCTCCGTCTGCACTGTATGTTCTACGAATCTATGAATCTAAAAGTGACAGGTGGCGAAATCAAGGGCAAAATTCAAACAGGGCAGTAGAGAAAAATATTGGGAGCAAGACAAGCATTGTGAAAAAGACAAGCTTAAAGGCTCTGTGCCTCATTGCACGGAGCATTTGCAATAAAGTGGATGAACTAATCGCGCAGATAGATATAAATGGGTCTGATATAATTGGGATTACAGAGACATGGCTGCAGGGTGACCAGGGATGGGAACTGAATGTCCCAGGGTTCTCAGTATTTAGGAAGGACAGGGATAAAAGAAAAGGTGGTGGCGTGGCACTGCTGGGTAAAGAGGAAATTAACACAATAGTGAGAAAGGATATTGGCTCTGACAATGTGGAATCTGGATGGGTTGAATTGAAAAATACCAAGGGACAAAAAACATTAGTGGGTGTCATATATAGACCCCCAAACTGCAGTGGTGAGGTTGGGAATGGCATTAAACAAGAAATTAGAGATGCATGTAATAAGGGAATATCGGTGATCATGGGTGATTTTAATCTTCACCTAGATTGGGCAAATCAAATTAGCCACAATGCCGTAGAGGAGGAATTCCTGGAGTGTATACGGGATGGTTTTCTTGACCAATATGTGGAGGAACCAACTAGAGAGCAGGCCATCTTAGTACTGTGTAATGAGAAGGGAATTATTGCCAATCTAGCTGTACGAGACCCCTTGGGGATGAGCGACCATAACATGATAGAATTTTTTATCAAGGTGGAGAGTGAAGTAATTGATTCGGAGACCACGGTGCTGACTCTTAATAAAGGGAACTATGAGGATATGAGGCGTGAGTTGGCCTTGATAGATTGGGGAGAGTTACTTAAAGGGATGACAGTGGATAGACAATGGCAAACATTCAACAAACACATGGAGAAACTACAGCAACTGTTCATTCCTGTCTGGCACAAAGGCAAAGGGGGTAAGAGGGCCAATCCATGGCTTACAAAGGAAATTAGAAATAGTATCCGATACAAGGAAGAAGCATACAGATTGGCCAAGAAAAATAATAGGTCTGAAGATTGGGAGCAGTTTAGAATTCAGCAAAGAAGGACGAAGGGATTGATTAAGAAGGGGAAAGTACAGTACGAAAGGAAGCTTGCAGGGAACATAAAGCCTGACACTAAGAATTTCTACATATATCTGAAGAGAAAGAGATTGGGAAAGAGAAATGTAGGCCCCCTACAGACAGAAACAGGGGAATGCATAATAAGGGGCAAAGAAATGGCTGAGCAATTAAATACTTTGGTTCTGTCTTCACAAATGAGGACACAAATCAGATCCCAGAAATGTTGGAGAATGAAAGGTTTAGTGAGAGGGAAGAACTGAGGGAGATCAACATTAGTAGAGAAATGGTGCTGGGAAAACTGATGGGATTGAAGGCGGATAAATCCCCAGGGCCTGAGAATCTGCATCCCAGAGTGCTTAAGGAGGTGGCTCTGGAAATAGTGGAAGCATTGGTGGTCATCTTCCGGGATTCTATAGACTCCAGAACTGTCCCTGCTGATTGGAGGGTAGCTCACGTCACTCCGATATTAAAAAAGGGAGCCAATCCACCTACCCTGCACATCTTTTTGGGTTGTGGGGGTGAGACCCACGCAGACACGGGGAGAACGTGCAAACGCACGCGGACAGTGACACAGGGCCGGGATCGAACCCGGATCCTCAGCGCTGTAGGCAGCAGTGCTAACCACTGTGCCACCGTGCCGCCCACTAGTCCAGTGACATTAACACTACTACACCCACAGTCTCCCCAGGACAACATAAGACCATAAGAGTAGAGTGGGCCCATCGAGTCTGCTCCGCCATTCAATGAGATCATGGCTGACCTGATATATTCCTCAGCTCCACCTTTCCACCTTACCCCCCATTATCTTCGATTCCCTTACTGATTAAAACCTCAGCCTTGAACCAGGGCGAGCTCCCCTACTTTTTCCTCAAAAAGGCATCATGGTCTCTTTTACATCGCCCCCTGCAGGCAGATGGGGCCTCGGGTTAACATGTCACCTCAAGGACGGCACCCCTGACAGGGCAGGGCTCCCTCTCGATGTGTGAGCCCAGGCCCTGGATTGGGGCTTGACTCAGGGGTGATCATGCGGCTGGGACCGAAAATGAAAGTTACTTTGGGGTTTTCAACGGACAACTTTACTGAGCGGGAATGTGAGTCGAAGCAATTGGTCAGCTCTGTCAGGAGGGGATGTTCTCGACATTGGGAAAAAATGGTGCATCTTCAAAAGCAACAAGAAGGCAGCTCTGCACCAATAGGTCAGAGGAAGGACATGAAGGTAAGGCAAAACCAAAGTGGCTGACTGGTGACGGGCAAGGACAAATCAACTGAGACGTAAATGCTTTTATAGAATAAAGAAAAATAATTATCAGGAGGATAGGGATAAGTATCATGTAAAATGGAAGGCAACAAAAGCTCCTATTAGAGCAGTTAAAAGGTCAATGGAGAAGGAGATGTCTGAGGTAGGATTGATAAAAGCTTTTCAAGCTGTCAGAGGCCCATTAAAGATTGCAAAGGGCCATTAAACGATTCCTCGGGACAGAATTATATGGACTCCCGTGGTATAATGCAGAAACCTTGAATGATTACTTTGCATCAATCTTCATTCCTGTGAACGGTGTTCAGTTACCAGTAATCGGATGCACTTTTCCGATGCTCTGCCTCTCACCCCTCCACCTCCACAACCTTGAGCTCATCCAAAGCTCCCTGAGTCCTAATCCCCATCAAAGACCATTTCACCCAGCAGCCCCTGGGCTCGGTGACCGCCATCAACTCCAGGTCTGCCGACACCTCGATTTAAAATGGCGAACGGCAAAGGCTGAAGGGAAATTCAGCCAACACAGGCAGAAACCAGCAGGTGCAGGTTTGCTGTGTATTTAACTCCGCAAAAGCCCAGACAGCATCGATACCAGCGACCATCAGCATAATAATGTAGCGGCCATCTACATACTGATGAGCAATCCCCGGGAACAATAGCAACATTTGGGACACACAAAACTAAGCCAGACTCCCCGGCGCCAGCAGGAGCCAACACAAAAGAGGTTAACAAACACCTCAAGACCGCCCATCGATCAGGGAACCGCTCCAGTATTGGAGAAATCGAACCAAGCGATTGGAACGAAGTCCAATCACCTGGAACCAGGTACAGGGTCCGCCCCGAAAGGCGGGAAGCCCCTGGGGACTATAAAAGTTAAGCCCCAAGTTCAAATCGTTCCCCTGACCGGGTAACTCAGCAATGCGAAGCAACCCCTGAGAGTGAACTGTCCAAGCTGCCGCATCCCTGAAGTAAGTCTCAAGCCGACGCCCGCTACGAGATAGGCGCTCCTAGCTACCAGTCCATACCGGCTTTCAATCCCGCAGTTTCAGATTCCAAACGAAAGGCCATTTGTTCCCCTGACCTGGTGGGCCAGTCCGAAGTTAAGTATAGGCCTGTTAGTTGTAGAAGTAGCTTAGACGTAGAATTTGTGCATGAGTAGCGATTACTGTGTATAATAAATGTGCTTTGATCTGAATCTTACTAATCGGTGTGTTGAGTTATTGATCATTACTCGAACTTCAATCTCGTGGCGGAATCATAAAGATACCTGGCGATTCGAGAGCAAAGGTTATAAAACAGAGCAAATTGAACCAACCAAAAGTTAGCAACAACCCTGCACTCCTCCTATCTCTGTTGCTTCCTCCAGCCCCACAACCCTCCGAGAACCCTGCACTCCTCCGATCTCTGTCGCATCCTCCAACCACACAACCCTCCGAGAACCCTGCACTCCTCCGATCTCTGTATTTCCTCCAGCCCCACAACCCTCCGAGAACCCTGCACTCCTCCGATCTCTGTCGCTCCCTCCAGCCCCACAACTCTCCGGGAACCCGGCACTCCTCCGATCTCTGTCGCTCCCTCCAGCCTCACAACCCTCCGAGAACCCTGCAGTCCTTCTATCTCTGTACTTCCTCCAGCCCACAACCCTCCGAGAACCCTGCACTCCTCCTATCTCTGTCGCTTCCTCCACCCTCACAACCCTCCGAGAACCCTGCACTCCTCCTATCTCTGTTGCTTCCTCCAGCCCCACAACCCTCCGAGAACCCTGCACTCCTCCTATCTCTGTCGCTTCCTCCACCCTCACAACCCTCCGTGAACCCTGCACTCCTCCGATCTCTGTCGCTCCCTCCAGCCCCACAACCCTCCGGGAACCCTGCACTCCTCCGATCTCTGTCGCTCCCTCCAGCCCCACAACCCTCCGAGAACCCTGCACTCCTCCTATCTCTGTTGCTTCCTCCAGCCCCATAACCCTCCGAGAACCCTGCACTCCTCCTATCTCTGTACTTCCTCCAGCCTCACAACCCTCCGAGATCCCTGCACTCCTCCTATCTCTGTCGCTTCCTCCACCCTCACAACCCTCCGAGAACCCTGCACTCCTCCTATCTCTGTACTTCCTCCAGCCCCACAACCCTCCGAGAACCCTGCACTCCTCCTAGCTCTGTACTTCCTCCAGCCCCACAACCCTCCGAGAACCCTGCACTCCTCCTATCTCTGTCGCTTCCTCCACCCTCACAAACCTCCGAGAACCCTGCACTCCTCTTATCTCTGTTGCTTCCTCCAGCCCCACAACCCTCCGAGAACACTGCACTCCTCCAATCTGTCGCTTCCTCCACCCTCACAACCCTCCGAGAACCCTGCACTCCTCTTATCTCTGTTGCTTCCTCCAGCCCCACAACCCTCCGAGAACCCTGCAGTCCTCCTATCTCTGTACTTCCTCCATCTCACAACCCTCCGTGAACCCTGCACTCCTCCGATCTCTGTCGCTTCCTCCAGCCTCACAACCCTCCGAGAACCCTGCACTCCTCCTATCTCTGTACTTCCTCCAGCCTCACAACCCTCCGCGAACCCTGCACTCCTCCTATCTCTGTACTTCCTCCACCCACAACCCTCCGAGAACCCTGCACTCCTCCTATCTCTGTCGCTTCCTCCACCCTCACAACCCTCCGAGAACCCTGCACTCCTCCTATCTCTGTACTTCCTCCACCCTCACAACCCTCCGAGAACCCTGCACTCCTCTTATCTCTGTTGCTTCCTCCAGCCCCACAACCCTCCGAGAACCCTGCAGTCCTCCTATCTCTGTACTTCCTCCAGCCCCACAACCCTCCGTGAACCCTGCACTCCTCCGATCTCTGTACTTCCTCCAGCCTCACAACCCTCCGTGAACCCTGCACTCCTCCGATGTCTGTCACTTCCACCAGCCTCACAACCCTCCGAGAACCCTGCACTCCTCCTATCTCTGTCGCTTCCTCCACCCACAACCCTCCGAGAACCCTGCACTCCTCCTATCTCTGTACTTCCTCCAGCCCCACAACCCTCCGAGAACCCTGCACTCCTCCTATCTCTGTACTTCCTCCAGCCTCACAACCCTCCGAGAACCCTGCACTCCTCCGATCTCTGTCGCTTCCTCCACCCTCACAACCCTCCGAGAACCCTGCACTCCTCCTATCTCTGTACTTCCTCCACCCACAACCCTCCGAGAACCCTGCACTCCTCCTATCTCTGTCGCTTCCTCCAGCCCCACAACCTTCCGAGAACCCTGCACTCCTATCTCTGTACTTCCTCCAGCCTCACAACCCTCCGAGAACCCTGCACTCCTCCTATCTCTGTACTTCCTCCAGCCTCACAACCCTCCGAGAACCCTGCACTCCTCCGATCTCTGTCGCTTCCTCCAGCCTCACAACCCTCCGAGAACCCTGCACTCCTCCTATCTCTGTACTTCCTCCAGCCTCACAACCCTCCGAGAACCCTGCACTCCTCCGATCTCTGTCGCTTCCTCCACCCTCACAACCCTCCGAGGACCCTGCACTCCTCCGATCTCTGTCGCTTCCTCCAGCCCCACAACCCTCCGAGATCCCTGCACTCCTCCTATCTCTGTACTTCCTCCAGCCCCACAACCCTCCGAGAACCCTGCACTCCTCCTATCTCTGTACTTCCTCCAGCCTCACAACCCTCTGAGATCCCTGCACTCCTCCAATCTCTGTACTTCCTCCACCCTCACAACCCTCCGAGAACCCTGCACTCCTCCGATCTCTGTCGCTTCCTCCAGCCCCACAACCCTCCGAGAACCCCGCACTCCTCCTATCTCTGTACTTCCTCCAGCCTCACACCCCTCCGAGATCCCTGCAGTCCTTCTATCTCTGTACGTCCTCCAGCCTCACAACCCTCCGAGAACCCTGCACTCCGCTTATCTCTGTTGCTTCCTCCAGCCCCACAACCCTCCGAGAACCCTGCACTCCTCCTATCTCTGTACTTCCTCCAGCCCCACAACCCTCCGAGAACCCTGCACTCCTCCTATCTCTGTCGCTTCCTCCACCCTCACAACCCTCCGAGAACCCTGCACTCCTCCTATCTCTGTACTTCCTCCAGCCCCACAACCCTCCGAGAACCCTGCACTCCTCCTATCTCTGTACTTCCTCCAGCCCACAACCCTCCGAGAACCCTGCAGTCCTCCTATCTCTGTCGCTTCCTCCACCCACAACCCTCCGAGAACCCTGCACTCCTCCTATCTCTGTACTTCCTCCAGCCTCACAACCCTCCGAGAACCCTGCAGTCCTCCTATCTCTGTACTTCCTCCAGCCCCACAACCCTCCGAGAACCTTGCAGTCCTCCTATCTCTGTCGCTTCCTCCACCCTCACAACCCTCCGAGAACCCTGCACTCCTCCGATCTCTGTCGCTTCCTCCAGCCCCACAACCCTCCGGGAACCCTGCACTCCTCCTATCTCTGTACTTCCTCCAGCCCCACAACCCTCCGAGAACCCTGCAGTCCTCCTATCTCTGTCGCTTCCTCCAGCCTCACAACCCTCCGAGAACCCTGCACTCCTCCGATCTCTGTCGCTTCCTCCAGCCTCACAACCCTCCGGGAACCCTGCACTCCTCCTATCTCTGTACTTCCTCCAGCCCCACAACCCTCCGAGAACCCTGCACTCCTCCGATCTCTGTCGCTTCCTCCACCCTCACAACCCTCCGAGAACCCTGCACTCCTCCTATCTCTGTACTTCCTCCAGCCCCACAACCCTCCGAGAACCCTGCACTCCTCCGATCTCTGTCGCTTCCTCCAGCCTCACAACCCTCCGAGAACCCTGCACTCCTCCTATCTCTGTACTTCCTCCAGCCCCACAACCCTCCGAGAACCCTGCACTCCTCCTATCTCTGTCGCTTCCTCCAGCCCCACAACCCTCCGAGAACCCTGCACTCCTCCTATCTCTGTCGCTTCCTCCACCCTCACAACCCTCCGAGAACCCTGCACTCCTCTTATCTCTGTCGCTTCCTCCACCCTCACAACCCTCCGAGAACCCTGCACTCCTCCTATCTCTGTCGCATCCTCCACCCACAACCCTCCGAGAACCCTGCACTCCTATCTCTGTACTTCCTCCACCCCACAACCCTCCGAGAACCCTGCACTCCTCCGATCTCTGTCGCTTCCTCCAGCCTCACAACCCTCCGAGAACCCTGCACTCCTCCTATCTCTGTACTTCCTCCAGCCCCACAACCCTGCGAGAACCCTGCACTCCTCCGATCTCTGTCGCTTCCTCCAGACCCACAACCCTCCGAGAACCCTGCACTCCTCCTATCTCTGTCGCTTCCTCCAGCCCCACAACCCTCCGAGAACCCTGCACTCCTCCTCTCTCTGTACTTCCTCCAGCCTCACAATCCTCCGAGAACCCTGCACTCCTCCTATCTCTGTACTTCCTCCAGCCTCACAACCCTCCGAGAACCCTGCACTCCTCCGATCTCTGTCGCTTCCTCCAGCCCCACCACCCCCCCGAGAACCCTGCAGTCCTCCTATCTCTGTACTTCCTCCAGCCTCACAACCCTCTGAGATCCCTGCACTCCTCCTATCTCTGTCGCTTCCTCCACCCTCACAACCCTCCGAGAACCCTGCACTCCTCTTATCTCTGTTGCTTCCTCCAGCCCCACAACCCTCCGAGAACCCTGCACTCCTCCGATCTCTGTCGCTCCCTCCAGCCCCACAACCCTCCGTGAACCCTGCACTCCTCCTGTCTCTGTACTTCCTCCAGCCCCACAACCCTCCGAGAACCCTGCACCCCTCCTATCTCTGTACTTCCTCCAGCCCCACAACCCTCCGAGAACCCTGCACTCCTCCTATCTCTGTCGCTCCCTCCAGCCTCACAACCCTCCGAGAACCCTGCACTCCTCCTATCTCTGTCGCTCCCTCCAGCCTCACAACACTCCGAGAGCCCTGCACTCCTCCGATCTCTGTCGCTTCCTCCAGCCTCACAACACTCCGAGAGCCCTGCACTCCTCCGATCTCTGTACTTCCTCCAGCCCCACAACCCTCCGAGAACCCTGCACTCCTCCTATCTCTGTCGCTTCCTCCACCTACAACCCTCCGAGAACCCTGCACTCCTATCTCTGTACTTCCTCCACCCCACAACCCTCCGAGAACCCTGCACTCCTCCGATCTCTGTCGCTTCCTCCAGCCTCACAACACTCCGAGAACCCCGCACTCCTCCGATCTCTGTATTTCCTCCAGCCCCACAACCCTCCGAGAACCCTGCACTCCTCCGATCTCTGTCGCTTCCTCCAGCCCCACAACCCTCCGAGAACCCTGCACTCCTCCTATCTCTGTCGCTTCCTCCAGCCCCACAACCTTCCGAGAACCCTGCACTCCTCCTATCTCTGTCCCTTCCTCCAGCCCCACAACCCTCCGAGAACCCTGCACTCCTCCTATCTCTGTCGCTTCCTCCACCCTCACAACCCTCCGAGAACCCTGCACTCCTCCTATCTCTGTTGCTTCCTCCAGCCCCACAACCCTCCGAGAACCCTGCACTCCTCCAATCTGTCGCTTCCTCCAGCCCCACAATCCTCCGAGAACCCTGCACTCCTCCTATCTCTGTACTTCCTCCAGCCCCACAACCCTCCGAGAACCCTGCACTCCTCCTATCTCTGTACTTCCTCCAGCCCCACAACCCTCCGAGAACCCTGCACTCCTCCTATCTCTGTACTTCCTCCAGCCCACAACCCTCCGAGAACCCTGCACTCCTCCGATCTCTGTCGCTCCCTCCAGCCCCACAACCCTCCGAGAACCCTGCACTCCTCCTATCTCTGTACTTCCTCCAGCCCCACAACCCTCCGAGAACCCTGCACTCCTCCTATCTCTGTACTTCCTCCAGCCTCACAACCCTCCGAGAACCCTGCACTCCTCCGATCTCTGTCGCTTCCTCCAGCCTCACAACCCTCCGAGAACCCTGCACTCCTCCTATCTCTGTCGCTTCCTCCAGCCTCACAACCCTCCGAGAACCCTGCACTCCTCCTATCTCTGTACTTCCTCCAGCCTCACAACCCTCCGAGAACCCTGCACTCCTCCTATCTCTGTCGCTTCCTCCAGCCTCACAACCCTCTGAGAACCCTGCAGTCCTCCGATCTCTGTAGCTTCCTCCAGCCCCACAACCCTCCGAGAACCCTGCACTCCTCCGATCTCTGTAGCTTCCTCCAGTCCCACAACCCTCCGAGAACCCTGCACTCCTCCTATCTCTGTAGCTTCCTCCAGTCCCACAACCCTCCGAGAATCCTGCACTCCTCCAATCTCTGTCGCTTCCTCCAGCCCCACAACCCTCCGTGAACCCTGCAGTCCTTCCTTTCGGGCCTCCTGAGCATCCCCAATTTTAATTCCTCCTCCATTGGCGGTCATGCCTTCAGCTGCCTGGGTCCTAAGTTCTGGAATCCCACCCCCCTCCCCCCATCACATCAACCCCCTGTAGCCACCTGAGTTGGCCACTTCCTGACTTAAAATGGAGAACCGCAAAGGCTGCAGGGAAATTCAGCCAGCACAGGCAAAAACTAGCAAGTGCAGAAATCCTGTGTATTAGAACTTGCAAAAGCCCAGACAGCACTGAAACCAGCAGCCATCTGCATACTAATGAGCGATCCCCGGGCACAATTGAAACATTTAAGGTGAATAAGGCCAAGCCAGACTCCTCGGCGCCGGCAGGAGCCAAGACAAAGGGAGGCCAACGGACATTTCGGGACCGCCCAGCGATCAGGGAACAGCTCCAGTATTGGAGAAATCGATCCAAGTGATCGAAACGCAGTCCAATCACTTGGAAGCAGGTACAGGGTCCGCCCTGAAGGGCGGGAAGCCCCTGGGGACTATAAAGTAAAGTCCCCAAGTTCAAATCGTCCTTCTTAGCAGGATCACTCAACAACGCGAATCAACCCCTGAGAGTGAACTGCCTAAGCTGCCGCATCAACCAAGTAAGTCTCCAGTCAACGTTCGCTACGAGATAGGCGCTCCTAGCTACCAGTCCGTACCAGCTTTTGAATCCTGCAGACTCAGAACCCGAACGAAAGGCCATTTGTTCCCCTGACCTGGTGGGTCAGTCCGAAGCTAAGTATAGGCCTTTTAGTGATAGAGAATAGTCTAGAAAGTAGAGTTTATGCATAAGTAGTGACTTACTGTACATAATAAATGTGTTTTGATTTGAATCTTACTAATTGGTGTGTTGAGTTATTGATCAGTACTTGAACTTGAACCTCGTGGCGGTATCATAAAGATACCTGGCGACTCGAGAGCAAAGGTTAAACAAACAGAGCAAATTACGAATTAAGAGCCAACCAAAAGTTAGCAACACCCCCGATCTCTCTAACTCTCCCTCCCCCTTTAAGACGCTCATGAAAAAACTTTTTGACCAATCTTTAGATACTTGTCCAGGATCTCCTGATGCAGCTTGGTATGGCATTTTCTTCAATTACAGTCCTGTGAAGCACCTAAGAACATTACAGGGCAGCACGGTAGCACAGTGGTTAGCACAGCTGCTTCACAGCTCCAGGGTCCCAGGTTCTATCCCCGGATTGGGTCACTGTTTGTGCGGAGTTTGCACGTTCTCCCCGTGCCTGCGTGGGTTTCCTCCGGGTGCCCCGGTTTCCTCCCACAGTCCAAAGATGTGCAGGCTAAGTGGATTGGCCATGATAAATTGCCCTTAGTGTCCAAAAAAAAGGTCATGGGGGGTTACGGGAATAGTGTGGAAGTGTAGGGATAGGGTGGAGGTGTGGGCTTAGGTAGAGTGCTCTTTCCAAGGGCCGGTGCAGACTCGATGGGCCGAATGGCCTCCTTCTGCACTGTAAATTCTATGATATTAAAGGCATTATATAAATGTAGGTCGTTGTTTTTTGATGCAAAATTAGTGAACAAAATTAAGTCAATGAGGATATCACCATATAAATAATTAAGAATCTTAAAATACTAAACCTGAGGTTGTGACTATGTTTCAAGAGCACTGAATCAGCTGTAATGCATGCTGGGGTATCTTGATGTTGTGAAAGGTGCTATGTCAATGTACTTCTTTCATTCTTCAGCCTCGTCCATTAAGCCACAAGAGAGAGTTGTGCACTGTCATGTGAGAGTACCTTTAAGAAATCACACCTGGGGAACAAGCCGCGTGCTTCAAAAGCAACAATCCATTAAAGGGACAGGTTGGTTGAACTCCATGATACATTTTGGGGTTCTGAAAACGCCGAGCCCATAACAATTGGGGGCTCGAGGGGGATAAAAGTCGATCCATTGGATTGGCTTTTGTGAACGTAAAGACAGTGAAGGATTGTTGCTTTTCCGGTGTGGTATTTTAGTTTAAGTGGGGAGAGTGTTGTGAACAATGGCTCTTTCGGAGGCTCAGAAGTTTTTGGGGTTGGACGCGGTAACACGTGATACCTTACGGACAGAGAGTAAAGACAGACTGTTAGGTTTGGCAAAAGCGTTGCAGTTAACACTGCCTAGCAAAATACTAAAAGATGAGGTACTTAACGCGGTATCTGCGCATTTACGTTTGCCTGTGATACATTCTGACTCATAAGATATGGCAAAGCTTCAGTTGCAGATTAAGCAATTTGAACATGAAAAAGAATTAAATCAGCGTGAACATGAAAAAGAATTAAAGCGGCTTGAATATGCAATAATAGATAAAGAAAGAGATAGAGAGAGAGAGAGGAAAGGGAAAAAGAGAGAGAGTTTGAACTTCGGAAAATGGCTCTGAAACATGAAAATCAGTTAAAATTGGCAGACGCAAAGGGACACGTACAGTTGGAGGAGATAGATGAGGATAATGAGACAGAACGTCATAGTCGAAGACATGGTGGGGATCTATTTAAATATGTCCAAGCATTGCAAGGTTTGACGAGAAGGAGGTAGAAGCCTTTTTCATTTCATTTGAGAAGGTAACTAAACAAATGCAATGGCCACAGGACGTGTGGGTATTACTGATTCAAACAAAGCTGGTAGGTAGGGCTAGTGAAGTGTTTGCATCACTACCGGAGAGGTATCTGGAACATATGAGGAGGTGAGAAAATCCATCTTAAGCGCATATGAGCTAGTGCCTGAAGCTTACAGACAAAGGTTTAGAAATTTAACCTTTAGAAAAGACTCAAACAGAGTAATTTTGATAGGTGGATAAGGGCTTTGAAAATAGACCAAACGTATGAAGCTCTCAGAGAAATTATACTTTTGGAGGAATTTAAAAATTCAATTCCTGATGTAGTGAGAACTCATGTGGAAGAACAGAGGGTTAAAACTGCAAGATTAGCAGCGGAAATGGCAGATGATTATGAATTAGTTCATAAATCAAAGATTGGTTTCCGACATCAGTTTCAGCCGGTGAGGGATAGAAACTGGGGACATGAGAAATATACTCAAGTGGTAAAGGTAAAGGTGATCTGATGGGAGACAATAAAGTGAGTACCTCAGATTTTTTTTTAAATCCAGGAGGGTGGAAAAGAGATGAACATTTTCAAATGTTTTCACTGTAATAAACTAGGCCATGTAAAGTCACAGTGTTGGTGGTTGAAGAAAAGCACTGGGAAGGCTAAAGTGGTAAAACAGGATAAGACAGTGGGATTTGTTAGAGTGGTAAAGGAAAGCCCAAGGGAAGAGAAGGAGGGGCAAATGATTGTACAGCCTGTTCAAGAAGTAATTGTTAAGAAGGTGCCAGATGTCAAGAATTTACTTGTGTGGGTAAAGTTTACTCATGTGTATCAGGTGGAGCAGGTAAAGAAGTCACAATTTTAACAGATACAGGGGCTGGTCAATCTTTAATGGTAAGAGATGAGGAATTATGTAGTTTGGGAAGAATGTTGCCAGAAAAGGTGGTGATGTGTGGAATTCAGGGTTGAGGAGCAGCGTTCCATTATATAAGGTAAGGTTGGAAAGTCCAGTGAAGAGTGGTGAAGTGGTAGTAGGAGTAATAGATAAACTATCTTGTCCAGGAATACAGTTTATCTTGGGTAATGATATAGCTAGATCGCAGGTGGGAGTGATGCCTACTGTGGTTGATAAGCCAGTGGAAAATCAGGCAACTGAAGGGTTGAAGGACGAATATCCTGGGATTTTTCCAGATTGCGTAGTAACAAGGTCGCAAAGTCACAGGTTAAGACAAGAGGAGAAATCAAAGAATGAAGGTGAAGTTGAAGTGCAATTATCAGAAACAATTTTTGATCAGATGGTTGAAAAAGAACAAGAACAGGTGGAGGATGAGGCGGATATTTTTAGTTCAGGAAAATTGGCGGAGTTACAACAGAAAGATGTAGAAATAAAACGGATATATCAGAAAGCCCCTATACGGAAGAGGAATCTAAGAGTATACCAGAGTGTTATTACCGTAAAAGTGATGTCTTGATGAGAAAATGGAGACCTGTACATATGCAGGCGGATGAAAAGTGAGCAGAGGTTCATCAAGTAGTATTGCCGGTAGGGTATAGAAAGGAGGTGTTGCGAGTTGCACATGAGGTACCAGTGGGAGGTCATTTGGGAATAAGGAAAACTCAAGCTAAAATCCAGAAACATTTTTATTGGCCTGGACTACATAAAGATGTAGTTAAATTTTGTCAATCATGTCACACATGTCAAGTGATAGGAAACCTCAAGCAGTGATAAAACTAGCGCCCTTAATACCCATTCCAGCATTTGAGGAACCTTTTACGAGGGTCATAATTGATTGTGTAGGACCGCTTCCAAAAACAAAAAGTGAGAATCAATATCTTTTCACTGTAATGGATGTGTCTACTAGGTTTCCAGAGGCCATTCCAGTACGAAATATTACAGCTAAAAGGATTGTGGATGAGTTAGTTAAATTCTTTACTAGATATGGACTACCCACAGAAATTCAATCGGATCAAGGATCAACTTTTACTTCAAAGTTATTCAAAGAAGATCTGGATAGTTTAGGAATAAAACAATTTAAATCAACTGCGTACCATCCAGAATCGCAGGGAGCGTTAGAAAGGTGGCATCAGACATTAAAGACAATGTTGAGGACGTAATGCCAAGATTATCCAGAGGATTGGGATAAAGGAATCCCATTCGTATTGTTTGCAATTAGGGATGCACCTAATGAGTCTACCAAATTTAGCCCTTTTGAACTAATTTTTGCTCATGAGGTAAGAGGACCACTTAAATTGATTAAGGAAAAATTGGTAGGTGAGAAATCGGAAGTTACACTATTGGATTATGTGTCAAATTTTAGGGAACGATTAAATAGAGCTGGTGAATTGGCTAGACAACATTTGAAAGTTCCACGAAATGTGATGAAACGGGTAGTGGACAAGAAATCCAAAGTTCGTAGTTTTGCCAGTGGGAATAACGTTTTAGTGTTGTTACCAGGGGTAGGTGAGCCTTTAAAAGCTAGGTTTTGTGGACCGTATCAGATTGAAAGGAAATTAAGTGAGGCGAATTATGTGGTAAAAACACCAGATAAAAGGAAGACTCACCGAGTGTGTCATGTGAATATGCTTAAAAGGTACTTTGAAAGGGAAGGACAGGAAAAGGAGGTTTTAATGATTCTAACCCAAAGTGACGAACCAAATCCAGATGACTGTGAATTTGACATACCTCAAATTAAATTGGAAAATGAGGATGTTCTTAAAAATTGGAATAAATTGTTAAGTTACCTTCCAGAGGAAAAACAAACTGACCTGAAAGAGTTATTGATATCACATGGGCAAGTTTGTAGAGGTAAATTGGGAAGTACTAAAATGGCTATACATGATGTAGATGTGGGAAATGCTGTTCCTATCAAACAACATCCATATAGACTTAATCCTTTAAAATTGGCACAGGTTAACAAAGAGATTGAGAGTATGCTTAAAAATGGCATAATTGAAGTGGGTTGCAGCCAATGGAGCTCACCCATAGTGATGGTACCTAAACCAGATGGTACCCAACGGTTGAGTGTGGACTATCGAAAGGTGAATGCAGTTACAAGAAAGGACTCTTATCCTATCCAACGTTTGGAGGATTGCATTGAGAAAGTAGGACAATCCGCTTTTATTTCCAAATTGGATTTACTGAAAGGTTACTGGCAAGTACCTTTATCTGAAAGGGCGAAGGAAATTTCAGCTTTTGTAACTCCAGATGGTATATACCAGTTCAAAGTTATGCCATTTGGTATGAAAAACGTCCCAGCCACATTTCAACGGTTAACTAATACAGTTGTTTCAGGATTACCCAATTGTGCGGTATATATCGACGATCTGGTAGTTTTCAGCCAGACATGGAAAGAACATTTAAAACATCTGAGGGAATTATTCGATCGACTTCAGGAGGCGGGTTTGGTGTTGAACCTAGCCGAAAGTGAATTTGGAGAAGCTCAAATCACTTTCCTTGAGGAGTTTCCGATACCCTCAAGACAAAGGGAGACAATGCAATCTCTTAACATGAATGAATTTGATCGAACCTTTGTGCAAACGTTTTGTGGTGTGGTCACTCCACTGATGGACTTGCTAATGAAACGTCAAAAATTTCAATGGACAGCGGACTTTCAACAGGCATTTGACTGCCTGAAAGCTGTGATCACCAATGCTCCTGTATTGGAGAATTGCAAGGGGCTCTGTGGTCAGATTGAACTAAAGTATCTGATTCTAAAGTGAAATGCCGAGGCGTAGAGGAATGGATGGATCGTGCAGAGACTTTCTTGTTCAAAGAGACTGTCAATCGAGAAGGATTTCGGTTGGAGGAAGAAGAGCAAAGAAAAATGGACTATATTATTATGCCTGTTTGCGTGTGTTGTTTTTTAATGTAAAACGTAAAAGTATTTTTACTGTGTGCATTTCTTAGTGGATGGTGCAAAAGTGAAAAATGAAACCATCTTGAAGTTGATGGGTTTTTTTTTTCTTGGGGGGAGGTGGCATGTGAGAGTACCTTTAAGAAATGGATGTTTAAGCAATGTACCTTTAAGAAAACAGTGATGTCAGAGAGTGGGTGGAGCTGAGCTCAGTTCAGCCATTTTGAGGTTACAGTTTGAAAAAGAGCTTGGGTGTGTGTCTGTGTTTTGCAGTGAGCTGGATCTGCTGTGATCTCTGCCATGAAAGACTATCTCTGGATCATTTGGGTGATTTAAACTCATAATAGTAAAGCCTTTAACCTGATGTGTTTCTGTTTAAAGGTGTTAAGTCTCACAGATGTTGAAAGGGATAACTGAAGGATTATTTAGTGTTGTAATATTTTCGGGGTTATCTTTGAAGTAAGGGGTGTTAAGAGATCCAATGTTTATTTAAGAGGTTAAGTTGAGTTCATGGAATAAACATTGATTTATGTTTACAAACCCACGTGTCCATAATTGTAATATCACACCTAGAGAACAAGGCGCGTGCTTCAAAAGCAACACTCCATTAAAGGGAGAGATTGGTTGAACTCCATGATACATTTTGGGGTTCTGAAAACGCCAGGCCCATAACAGCACAAAGCGATTTCCCATAGCTTACAATTATGGTAGAAAAATCTAATCCATGAAAATTCGGTTCCCAATGTGAAGACCTGGCTGGGGCTTTAACGCCCATTTGAAACAGGTAAAGATTACTGTGCTGTAGGTTGCCCTTGTTTAGGATTAACAGAGGCTGCTGGAGACAAGGCTGTTGGTCAACTTTAGCTTTTATTAAGCAGTCTTCTTTCTTTATACGGGACAAGGCTGAGCACGAGGCTTCACATAGAACTGTCCCTCAGTGTTCTCTGTTATCATGTCATCTCACACCACTGATGACACAGACTGTCTATTTAGAGATTTACCATTAACGCTTTACACCACCATGTTCAATGATGGAAAACTACAAGCTCCCCTCTCCAGGGTCATTGCCCTTCACTTTTTTTTAAATTGATAGATAGACGCCTGCTCTCCTTGTGATAGAAGCTGTAGTACCCAAGTGGAGCTGTTCGCACTGTAACTCCTAATTTAATGCTGCCCCGTTTAAGGTTATTTTGACTTAATGGCAGTACGTCAATGGGGTCTGAAATGACGTTGAGCGCTGTGAGACCCATTATAATGTTGTTTCCCACGTGACCCGATTGGTGCCATTTTGAAGCACTCTCGCTCCACTCCCAAACTTCCAAGTTGTGAACTCGAAAGGAGACCAATCAAAATCCGGGAGATTGATCAAGGCACAGCAGAGTCGAACCCTATGAAGTCAGTTATGAGCCAGGGCTTAGAAACTCCAAAGTGTATTATGAAGTTCACCTGACCTACAACCATTATGTTGAATTTGGCTAGGGTGAACGCAAAAGCCTTCGCCGCAGGTGTGATTCATCAGACTTCCGAGGCACTTTAATCCAAACAAGGTTAATTCTAAGAACGTAGTTAACATATATATATAAATACAACAAAGTTTTATCAATTACAAACATAAAGACGCCGCACAGCTACAGTAATCTCTGTATAACACTTAATGAATTCCCTCTTAACTGTTCCAATTCAATAACAAAATCCAATAAACCAAAACCCCTTTTCAAGCGTGTGGCCCAGCACTCTGTATTCTCACTTGAATGGAACTGCTCTTTTTCTTGAAATTCTGATCCAGTTCCAAACCGCAGTTTCAAAGTCCTTCCGGAAAACAACTATGGGCGGGATTCTCTGGGAATCGGCGGGGCGGGCAGAAACGGCGCAGTGGAGTGGCAGGAACCACTCTGGCGTCGGGCCGCCCCAAAGGTGCGGAATCCTCCGCACCTTCAGGGGCTAGGCCGGCGGTGGAGTGGTTTGCGCCCCGTCGGCTGGCGTGGAAGGCCTTTAGCGCCGCGCCAGCCGGGGCCGAAGGGACCCGCCAGCTGGCGCGGTTCGGCGCATGCTCGGGCACGTCAGCGTCTGCTGACGTCATTCCCGCGCATGTGCAGGGGGGTTCACCTTCACGCCGGCCATTGCGGAGGCATACGCGGACGGCGCATAGGAGTAGAGTGCTCCCACGGCACAGGCACGCCCGCGGATCCATGGGCCCCGACCGTGGGCCAGGCCACCATGGGGGCACCTCCCAGGGCCAGATCCCCCCCGCAACCCCCCAAGAACCCCGGAGCCCGCCCACACCGCCAGGTCCCGCCGGAAAGGGACCAACTCCAATTTACGCCGGCGGGACCTGCATAGAACGGGCGGGGCTTCGGCCCATCGCGGGCCGGAGAATCACCGGGGGGGCCGCTGCCAGCGGCCGCCGACCGGCGCGGCACGATTCCCGCCCCCGCCAAATCCCCGGTGCCGGAGAACTCGGCAGCCAGCGGGGGCGGGATTCACGCCGACCCCCGGCGATTCTCCCACCCGGCGGGGGGTCGGAGAATCGCGCCCTATATCTTTAAAGTTAACAAGGCTGTTAACCACACACAGTGTGCTTTTTACTGGAACAACTTTTACAATGAAAATAGAGAGAAACACTTCTTTTCTCTTTCTGTAGTCCACAGCAGTCAAACTGAAGCCAAAACCCCCCTCACCTCACAGCCACAGCCCAGCTCCACCCACAAAATGACATCACTGAAGCCATGTGATAAGACTAAAACCTTTCTTAAAGGGTCACTCGCATGACAAGTCTGAGCTACGTGGGGAGAGGTAGGAGGATGGAAATATGTTAGGGTTAAAGACCTGGGGGCAGATGTAAGGAGAGACCAGGGTTAACATCAGAAGCATACAAGATGCTGATGAAATAACGATGTCAGTTCACATGATGGAGAAGCGAGAGCGATCTGGAAGGAGGAGGTTCTCCAACCTCGTGTGGAGCTCCAAACATGTAAATAATTGCTGGACGTAAATAGTTCTGTTTGAACAGCAGCATACGTTTGGTAGATGAGACTGTCGTGTTGGGTGTTCTGATGTACAAACGATCCAACAGGGCTGGAGATGGTGTAACTCAATTTTATTAACTATTCAACTGTAACAGCACACTGCTAACTTGGGTACGTGCATTACCAGCTAATCTGTTGACCCTGTCCTATCACTATCTGGGTGAGGCACTCAGCACATGGTGAATGTCTGAGTGGCAGGCTCTGAGCTCGGTGCTCTGAGCTGGCTGCTGCTGGAATGAGCGGGAACTGTAGTGTCCCCTGTTTTTATAGTGCGTGTGCTCTCACTGGTGATTGGCTGCAATGTTGTGTGTGTGTTGGTTGGTCCTACTGCATGTCCATCAGTGTGCGTGTGATTGCACCATGATATGCTGATCTAAATATCATGACAGAGACAACCCCCAAACTCAGCCTAATCCCCTACGACACAACAAAACAGTTATAGAGTCATAGATGTTTACAGCATGGAAACAGGCCCTTTGGCCCAGCTTGTCCATGCCACCCAGTTTCTATTGCGAAGCAGATTCTGAGTTGGGGTGGGTGGCTCCTGATCAGGCGCCTATGGCCCACACAGGGCCTTTCTACCTCAAAATAAAGGGCTGCTCCATTGGACAGCCCTTTCCCACAGCATTGATGAGATTGGCCCACTTATCATCATTCATTGGAGTGTTAAAAACAATCATTATTTGCTATTTCACTCTGTTCGTTGACAAAAACCTGAGGAATATCATTACAGATTTGTGCTGCATAATTGATTTGGAAACCTTCCATTATCACAGAGGGGTGTCTTCAATTTCATGGGTCTATTGACAGGTACAAGTGGTTATAAACTCTTGGAAGTGGAACTATTCATTTCAATGCTTGCTTTAATAAAGAGTGTTTTTATAACTTTTACCATTTTTGTAAGTGTTTGGATAAAATATTTGTTCTTATAAGGGATTATGAAATTGAAGCAATGTAAATGTAATAAGTGGGATTATATGAATGAGTGGGATTTTTAAAAATAACGTCTGCAACAGACACCGGAGATCGTCACTTATTGTTACTTCTGAATAAATCGGGATACGGAAACCCATTGGAAACTGGGAATAACTGTGGAATACAAAGCACAAAGAACAATACAGCACAGGAACAGGCCCTTTGGCCCTCCAAACCTGTACCGGCCATGATACTAACCTTTGCCAAAACCTTCAGCACTTCCTTGTGCCGTATCCCTCTATACCCATCCTATCCACGTGTTTGTCAAGATGCCTTTTGAACGCCGTTAATGTATCTGCTTCGACAACCTCCCCTGGCAATGCGTTCCAGGCACTCACCACCCTCTGCGTAAAAATCCTGCCTCGCATATCTCCTCTAAACCTTACTTCACGCACTTTAAACCTATGCCCCCTAGTGACTGACCCCGAGGAAAGAGTGCCTGCCCATCCACTCTATCCATACCCCTGATAATCTTGTCGACCTCTGTCAGGTCACCCCTCATCCTCCGTAGTTCTAATGAAAACAGTTTGAGTCTATTCAGCCTCTCCACATAGCTAACACCCTCCAGACCTGGTAAACCTCGTCTGCACCCTCTCCAAAGCCTCCACACAGGGGCGGATCTACTATGAAACTAATGAAGCTTAAGCTTCAGGGCCCCTAATCCCAGAGGGGCCCCAGAAGCGACTTTAGTCCACATTGCTTTCAAATTTTGGGTCTACCGTATGAGAAGGGGTTTGAAAGAAATAATAATATTAATAATATAGTGTAATTCAATACAAAATAATAGTTAAAACAAAAATTAAAAGGTTATTAAAGGATCATGTAGGCTAGCCGTAAACGACAAAACGTTCAAATTAAAGATGTTTCATTCTAAATATATTTAATATAAAATAATTATAAATAATTTAAAACACTATTAACATTTATGACAGAAATACAAACAGTAGATGACGTGTCGTAACAAAAAAGGGAAGCCGTTGAAAAGGCAATCACAATGCTGACGTGAATTTTCAACGTGATAGCACTCGCGATAGCGATCTAGACAAGAATTTTTTTCAATAAAGTGTTCATAAGGATACAATATTTTAATTACCCCTACTCAAAAATAAATGTTATATTTAGAAAAGTAAGGTAAGTAATAAAGGTGAAATAGTGTTAGATTAGCCTAAGCCTATTGTTTTTATGAAGAGGTAAACGAGTGTTATCAGTTCAAAGAATATTTGCACCTTAGGAAATCCCAGACCACAGAAGAAAACACGCCATCTAAAATGCAGTGCGCAGAAGTTCTTCGGCTTATTTGTGAGCAACACCTAATTGAAGTGTTCCCCAATATTACTACTGCGCTTAAGCTGTACTTGACAATGCCTATCGCGAGCTGTGAAGCAGAAAGGAATTTTTCAAAGCTACCCTTTATAAAGAACAAATTTCGGTCTACCATGACTGAAGAGCGCTTAAATTCTTTATGCATATTTTCTCTAGAAAATGACATTGCAAGGAAGCTCACATATGACAAAACTGTACGTGAATATGTTGCTAGAAAAAACAGAAAAAAGAGTATTTTGTAAAATGTGCTTCATGTAGTATGTATTCTCATAGGTGTCTAAAATAAAAGATTATATTGACTGTTGTCTTTTCTATATTTTTTTTCATCATTCTATGATGCATCATGCATGTATATAACATTTCCCTAATTTTCACCCCCCATAACTCGAAAACTATAAGGCATAGGAAATTTTTATTCACACCAGTGACTTTGACACGTGAGATAATCCAGTACAGCAATTTTAATCAAAATCTGAGATGTAGTGGTTAAATGTTTTTTAAATTTGTGGTGATCTGTCGTGGAACAACCCCATTGAAGAAGATAACAGAGGTTACCCAGACCTCGTTGCTAGTTGCGAAGGGGCCCCCATAACAGTTCAAGCTTCAGGGCCCCAGAAATGTAGGTCCGCCCCTGCCTCCGCATCCTTCTGGTAGTGTGGCGACCGGAATTGTGCTCAATATTCCAAATGCGGCCTTGCCAAGGTTTTATACAACTGCAGCATGACTTGCCAGTTTCTATACTCGATGCCCCGTCCAATGAAGGCAAGAATTCCGTATCCTTTCTTGACTACCTTGTCCACTTGTGTTGCCACTTGCAAAGATCTGTGGACCTGCACGCCCAGATCGCTCTCACTTTCTATATTGCGAAGAGTTTTACCATTTACTGTATATTCCCCCTCTGTGTTAGACCTACCAAAATACATTACCTCACATTTGTAATGTTTGCTAAAATAGACTGTATTCTGTGGAGAGTGTAATAGATGTGGGGTAGTGGGGTAGTGGTAATGTCACTGGACTAGCAATCCAGATGGCCAGCCTAATGCTCTGCAGTATTGGTGGAATTTAAATTCAGTTATCTTCTCTCATTACCTTACACGTGACTACAGACCCACAACAATGTGGTTGACACTTAGCTGCCCTCTGAAATGGCCCAGCAAGTCACTAGGTTCAAGGGCAACTAGGGATGAGCAACCGATGCTGGCTTTGTCAGCGGCACCCATATCCCAAGAAAGAATAAATTTAAACAAGTAGGAAAGAGGGGTATCGCTTTCTGTGGATTAAAATATCAGTTGCCCACCAAATTAAAACTGTGTTTGGGCAAGGGTGCTTTTCGTCATTTGTTACAGTGCAAGTTTTTAAAACGCGAATCCTTGCCCATCACTCACCCAGCCAGTAACTGGAAGTTTAAAATCTCTTCTTGAAAGTTATCGGTCTCCACGGAGATTCTAACAGACTGTGTAATCAAAGTATACAATAGCTGCACAGAATGGGCGTCAAGGTGCAGGGCTTTAGAAGTTTAATAAATAAACTGACAATTTTGGATTAATTAGGTCACGTCAAAGAGATAACTTAGTTTGTGGCAGAATTTATGGTGAATATTTGCAATTCTTTAATGAAGTGTTAGCTTCTTCCTTTGAATGCGTTGTTTCCCCTCTTGTGTGATGTTTATTGGAGCAGTTTACTTAAATATATTGATGTATAGACCTATGGGAGTAAATAGTAGCTATCTGGATAACACGGAGCACCAAGCAATAGAGTAAACCAAAAATAGAACAAAACAAAAGATAATTTCTCAATCTGGTGTCAGGTTTTATTAGATTCCACAAAGTGCAGCAGATTGTTGGTTTACGTTAGACTATAAATGAAGACATCCATTTCTTTACCTCTGGTGTTTGATCAAACCCTCATCCAAAGCACATCAACAGAATCAAAGCTACCATTTGTGGGAATTCTGACTGCAAACTAAGCCGAATGAAGTATCGGGCAATTACTGCAGCAAACGCGTTGAGGATCTGATCCTCTATTTGTTCTGCATTTATTCACAATATTTCGGGAAAGAAAGAACCGAGGGACCTTTATTTATTTTTTATTGTGTCTGCCTCGTGCGCGGACGTTCAATTATCTGCCAATGTTTTGCACTCACTCGGTTGCACGTTTTAGTGGTCATAAGATCGTCATGGTCGGTGATCATCAAAACGTGACCTGGGTTGCTGCTCACCATGCTGTGATCTGTCAGGACGTTACAGTGTGAGGGAAAGTGACTATTCCCCCTTGCCACGCAAATAAAGCTGGAAAATATGGTTGGTTTGATCTTAGCCGGAGTAACGGATCCACTTCTTTGGAAAAGGTGCAGAGGAGCTGGGATGAGGGATGTAATTTGTGAGGACTAACTGGAGGGGTCGGCACTGTTCTCCTTTGAGAAAAGGCATTGTTCAGGGGACGTCATCGACGTGAAACATTAACCCTGTTTCTCTCTCCACGGATGCGGCTTGACCTGCAGAGAATTTCCAGAGCTTTCTATCTTTAGTTCAGGTGTAGATTTATTTATTTTTAAATTCAGAGTACCCAATTCATTTTTTCCAATTAAGGGGCAATTTAGCGTGGCCAATACGCCTACCCGGCACATCTTTGGGTTGTGGGGGCGAAACCCACGCAGACACGGGGAGAATGTGCAAACTCCACACGGACAGTGACCCAGAGCCGGGATCGAACCTGGGACCTCGGCGCCGTGAGGCAGCAGGGGTAACCCACTGCGCCGCCATGCTGCCCCGAGATTTAGATTTATAATTTTCAGAGAATTTTGCTCTTTGCATTCAGGTAAGGGGGAGGGGAGGGGCTTCAGGGACTAAAGAACAAAGAACAACGAAAAGTACAGCACAGGATCGGGCCCTTCGGCCCTCCAAACCTGTGCCGACCATGCTGCCCGTCTAAACTAAAATCTTCTACACTCCCGGCGTCCATATCCCTCTATTCCCATCCTATTCATGTATTTGTCAAGATGCCCCTTAAACGCCACTATCACCCTTGCTTCCACCACCCCCTCCGGCAGCGAGTTCCTGGCACCCACTACCCTCTGTGTAAAAAACGTGCCTCATATATCTCCTCTAAACCTTGCCCCTCGCACCTTAAACCTATTGATGCACTATCAATTACGACGAGACGAGAGTAGACTTTAATCGAGGCTTTATTACACAGAGATGTGTGGCCTCCTACAGCAGCTGATGAAATAGCTGCTGTACGGAGAGCACACATATTTATATATGTGGGTTTCTCATTCCCCAATACCAGGTCCAGTGCAGCCCCTTCCCTAGTTGGACTATCTACATATTGTTTTAAGAAGCCCTCCTGGATGCTCCTTACAAACTCTGCCCCGTCCAAGCCCCTGGCACTAAGTGAGTCCCAGTCAATATTGGGGAAGTTGAAGTCTCCCATCACAACAATCCTGTTGCTTTTACTCCTTTCCAAAATCTGTCTACCTATCTGCCCTTCTATCTCCCACTGGCTGTTGGGAAGCCTGTAGTAAACCCCCAGCATTGTGACTGCACCCTTCTTATTCCTGATCTCTATCCATATAGCCTCGCTGCCCTCTGAGGTGTCCTCCCATAGTACAGCAGTGATATTCTCCCTAACCAGTAGCGCAACTCCGCCACCCCTTTTACATCCCCCTCTATCCCGCCTGAAACATCTAAATCCTGGAACGTTTAGCTGCCAATCCTGTCCTTCCCTCAACCAGGTCTCTGTAATGGCAACAACATCATAGTTCCAAGTACTAATCCAAGCTCTAAGTTCATCTGCTTTACCGGTTATACTTCTTGCATTAAAACATATGCACTTCAGGCCACCAGTCCCGCTCTTTTCAGCAACATCTCCCTGTCTGCTCTTCCTCAGAGCCATACTGGCCCTATTCCCTAGTTCTCCCTCAAAGTTTTCACCTTCTGACCTATTGCTCCGGACCCACCCCCCTGCCAACCCTCCCATGTGACACTAGCAAACCTCGCGGCCTGGATATTTATGCCTCTACAGTTTAGATGCAACCCGTCCTTCTTATACAGGTCACACCTTCCCCTTGAAGAGCTCCCAGTGGTCCAGATAACGGAAACCCTCCCTCCTACACCAGCTGTTTAGCCACGTATTTAGCTGCTCTATCTTCCTATTTCTAGCCTCACTGGCACGTGGCACAGGGAGCAATCCCGAGATTACAACCCTAGAAGTCCTGTCTTCTAACTTTCTGCCTAGCTCCCTGAACGCCTGCTGCAGGACCTCATGCCCCTTCCTGCCTATGTCGTTAGTACCAATATGTACAATGACCTCTGCCTGTTTGCCCTCCCCCTTCAGGATGCCCGCTACCCAGTCTGAGACATCCTGGACCCTGGCACCAGGGAAGCAACATGCCATCCTGGAGTCTCTTTCAGGTCCACAGAAGCGCCTACCTTTGCCCCTGACTATAGAGTCCCCTATTACTATTGCTCTTCTGCGCTTTGACCCTCCCTGCTGAACATCAGAGCCAGCCGTGGTGCCACTGCTCTGGCTGCTGCTGTTTTCCACTGATAGGCTATTCCCCTCAACAGTATCCAAAGCGGTACACCTGTTTGAGAGGGGACAACCACAGGGGATTCCTGCACTGACTGCCTGCCCCTTCTGGTGGTCACCCATCTTTCTGCCTACACCTTGGGTGTGACCACATCTCTACAACTCCTATCTATGACGCTTTCCGCCACCTACATGCTCCTAAGTGCATCCAATTACTGCTCCAACCGAACCACGCGGTTTGTGAGGAGCTGCCATTGGCTACACTTGCTGCAGATGTAATCAATCGGAATGCTGGAAGCGTTACTGATCTGCCACATCTTACAGTTGGAGCACTGCACCCCGCTGAGTGACATTTAAGGACTAATTAATTAACTTAAAATAAACACTTGAATTATTGTTAGATTGAGTTACAGTTAGCTACATGGCCCTGACGCTAGATGATTTTTACTGTAAAATTAAATGCTAAATACTGATCTCTGCCCTCAGGTTTAGTTACTCCACTATCTAGCTATTCAATTAGATTTTCTTTGCAATATTATTTTTTTCAAATTTAGCAGATTCCCAACAAGCCAATCAGGTCACAGTTTTACTGTGATGTCACTTACAGTTCCGTCCCCCCCCCCCCCCCGTCCCCCGTCCCCCCCCCCCCCGTCCCCCACCCCGCGCACACAATTTGAAAAGGTAATAAAAATAAAATAAAAATCACTTACCTTCCCAGGATGCTCTCTGGTTCTCTCCCTGCAGATTAACAGTTACAGGCCAGAAGAAAGAGAACAAAACAGTCGGGAAAAAGCACCTTCTCCCACTCTGCACCGAATTACCTCACTGCACCAAATTACCAAGTTTCAACTCCCACTCTGGATGTGTCTCACTCACTCAGGATGTGTCTCCTTCACCTGCGCAAAGCTGGTCGTCGGTATAAACTACAGAAATTTGGGTCACGTCTTGATATCCGTTAAAAAAAATATTCACACAGAATTGCTGATACTTGGAATTTGTTGCCTGATATTGTTGTGACTGCTGAACGTGTTGTGACTTTTAGAAGACTTGTTAGAAACATGGCGTAATTTTGCTGTCGGGGGCTGTTTTAGCTCAGTTGACTGGACGGCTGGTTCGTGATGTGGAGCCAGACCAGAGCATTGGTTCAATCCCCGGACCAGCTGAGGGTCCACTTTTGGGGCATTCTAAACAAGAGGTCATTGTCATAATATACACCAGTATATCATAGTGCAGATAAACACACACTGATGGACACACAGCAAGACCAATCAACACACACAACACCGCAGCCAATCACCAGTTAGAGCACACTCACTATAAAGACAGGGGGCATCAGAGTTCCCCTCATTCGGGATGCAGCCTCCTAGAAGGATAGAGCTTACAGCTTACAGCACAGATCTTCACCATGTGCTGAGTGCATAGACTGGTTCGGACAGGCATAGGTCTTTAGTTTAATCTAACATCGTGTTAACCCACAGTGAAAGTATGCTCAACAGTTTCTAACTTAATAAAATAGTGTTGCACTATTTTAAGTGCTGGTGGCCTGTATGTGTTCCACGGATCCAGAGCACCCAACACATCAGTCATAATCTTAGAATAAGAGGTAGCAAATTTAAAACAGATCTGAGGTGAAACTACTTCTCCCAGAGGGTGGTGAATCTGTGGAATCTGCTACCCCAGAGTGCGGTGGATGCTGGGACAGTGAGTAAATTTAAGGAGGAGTTAGACAGATTTTTAATTGGTAACGGGTTGAAGGATTATGGAGAACGGGCAGGACGGTGGAGTTGAGGCCAGGGTGGGATCAGCCATGGTCACATTGAGGGTGTTAGGCTCGGGGGGCTAAATTGCCGACTCCCGCTCCTAGGTCATGAGTTTTAGGGAGGAGATGCTCTGGCTGATTTCACAATCCAGCTCTTGGTCTGTAGCATTGTACAGTAAGAAGTCTTACAACACCAGATTAAAGTCCAACAGCTTTGTTTCAAATCCGGTTCTGAGGATCTGCGGGCAATGAAGGGAGCATCGATTTGGACCCCAATTTATAATAACCATCGGTTTGTACCGGGTAGGCTAGATGGCGGGTTCCGGAGTTGGCAGAGGGCAGGAATTGGAAGGATGGGGGATCTATTTATAGATGTGAGCATTCCCAGCTTGAAAGCTTTGGAGGATGAATTTAAATTGCCAGCAGGGAATGGTTTTAGATATTTGCAGGTGCGAGACTTCCTGAAAAAGCAGGTGCCGGCCTTTCTGCTGCTGCTGCCACGGGGGATACAGGATAGAGTAGTTTCCAGTACCTGGGTGGGAGAGGGGAAGGTATCGGATATTTACCAGGAACTTTCGGAGACGGAGGAAACCCCGGTGGAGGAGCTTAAGGGCAAGTGGGAGGACGAGCTAGGAGGCGAGATAGAGGCGGGTCTATGGGCGGATGCCCTAAGCAGGGTTAATACCTCCTCATCATGCGCCAGGCTCAGCCTGATACAATTTATGGTTGTCCACCGGGCACACATGACAGCGGCTAGGATGAGTAAGTTCTTCGGGGTTGAGGATTGGTGTGTGAGGTGCGCGGGAAGCTCAGCAAATCATGTCCACATGTTTTGGGCATGCCCGAAGCTTAGAGGGTTTTGGCAGGGTTTTGCTAAGGCAATGTCGACGGTGCTAAAAACACGGGTGGTGCCGAGTCCGGAGGTAGCGATCTTTGGAGGGTCGGAAGATCCGGGGGTTCAGGGGGCGAAAGAGGCCGATGTCTTGGCCTTTGCCTCCCTGGTCGCCCGGAGACGGATCTTGTTAATGTGGAGGGACTCGAAACCCCCCGAGTGTAGAGACCTGGGTTTGTGACATGGCTGGGTTTCTCAGTCTCGAGAAGATAAAGTTTGCCTTAAGGGGGTCAATGTTAGGGTTCACCTAACAGCCGTTCGTCGACTTTCTCGGGGGAAATTAAAATGTCAGCAGATGCAGTATTCCGGGGGGGGGGTGGAATTGTTGTTGTATGGTTGAGGTGTGTGAAGATGGGACTGGGGTGGGGGGGTGGGGGGGGGGGGGAATGTTTATTTTACCATGTTGATGTCATTGTTTATGTTACTCTTATAAAAAAATTTAAATACCTCAATAAAATATTATTTTAAAAAAAGGTTTGTTTCGAATCACTAGCTTTCGGAGCACTGCTCCTTCCTCAGGTGATGACATTGTAGCATTGTAACCTCTGGAACATTGCAGGTAACAGGTGAGGAACACACCAGCCATGATAGAATGGCAGAGCAGATTTGATGGGCCAAATGGCCTTCCTTCCGCTCCTATGTCTTAGAACATAGAACATAGAACAATACAGCGCAGTACAGGCCCTTCGGCCCACGATGTTGCACCGAAACAAAAGCCATCTAACCTACACTATGCCATTATCATCCATATGTTTATCCAATAAACTTTTAAATGCCCTCAATGTTGGCGAGTTCACTACTGTAGCAGGTAGGGCATTCCACGGCCTCACTACTCTTTGCGTAAAGAACCTACCTCTGACCTCTGTCCTATATCTATTACCCCTCAGTTTAAAGTTATGTCCCCTCGTGCCAGCCATATCCATCCGCGGGAGAAGGCTCTCACTGTCCACCCTATCCAACCCCCTGATCATTTTGTATGCCTCTATTAAGTCTCCTCTTAACCTTCTTCTCTCCAACGAAAACAACCTCAAGTCCGTCAGCCTTTCCTCATAAGATTTTCCCTCCATACCAGGCAACATCCTGGTAAATCTCCTCTGCACCCGCTCCAAAGCCTCCACGTCCTTCCTATAATGCGGTGACCAGAACTGTACGCAATACTCCAAATGCGGCCGGACCAGAGTTCTGTACAGCTGCAACATGACCTCTCGACTCCGGAACTCAATCCCTCTACCAATAAAGGCCAACACTCCATAGGCCTTCTTCACAACCCTATCAACCTGGGTGGCAACTTTCAGGGATCTATGTACATGGACACCTAGATCCCTCTGCTCAGCCACACTTTCAAGAACTTTACCATTAGCCAAATATTCCGCATTCCTGTTATTCCTTCCAAAGTGAATCACCTCACACTTCTCTACATTAAACTCCATTTGCCACCTCTCAGCCCAGCTCTGCAGCTTATCTATATCCCTCTGTAACCTGCTACATCCTTCCACACTATCGACAACACCACCGACTTTAGTATCATCTGCAAATTTACTCACCCACCCTTCTGTGCCTTCCTCTAGGTCATTGATAAAAATGACAAACAGCAACGGCCCCAGAACAGATCCTTGTGGTACTCCACTTGTGACTGTACTCCATTCTGAACATTTCCCATCAACCACCACCCTCTGTCTTCTTTCAGCTAGCCAATTTCTGATCCACATCTCTAAATCACCCTCAATCCCCAGCCTCCGTATTTTTTGCAATAGCCTACCGTGGGGAACCTTATCAAACGCTTTGCTGAAATCCATATACACCACATCAACTGCTCTACCCTCGTCTACCTGTTCAGTCACCTTCTCAAAGAACTCAATAAGGTTTGTGAGGCATGACCTACCCTTCACAAAGCCATGCTGACTATCCCTGATCATATCATTCCTATCTAGATGATTATAAATCTTGTCCCTTATAATCCCCTCCAAGACTTTACCCACTACAGACGTGAGGCTCACCGGTCTATAGTTGCCGGGGTTGTCTCTGCTCCCCTTTTTGAACAAAGGGACCACATTTGCTGTCCTCCAGTCCTCTGGCACTATTCCTGTAGCCAATGATGACATAAAAATCAAAGCCAAAGGTCCAGCAATCTCTTCCCTGGCCTCCCAGAGAATCCTAGGATAAATCCCATCAGGTCCCGGGGACTTATCTATTTTCAGCCTGTCCAGAATTGCCAACACCTCTTCCCTACGTACCTCAATGCCATCTATTCTATTAGCCTGGGACTCAGCATTCTCCTCCACAACATTATCTTTTTCCTGAGTGAATACTGACGAAAAATATTCATTTAGTATCTCGCCTATCTCTTCAGACTCCACACACAATTTCCCATCCCTGTCCTTGACTGGTCCTACTCTTTCCCTAGTCATTCGCTTATTCCTGACATACCTATAGAAAGCTTTTGGGTTTTCCTTGATCCTTCCTGCCAAATACTTCTCATGTCCCCTCCTTGCTCGTCTTAGCTCTCTCTTTAGATCCTTCCTCGCTACCTTGTAACTATCCATCGCCCCAACCGAAACTTCACACTTCATCTTCACATAGGCCTCCTTCTTCCTCTTAACAAGAGATTCCACTTCCCTGGTAAACCACGGTTCCCTCGCTCGACGCCTTCCTCCCTGTCTGACCGGTACATACTTATCAAGAACACGCAGTAGCTGATCCTTGAACAAGCCCCACTTATCCAGTGTGCCCAACACTTGCAGCCTACTTCTCCACCTTATCCCCCCCAAGTCACGTCTAATGGCATCATAATTGCCCTTCCCCCAGCTATAACTCTTGCCCTGCGGTGTATACTTATCCCTTTCCATCATTAACGTAAACGTCACCGAATTGTGGTCACTGTCCCCAAAGTGCTCTCCTACCTCCAAATCCAACACCTGGCCTGGTTCATTACCCAAAACCAAATCCAACGTGGCCTCGCCTCTTGTTGGCCTGTCAACATATTGTTTCAGGAAACCCTCCTGCACACACTGTACAAAAAACGACCCATCTATTGTACTCGAACTATATCTTTTCCATTCAATATTTGGAAAGTTAAAGTCTCCCATAATAACTACCCTGTTACTTTCGCTCATATCCAGAATCATCTTCGCCATCCTTTCCTCTACATCCCTAGAACTATTAGGAGGCCTATAAAAAACTCCCAACAGGGTGACCTCTCCTTTCCTGTTTCTAACTTCAGCCAATACTACCTCGGAAGAAGAGTCCCCATCTAGCATCCTCTCCGCCACCGTAATACTGCTCTTGACTAGCAGCGCCACACCTCCCCCTCTTTTGCCTCCTTCTCTGAGCTTACTAAAACACCTAAACCCCGGAACCTGCAACATCCATTCCTGTCCCTGCTCTATCCATGTCTCCGAAATGGCCACAACATCGAAGTCCCAGGTACCAACCCACGCTGCCAGTTCCCCTACCTTGTTTCGTATACTCCTGGCATTGAAGTAGACACACTTCAAACCACCTACCTGAACGCTGGCCCCCTCCTGCGACGTCAAATCTGTGCTCCTGACCTCTATACTCTCATTCTCCCTTACCCTAAAACTACAATCCAGGTTCCCATGCCCCTGCTGCATTAGTTTAAACCCCCCCAAAGAGCACTAACAAATCTCCCCCCCAGGATATTTGTGCCCCTCAGGTTCAGATGTAGACCATCCTGTCTGTAGAGGTCCCACCTTCCCCAGAAAGAGCCCCAGTTATCCAAAAATCTGAAACCCTCCCGCCTGCACCATCCCTGTAGCCACGTGTTTAAATGCTCTCTCTCCCTATTCCTCATCTCACTATCACGTGGCACGGGCAACAACCCAGAGATAACAACTCTGTTTGTTCTAGTTCTGAGCTTCCATCCTAGCTCCCTGAAAGCCTGCCTGACATCCTTGTCCCCTTTCCTACCTATGTCGTTAGTGCCAATGTGGACCACGACTTGGGGCTGCTCCCCCTCCCCCCTAAGGACCCGGAAAACACGATCCGAGACATCACGTACCCTTGCACCTGGGAGGCAACATACCAAACGTGAGTCTCTCACGCTCCCACAAAATCTCCTATCTGTGCCCCTGACTATAGAGTTCTGGTCTTATATAAGGCCCCGCCTTCTCAACTTGGCCCCTCGCCTGAGGTGTGGTGACCCTCAAGTCAAACCGCCACCTGTCAGTTCCCCCCTCAAAGGGGAAACCAGCTTGTGGCGACTTTCACCTTCGTTCATGTCTTGCTGATGTTCTTGTTTTTAACACCGTGCCTCTGTGCTTCGCCCTGTACGGCAGTAAAGATGAATTTTTAAGAAACAAGTTGATAAACATTGCAGTCAACACAAATGACACAGATTCACTGGTGACCTGGGAAGTAACCTTTCCCGATAGCTGAGAACTCATTTCACTGCAGTTCTGTGCCCAGGCTGCACAATTATCCTCACCGTTTTTATCTTGATGGATTATTTGTTGCAGATTAATGCCAAAACAAGTAAAGTTATCAGAATTTCCAATCTTATATTTTAGAAGGTTTATTGATAATTTTGCAAATGCAAGAGCAGTTTGTACAGTGGAGGGTGATGTGAAGAAACGGAAGAAAAGGCTGTCAGTGGCTCACGGTGTCTGAAACGTGTGCAGTGGAATTGTCCACATTCACTGTTGAAAGCAGACGGAGCCTCAGTTTAGCTCTCGTCCGAGAGGGGTCATCTCTTATCATAGAATTTACAGTGCAGAAGGAGGTCATTCAGCCCATCGAGTCAGCACCGGCTCTTGGAAAGAGCACCCTACCCAAGCCCACACCTCCACCCTATCCCCATAACCCAGTAACCCCACCCAACACTAATGGCAATTTTGGACACTAAGGGCAATTTATCATGGCCAATCCACCTAACCTGCACATCTTTGGACTGTGGGAGAAAACTGGAGCACCCGGAGGAAACCCACGCACACAGGGGGAGAACGTACAGGCCCCACACAGACAGTGACCCAATCCGGGAATCGAACCTGGGACTCTGGAGCTAAGAAGCAATTGTGCTAACCACTGTGCTACCGTGCTGCCCAAACCTCTTGCTCAGTGCTGTCCTTCCAACAGGTCAGTGCTCGATGACCAGCAATACAGAGTGTCTGACAGTGCAGCAATCCCTTAACACTGAGCCTCCAACAATGAAACAGACATATCTCCCGGGCCCTCCGCCAGTGACTACTCCCTCAGTACTACCCATCAATAATACAGCACTCCCTCAGTACTGACCCTCTGACAGTGCAGCGCTCCCTCAAACTGACCATCTGACAGTGCAGCACTCCCTCAGTACTGACCCTCTGTCAGTACAGCACTCCCACAGTACTGACCCTCTGTCAGTGCAGCACTCCCACAGTACTGACCCTCTGTCAGTGCAGCACTCCCACAGTACTGACCCTCTGACAGTGCAGCACTCCCACAGTACTGACCCTCTGACAGTGCAGCACTCCCTCAGTACTGACCCTCTGACAGTGCAGCACTCCCTCAGTACTGACACTCTGGCAGTGCGGCACTCCCTCAGTACTGACCCTCTGTCAGTGCAGCACTCCCACAGTACTGACACTCTGGCAGTGCGGCACTCCCTCAGTACTGACCCTCTGACAGTGCAGCACTCGCTAAACACTGACCCACTGGCAGTGCAGCACTCCCTCAGTACTGACCCTCTGACAGTGCAGCGCTCCCTCAGTACTGTCCCTCTGACAGTGCAGCACTCCCTCAGTACTGACCCTCTGACAGTGCAGCACTCCCACAGTACTGACCCTCTGACAGTGCAGCTCTCCCTCAGTACTGACCCTCTGACAGTGCAGCGCTCCCTCAGTGCTGTCCCTCTGACAGTGCAGCACTCCCTCAGTACTGACCCTCTGACAGTGCAGCACTCCCACAGTACTGACCCTCTGACAGTGCAGCTCTCCCTCAGTACTGACCCTCTGACAGTGCAGCATTCCCTCAGTACTGACCCTCTACCAGTGCAGCGCTCCCTCAGTACTGACCCTCTGCCAGTGCAGCACTCCCTCAGTACTGTTCCTCTGACAGTGCAGCACTCCCTCAGTACTGACCCTGTGACAGTGCAGCGCTCCCTCAGTACTGACCCTCTGACAGTGCAGCGCTCCCTCAGTACTGACCCACTGACAATGCGGCACTCCCTCAGGACTGACCCTCTGACAGGGCAGCACTCCCTCAGTACTGACCCTCTGACAGTGCAGCACTCGCTAAACACTGACCCACTGGCAGTGCAGCACTCCCTCAGTACTGACCCTCTGACAGTGCAGCGCTCCCTCAGTACTGTCCCTCTGACAGTGCAGCACTCCCTCAGTACTGACCCTCTGACAGTGCAGCACTCCCACAGTACTGACCCTCTGACAGTGCAGCTCTCCCTCAGTACTGACCCTCTGACAGTGCAGCACTCCCTCAGTACTGACCCTCTACCAGTGCAGCGCTCACTCAGTACTGACGCTCTGCCAGTGCAGCACTCCCTCAGTACTGTTCCTCTGACAGTGCAGCACTCCCTCAGTACTGACCCTCTGAAAGTGCAGCGCTCCCTCAGTACTGACCCTCTGACAGTGCAGTGCTCCCTCAGTACTGACCCTCTGTCAGTGCAGCACTCCCACAGTACTGACACTCTGGCAGTGCGGCACTCCCTCAGTACTGACCCTCTGACAGTGCAGCACTCGCTAAACACTGACCCACTGGCAGTGCAGCACTCCCTCAGTACTGACCCTCTGACAGTGCAGCGCTCCCTCAGTACTGTCCCTCTGACAGTGCAGCACTCCCTCAGTACTGACCCTCTGACAGTGCAGCACTCCCACAGTACTGACCCTCTGACAGTGCAGCTCTCCCTCAGTACTGACCCTCTGACAGTGCAGCATTCCCTCAGTACTGACCCTCTACCAGTGCAGCGCTCCCTCAGTACTGACCCTCTGCCAGTGCAGCACTCCCTCAGTACTGTTCCTCTGACAGTGCAGCACTCCCTCAGTACTGACCCTGTGACAGTGCAGCGCTCCCTCAGTACTGACCCTCTGACAGTGCAGCGCTCCCTCAGTACTGACCCACTGACAATGCGGCACTCCCTCAGGACTGACCCTCTGACAGGGCAGCACTCCCTCAGTACTGACCCTCTGACAGTGCAGCACTCGCTAAACACTGACCCACTGGCAGTGCAGCACTCCCTCAGTACTGACCCTCTGACAGTGCAGCGCTCCCTCAGTACTGTCCCTCTGACAGTGCAGCACTCCCTCAGTACTGACCCTCTGACAGTGCAGCACTCCCACAGTACTGACCCTCTGACAGTGCAGCTCTCCCTCAGTACTGACCCTCTGACAGTGCAGCACTCCCTCAGTACTGACCCTCTACCAGTGCAGCGCTCACTCAGTACTGACGCTCTGCCAGTGCAGCACTCCCTCAGTACTGTTCCTCTGACAGTGCAGCACTCCCTCAGTACTGACCCTCTGAAAGTGCAGCGCTCCCTCAGTACTGACCCTCTGACAGTGCAGTGCTCCCTCAGTACTGACCCTCTGACAGTGCGGCACTCCCTCAGTACTGACCCTCTGACAGTGCAGCGCTCCCTCAGTACTGTCCCTCTGACAGTGCAGCACTCCCTCAGTACTGACCCTCTGAAAGTGCAGCGCTCCCTCAGTACTGACCCTCTGACAGTGCAGTGCTCCCTCAGTACTGACCCACTGACAATGCGGCACTCCCTCAGGACTGACCCTCTGACAGGACAGCGCTCCCTCAAACTGACCCTCTGACAGTGCAGCACTCCCTCAGTACTGACTCTCTGACAGTGCGGCACTCCCTCAGTACTGACTCTCTGACAGTGCAACACTCCCTCAATACTGACGCTCTGGGGCAGCCCGGTGGTGCAGTGGTAAACATTATTGCCTCACAGCGCCGAGGTCCCAGGTTCGATCCCGGCTCTGGGTCACTGTCCGTGTGGAGTTTGCACAATCTCACCGTGTTTGCTTGAGTTTCGCCCCCACAACCCAAAGATGTGCAGTGCAGGTGGATTGGCCACTTAATTGGAAAAAAAAATGAATTGGGTATTCTAAATTTATTTTTTTTAATACTGACGCTCTGACAGTGCAGCAGTCCCTCAGTACTGACCCTCTGACAGTGCGGCACTCCCTCAGTACTGACCCTCTGACAGTGCAGCACTCCCTCAGTACTGACCCCCTGACAGTGCGGCACTCCCTCAGTACTGACCCTCTGACAGTGCAGCACTCCCTCAGTACTGACCCCCTGACAGTGCGGCACTCCCTCAGTACTGACCCTCTGACAGTGCGGCACTCCCTCAGTACTGACCCTCTGACAATGCAGCACTCCCTCAGTACTGACCCTCTGACAGTGCAGCAGTCCCTCAGTACTGACCCTCTGACAGTGCGGCACTCCCTCAGTACTGACCCTCTGACAGTGCGGCACTCCCTCAGTACTGACCCTCTGACAGTGCGGCACTCCCTCAGTACTGACCCACTGACAGTGCAGCACTCCCTCAGTACTGACACTCTGCCAATGCAGCACTCCCTCAGCACTGACACTCTGACAGCCCAGCGACTCGACGTGGAGAGGCCCCACCCAGCGACCTGACCCAGAGAGGCCCCGCAGAGTGACTCGACCCCAAGAGGCCCTGCCCAGCGACCCGACCTGGACAGGCCCCACCCAGCAACCCGACCCAGAGAGGCCCCGGCCAGCGACCCGATCTGAAGAGGCCCCGCCCAGCGACCCGACCCGGAAAGGCCCCACCCTGCAATCCGACCCGGACAGGCCGAGCCCTACAACCCGACCCGCAGGTACCCCGCCAAGTGACCCGACCCAGAGAGGCCCCGCCCTGTGACCCAACCCAGAGAGGCCCCGCCCAGCGACCCGACCCAGAGAGGCCCCGCCCAGTGACCCGACCTCGACATCCCCACCCAGCGACCCGACTCGGAGAAGCCCCACCCAGCGTCCCGACCCGGGGAGGCCCCGCACAGCAACCCGACCCGGAGAAGCCCTGCCCAGCGACCCGACCCAGAGAGGCCCCGCCCAGTGACCCGACCTCGACATCCCCACCCAGCAACCCGACTCGGAGAAGCCCACCCAGCGACCCGACCCGGAGAGGCCCCGCCCAGCGACCCGACCCAGAGAGGCCCCGCCCAGTGACCCGACCTCGACATCCCCACCCAGCGACCCGACTCGGAGAAGCCCCACCCAGCGTCCCGACCCGGAGAGGCCCCGCACAGCAACCCGACCCGGAGAAGCCCCGCCCAGCGACCCGACCCAGAGAGGCCCCGCCCAGTGACCCGACCTCGACATCCCCACCCAGCGTCCCGACCCGGAGAGGCCCGCCCAGCGACTCGACCCAGAGAGGCCCCACACAGCAACCCGACCCGGAGAAGCCCTGCCCAGCGACCCGACCCAGAGAGGCCCCGCCCAGCGACCCGACCCAGAGAGGCCCCGCCCAGTGACCCGACCTCGACATCCCCACCCAGCGACCCGACTCGGAGAAGCCCACCCAGCGACCCGACTCGGAGAAGCCCACCCAGCGTCCCGACCCAGAGAGGCCCCGCCCAGCGACCCGACCCGGTGAGGCCCCGCCCAGTGACCCGACCCAGAGAGGCCCCACACAGCAACCCGACCCGGAGAAGCCCTGCCCAGCGACCCGACCCAGAGAGGCCCCGCCCAGTGACCCGACCTCGACATCCCCACCCAGCGACCCGACTCGGAGAAGCCCCACCCAGCGACCCGACTCGGAGAAGCCCACCCAGCGACCCGACTCGGAGAAGCCCACCCAGCGACCCGACCCGGTGAGGCCCCGCCCAGTGACCCGACCCAGAGAGGCCCCGCCCAGCAACCCGACCCGGTGAGGCCCCACCCAGCGACCCAACCCGGAGAGGCCCCGCCCAGCGACCCGACCCAGAGAGGCCCCGCCCAGGGACTCCACCCAGAGAGGCCCCGCCCAGCAACCCGACCCGGAGAAGCCCCACCCAGCGACCCGACCCGGAGAGGCCCCGCCCAGCGACCCGACCCGGAGAGGCCCCGCCCAGCGACCCGGAGAGGCCCCGCCCAGGGACTCCACCCAGAGAGGCCCCGCCCAGCAACCCGACCCGGAGAAGCCCCACCCAGCGACCCGACCCGGAGAGGCCCCGCCCAGCGACCCGACCCGGAGAGGCCCCGCCCAGCGACCCGGAGAGGCCCCGCCCAGCGACCCGACCCGGAGAGGCCTCGCCCAGCGACCCGACCCGGAGAGGCTCCGCCTAGCGACCCGACCCGGAGAGGCCCCGCCCAGGGACTCCACCCAGAGAGGCCCCGCCCAGCAACCCGACCCAGAGAGGCCCCGCCCAGCGACCCGACCCGGAGAGGCCCCGCCCAGCGACCCGACCCAGAGAGGCCCCGCCCAGGGACTCCTCCCAGAGAGGCCCCGCCCAGCAACCCGACCCGGAGAAGCCCCACCCAGCAACCCGACCCAGAGAGGCCCCGCCCAGTGACCCGACCTCGACATCCCCGCCCAGCGACCCGACCCGGAGAGGCCCCGCCTAGCAACCCAACCCGGAGCGGCCCCACCCAGCGACCTGACCCGGAGAGGCCCCTCCCAGTGACCCAGCTAGGCCCCGCCCAGCAACCCGACCTGGAAAGGCCCCAACCAGCGACCTAATACGGAGAGGCCCCGCCCTGCGACCTGACGCAGAGAGGCCCCGCCCAGCAATCCGACCTGCAGAGGTCCCACCCAGCAACGCGACACCAGGAGGCGCCGCCCAGTGACCCGACCCCTAGAGCCCCGCCCAGCAACCCACCCCGAGAGGCGCCGCCCAGCAACCGGACCCGGAGAGGCCCCGCCCAGCGACTCGACGTGGAGACGCCCCGCCCAGCGACCTGACCCCGAGAGGCCCCGCCCAGAGACCCGACCGCAGAGAGGCCCCACCCAGCAATCCGACCCCAGGAGGCCCTGCACAGCGACCTGACCCAGAGAGGCCCCTCCCAGCGGCTCGACCCTGAGAGGCCCCGCCCAGCGATTCAACGTGGAGAGGCCCCACCCAGCGACCTGACCCAGTGAGGCCCCGCCCAGCGACTCGACCCCAAGAGGCCCTGCCCAGCAACCTGACCCAGAGAGGGCCGCGCAGCGACCCGACCTGGAGAGGCCCCGCCCAGTGACCCGACCCGGAGAGGCCCCACCCAGTGACCTGACCTGGACAGGCCACGCCCAGCGCCTCGACACGGACAGGCCCCGGCCAGCAACCCGATCTGAAGAGGCCCCACCCAGCGACCCAACCCGGAAAGGCCCCGCTCTACAACCTGTCCCGCAGAGACCCTGCCAAGTGACTTGACCCAGAGAGGCCCCGCCCTGTGACCCAACACAGAGAGGCCCCGCCCAGCAACCCGACGTACCTGAGGATCGAGGAAAGAAAAATCCACATGGATGCCCGACCAGGCCTACTCCAAGACCCGATCCCAGGAGCGCCCAACCAGACCACCAAGGAGGGGGCGGGACACAGGACCAAGCCGGACCTGCCTCAGGAAGCCCCTGCCTGTGACCCAAGACCCTGAAACAGCGGAGACGCAGCACGAGGACCCGAACGCGCCGCAATGTATTTCCGTGCTCGCAGAACGCCGGGACCCGATCGGAGGACAGCCCCCCCCGGGGGGCCGGCAACCCCAAAACCACAACCAATGCCCGGGACCCTGCCAGGCACGACCCCGGAAATGTAACAAGTGCCCTGTTCCCCGCCAGTGCTCTGGCCCCCACCAGACGCAATCACCCACCTTCCACAAGGTCAGACTTCTCTTATCAAATCCTGGGACCATCCAGCCGCAGCCGCCGACCAAGGAAGTGAGGGGAACGCGGCGATCTGGAGGTGAGACGCAAGCAACGCGGCTTCAAGTCTCCCCTCTCCGGCATACTCCTGGCAAAGGTCCAAGCGGTCGAAAGCAAGCTGGACAGGGCAGCACGGTGACGCAGAGCACTGCTGCCTCACGGCGCCAAGCTCCCAAGTTCGATCCCGGCTCTGGGTCACTGTCCTTGGAGTTTGCACATTCTCCCCGTGTCTGCGAGGGTCTCGCCCCCACAACCAACGATGTGCAGGTTGGGTGGATTGAACGCGCTGAATTGCCCGTTAATTGGAAAAAATGAAGTGGACACTCTAAATTTACGAAAGAAAAACAGATTGGATGAACTTAACGCCAGACGTATTTCTCAGAGGGAAGTAAGAGGCTGCTGTGTGCTCTGTTTCGCAGAGACATGGCTCACCCCCGCCTCACCGGACTGTGCCATACAACCTGAAGGTTTCTCAATTCACCGGGCGGACCGCACGGCATCATCAGGCAAAGCGAAGGGTGGAGGGGTTTGCCTCCTCATCAACTCCTCCTGGTGCTTGGATGTGGCGACCCTGGCGACCTACTGCTCCCAGATCTGGAATACCTGACCGTGAAGTGCCACCCATATTATCTTCCAGGTGAGTTCACTTCAGCCATTATCACAGCGGTCTACATCCCACCCCAGGCAGAAGTGAGGAAGGCGCTGGACGAACTATACACAGTAATAAACAACTATGAAACAGAACACCCGGAGGCCTTGTTCATCGTGGCCGGAGACTTCAACAAGGCCAACCTCAAGAGGGTACTGCCAAAATTCCACCAGCACATCTCCTGTCCCACCAGGGGCGACAACATTCTTGACCACTGCTACTCAAAAATCAAGGGGGCCTACCGTTCCATCCCCAGACCGCACTTTGGGAAATCAGACCATAAGACGGTGCTCCTTCTCCCGGCATACAAGCAGAAACTGAAGCGGGAGAATCCAGCTCAGAAGGTTGTGCAGTGCTGGTCCGAGGAGACAGAAGAGCTCTTACGTGACTGCTTAGAGACAGTGGACTGATCCATATTTAAGAACTCAGTGACCAACTTAAATGAGTATGCCACCACCGTCACAGACTTCATCAGCAAATGTGTGGACGACTGCGTGCCAAAGAAAGCAGTACGTACGTTCCCCAACCGGAAACCACGGCCCAATCGCGAGATTGACTCCGTACTGAAGGACAGATCTGAGGCGTTCAAGGCAGACAACCCTGACCTATACAAGAAATCCAGGTACGACCTCCGCAAAGCCATCCGGAATGCCAAGAGAGAATATCAAACCAAGCTAGAGTCACAGACAGACTCTCGGTGGTTGTAGCAAGGACTAAACAACATAACCGGCTACAAAGCGAAGCCGAACAGTGTCTCTGACAGCAGCGCACCCCTCTCCGATGAACTCAATGCTTTCTATGCTCGGTTCGAGGAGGTAACCAACAATCCGCTGGCGAGTGCCCCAGCAGCCCATAATTCACCCATACCCACCATCACAGCTTCCGAAGTCAGATTGGCCTTCCTGAAAGTGAACCCTCGGAAGGCAACGGGTCCGGACAGGATCCCTGGTCGTGCACTCAGAGCCTGCGCGGACCAGCTGGCAGAGGTATTCATGGACATCTTTAACCTGTCCCTACTCCACTCCGAGGTTCCCACCTGCTTCAAGAAGACCACCATCATACCAGTACCAAAGAAGAACCAGGCAACGTGCCTCAATGACTACCGACCAGTGGCCCTGACATCAATCGTAATGAAGTGCTTCGAGAGGTTGATCATGAAGCGCATCACCTCCATACTCCCAGAATGCCGAGATCCACTGCAATTCGCATACCGCCGCAACCGGTCCACATCAGATGCCATTTCCCTGGCCCTACACTCATCCCTAGAGCATCTCGAAAACAAGAAACATACATCAAACTCCTATTTATTGACTACAGCTCCGCCTTCAACACCATAATCCCAGCCAAGCTCATATCAAAGCTCCAAAGCCTAGGGCTTGGCTCCCCACTCTGCAACTGGATCCTCGATTTTCTGACTCACAGACCACAATCAGTAAGAATGAACAACAACACCTCCTCCACAATAGTCCTCAACACCGGGGCCCCGCAAGGCTGCGTACTTAGCCCCCTACTCTACTCCCTGTACACACATGACTGCGTGGCAAAATCTGGTTCCAAATCCGGCTGCAAGTTTGTTGACGACACAACCATGGTGGGTTGAATCTTGAATAACGACGGGTCAGAATACAGGAGGGAGATAGAGATCTTAGTGCAGCAGTGTAACAACAGCAATCTCTCCCTCAATGCCAGCAAAACTAAAGACTCATTGACTTCAGGAAGCAAAGTACTGTACACACTCCTGTCAGCATCAACGGGGCCGAGGTGGAAATGGTTGACAGCTTCAAATTCCTAGGTGCGGACATCACCAAAAATCTGTCTTGGTCCACCCATGTCGACGCTACCACCAAGAAAGCACAACAGTGCCTATACTTCCTCAGGAAACTAAGGAGATTCGGCATGTCCACATTGACTCTTACCAACTTTTACAGATGAACCATAGAAAGCATCCTATCGGGCTGCATCACAGCCTGGTATGGCAACTGCTCGGCCCAGGACCGCAAGAAACTTCAGAGAGTCGTGAACACCGCCCAGTCCATCACACAAACCTGTCTCCCATCCATTGACTCCATCTACACCTCCCGCTGCCTGGGGAAAGCGGGCAGTATAATCAAAGATCCCTCCCACCCGGCTTACTCACTCTTCCAACTTCTTCCATCGGGCAGGAGATACAGAAGTCTGAGAACACGCACGAACAGACTCAAAAACAGCTTCTTCCCCACTGTCACCAGACTCCTAAATGACCCTCTTATGGACTGACCTCATTAACACTACACCCCTGTATGCTTCACCCAATGCCGGTGTTTATGTATTTACATTGTGGACCTTGTGTTGCCCTATTATGTATTTTCTTTTCTTTTCATGTATTTAATGATCTGTTGAGCAGCTCGCAGAAAAATACTTTTCACTGTACCTCGGTACACGTGACAATAAACAAATCCAATCCAATGTTCAGCACCATTCGAGACGACTCAGGTGATGAAGCAGTCCGTGTCCAAATGCAGCAAGACCAGGACAATATCCAGGCTTGGGCTGACAAGTGGCAAGTTACATTCGCGCCACACAAGAGTCAGACAATGACCATCTCCTACAAGAGGGAATCTAGCCATCACCACTTGCCGTTCAATGCCTTGAACTTCACCACATTTCTCATCATCAACAGCTCTGATGATGTTTTGACAAGCCTCCATTTTGAGCCGTACCCCTTCCATTTCCACCCATCCCAGCAGCACCCAGCTCTCCCAGTAGAGACTGGCAAGCACCCATTGATGCCGGCCCTTCACATTGGGCTTCCTGCACTGCGTCCTGCCCAGCGTCCTTCACTGCATGTCCAACATGGAGTGGGCCTCTGAACTGGCTCCTTTCCCATGTGATTGTGCGATGGGGGTGAACATCCGACACAAATGGGGTAGTGTGGAGGAGGTGGGGAGGCTGCAGAAAGATTTAGACAGTTTAGGAGAGTGGTCCAAGAAATGGCTGATGAAATTCAACGTGGGCAAGTGCGAGGTCTTGCACTTTGGAAAAAAGAATAGAGGCATGGACTATTTTCTAAACGGTGACAAAATTCATAATGCTGAAGTGCAAAGGGACTTGGGAGTCCTAGTCCAGGATTCTCTAAAGGTAAACTTGCAGGTTGAGTCCGTAATTAAGAAAGCAAATGCAATGTTGTCATTCATCTCAAGAGGCTTGGAATATAAAAGCAGGGATGTACTTCTGAAGCTTTATAAAGCATTAGTTAGGCCCCATTTAGAATACTGTGAGCAATTTTGGGCCCCACACCTCAGGAAGGACATACTGGCACTGGAGCGGGTCCAGCGGAGATTCACACGGATGATCCCAGGAATGGTAGGCCTAACATACGATGAACGTCTGAGGATCCTGGGATTATATTCATTGGAGTTTAGGAGGTTGAGGGGAGATCTAATAGAAACTTACAAGATAATGAATGGCTTAGATAGGGTGGACGTAGGGAAGTTGTTTCCATTAGCAGGGGAGACTAGGACCCGGGGGCACAGCCTTAGAATAAAAGGGAGTCACTTTAGAACAGAGATGAGGAGAAATTTCTTCAGCCAGAGAGTGGTGGGTCTGTGGAATTCATTGCCACAGAGGGCGGTGGAGGCCGGGACGTTGAGTGTCTTTAAGACAGAAGTTGATAAATTCTTGATTTCTCGAGGAATTAAGGGCTATGGAGAGAGAGCGGGTAAATGGAGTTGAAATCAGCCATGATTGAATGGTGGAGTGGACTCGATGGGCCGAATGGCCTTACTTCCGCTCCTATGTCTTATGGTCTTATGGGTCGGAACCTGTGAGCCATCACACCCATGAAAATGTTTGAAGTGTAGAAGGTTCTGCCCTTAATAACGGCATTGACTGTCTGTCCGTCATCCAATTCATTTATAAATAAGGTGGCTGGGTGGAACCACTGGATACATTTTACTGAATTAAGTCCATACCCATTAGTCCGACAACCCACTCCTGCCTCCTAACTATCCAAACAAATAGGTTGTGTCCAATTCCATGTGTTACCGTTGTTGTTGACATCTTCCAGACTGTTACACGCTATCTTTGCGTCAGCAATGGCTGCTCTCTTGAAAGTGGGTGTGTACAATAATAACAGCACCAGCTTGTATTTACACATCGCCCTCTTAATCTAGTTGAACAGCCCATGTTCTTTATAGGAACGATTATAAATAATAATAATCTTTATTATCACAAGTAGGCTGCAATGAGGCTACTGTGAAAATCCCCTCGTCGCCACATTCCGGCGCCTGTTCGGGGACACAGAGGGAGAATTCAGAATGTCCAATTCACCCAACAAGCACGTCTTTCGGGACTTGTGGGAGGAAAATGGAGCGCCCGGAGGAAACGCACGCAGACACGGGGAGAACGTGCAGACAGCAGCCCATGCCAGGCATCGAACCCGGGACCCTGGCGCTGCGAAGCAACTGTGCTAACCACTGTGCTGACGTGCCGCCCAAAAGCAGAATTTGTCACCAAAAGCACACAAGGGGACATTAAGGCAGCGACCACAGGCTTGGTTAAAAGGAAGTGACTTAAAAGGAGGGGAGGGCGGAAGCAGAGAGGATTGGGGAGGGAATTCCAGAGCGTAGGGCCCCGTCAGCTGAAGGCCCGGCTGTTAGCTCGGGGGGGGGGGGGGGGGGGACGAGAATTGGGGATGTACAGGAGACCCGGATTTGAGGAGGGCAGAGATCCTGGAGGCCCTGCAGGGGGTGGGGGAGCGATTTCCAGAGATGGGGAGGGCACGAGGCCAGGGAGGGATTTGAAAGCACGGGTGAGAATTTTACAAGTGGCGGCACAGTCAGACCCAGTGTCGGTGAGCGGGGGGAGGGAGGGGTGGCGGAGAGGATGGTGACGAATACAGCGATTGTCTACAAACTGCGAATGATGCAAACAAGACTGAGATTCATACGATTAAAAAAAACACGCACTAAATCTTATGAAGAACTGGGAAGTACAAGCTACCCAACAGGGAGCTGCAAAGAGAACAGTTTTATCTGTCGAGCTTCTCTTAACAATAATTACAAGAAGATACATTTCCCTTTTCTTGACAATTGCTGCAGAGCTGTAATAAACATGTTTCACAGTGATGGCAATTGGCAGCACCATCTGTGGTAAATGTCACAATGTAATCTACTCCAGGGTTTGATTGTAACAGCACAAAATAACTCAATAACTTGCTAAGTCGTGTGTGCAGTGATTTCCTATAAAAAATATAAAATATATAATACAATAATATAAATGAGAAATTTTCGTCAAGGCGAGAGACATGAATCTATCATAAAGAAAGTCCTTTGTCTCTCTCTCTCTCTCTGGGTACAACAGCATCGCTGATGCTGATACAAATCCAATAACAAAAGTACTTCCACGATAAAGCAGGTCCCGACGGGCCTCCTGAACATCTTCCTCCTGGTTTAACCTATACATGTGGGAGAGTGGAGCCAGCGCAGGCAAAATGGATGGGCTGAACAGCCTCCACTTGTTATGGGCCAGGGTTTAGAGAACCCCAAAGTGTATCATGGAGTTCACCTGGCCCACAAGGTCCCGCCGGTAAGGACCTACCCGAATTTACGCCGGCGGGACCGGCAAAAAAATGGGCAGCCACTCGGCCCATCGCGGGCCGGAGAATCGCCGGGGCGGGCCGCCGACCGGCTCGCCGCGATTCCCGACCCCGCCAAATCTCTGGCGCCGGAGAATTCGGCAGCCGGCGTGGGCGGGATTCACGCCCACAGTGTATCCAAAAGTATAATTTCTCTGAGAGCTTCAGACGTTTGGTCTATTTTCAAAGCCCATATCCACCGATCAAAATTACTCTGTTTCATCCTTTCAAACTCCATGTATATTTGACCAAATTCTTTCCTTAAATTTCTAAACCTTTGTCTGTAGGCTTCAGGCACTAGTTCATATGCAACAAAGATGGATTTTTTCACCTCCTCATACATTCCAGATACCTCCTCCGGTAGTGTTGCAAACACTTCACTAGCTCTACCTACCAGCTTTGTTTGAATCAGTAACACCCACATGTCCTGTGACCATTTCATTTGTTTAGCCACCTTCTCAAATTAAATGAAAAAGGCTTCTACCTCCTTCTCGTCAAACCTTGGCAATGCTTGGACATATTTAAATAGATCCCCACCAAGTCTTTGACTATGACACTCTTTCTCACTATCCTCATCACTATCATCCAATTGTATATTTCCCTTTACATCTGCCAATTTTAACTGACTGTCATGTTTCATGGCCATTTTCTGAAGTTCAAACTCTCTGTCTTTATCTTTTCCCTGATCTGTATCTCCCTTTCTCTTTCTTTTTGTTCTGCTAGGGCTATTCTTTCTGTTTTCCTTTCTTCTCTCTTTTCTCTCTCTCTTTCTTTCTCTTTCTTTTTCCTCTCTCTCTCTCTCTTTCGTATTCAAGCTGCTTGAATTCTTTCTTATGTTCCATTTGTTTAAATGGCAACTGAATTTTTGCCATTTCCAATGAGTCAAACTGTATCTCAGGCAACTTTAAATGCTTAGTCACCGCCATAATTACCTCATCTTTTCGCATTTTGTCAGGTAATGTTAACTGCAATGTTTTTGCCAAATCTAACAGTCTGCTTTTAGTCTCTGTCCATAAGGCACTGCATGTGACCGTCTTCACCCCAAAAAACGTCTGAGCCTCTGAACGAGTCATTGTCCACAACACACTCCCCACTTAAACTAAAATACCTCACCTGAAAAGCACCCACAATATGCTCACCCCTCACTGTCTTTAAGTTCGCTAAGCCAGTCCAATAGATAGACTTTTATCCCCCTCGAGCTCCTAATTTGTTATAGGCCAGGGTTTAGAGAACCCCAAAGTGTATCATGGAGTTCACCTGACCCACAACTTTTAATCGATTGTGGTATGGGGAGCACACGGCCCACTCTACAGGTGTGGTAGAGCAGAAATGGAAAAGTATTTTTTAAAGCAAAACAATGTTTATTCTATGAACTCAAGTTAACCTTTTTAAAACATACAGTGAACATCTTAGCAACCATTAATTCAAATATAACCCCCAAAGAATACAACACTAAGTAAACCTTTAAGCTTTCCTTTTAACATCCATAAGACTTAAAAACAAAACCTTTATCACAGGCACATCAGGTTAAAGTCACTACTGAAAACATTTATAATTCTGAATTCACCAAATGATCACGAGATAGTCTTTTGATGGCAGAGAGATCAGCAGTACACCTGTTTGGTCTGGCTTCAGCTCCAACACTGAAAACGAAACTCAAACACACCCTGCAGCCTGCTCAAAAGCGAAAGTAAAAAGCTGACAGCCCAGCTCCACCCACTCTCTGACATCACTGCAGTAATAAACACCCATTTCTTAAAGGTACTCTCACTACAGATATTTATATACACACCCATTTATAAACACCCATTCCTTAAAGGTACTCTCACATGACAGACTGTACTGTGACCATTCTCTGGTTCTCGATCAACACGAATCAGACATGTAGCCTGGATCAGTTACTCTCACGCTGATCCTGTGCAAAGATGCTGAATGTTTCAGCCATGCATTTCCCATTGGGGTAGTAATGTACAGGTCCACAGGTCACTGAAAGTGGGGATGCAGGTGAAGACCGTCGTCAAGAAGGCATACGGCATGCTTGCCTTCATCAGCCGGGACGTTGAGTTTCAAAACTGGCAAGTTATGTTGCAGCTGTATAGAACCCTCACTTGGAATATAGGGCGGGATTCTCAGACCCCCCAACGGGTCGCTGAATCGCCGAGGGGCATCGTGAATCCCGCCCCGCCGCTCCGAAATCGCTGAGGGGTATCGTGAATCCCGCCCCGCCGCTCCGACATCGCCGAGGGGCATCGTGAATCCCGCCCCGCCGCTCCGACGCCGGCAGCCAAATTCTCCAGCGCGGTTTTTCGGCGGGGCGGGAATCACGTTGTGCCGTTCGGGGGCCGTTGGCATTGGCCCCCCCCCCACCCCCGGCAATTCTCAGCCCCGCGATGGGCTGAGCGGCCGCACGTTTTAAGCTGGACCCGGCGGTGTAAATCAAACCAGGTCCGTACCGGCGGGACCTGGCTCTGCGGGCGGCCTGCAGAGTCCTCAGGGGGGACGCGGGGTGACCTGGCCCCGGAGGTGTCCCCCACGGTGGCCTGGCCGGCGATCGGGGCCCACCGATCCGCGGGCGGGCCTGTGCCGTGGGGGGCACTCTTTCCCTCCGCGCCGGCTGCTGTCAATCTCCGCCATGGCTGGCGCGGAGAAGAACCCCCCTGCGCATGCGTCGGGATGACGCCAGCACACACTGGCACTCCCACGCATGCGCCAACTTGCGTCGGCCGGCGGAGGCCCTTCGCCATCGGTTGGCGCGGCGCCAACCCCGCCAGTGACGGCCTAGCCCCTGAAGGTGCGGGGGATTCCACACCTTCCAGGCAGCGCTGTGCTTCATGGCGGATACAGCCCGCGGACCTGGCCCACGTTAATAGTCCCCCCCACCGTGCCAGCATAGTGGCGCAATGGTTAGCACTCACGGCGCCGAGGTCCCAGGTTCGATCCCGGCACTGGGTCACTGTCCGTGTGGAGTTCGCACATTCTCCCCGTGTTTGCGTGGGTTTCGCCCCCACAACCCAAAGATGTGCAGGGTAGGTGGATTGACCATGCTAAAATTGCCCCTTAAATGGAAAAATGAATTGGGTACTCTAAATTTATTTTTAAAAAGTAATAGTCCCCCCCTTCGGCCGGCTGGCTCCGCACCGCTCCACCGCAGTGCCCCCAACCCGGAATAATGATCCCCCCCTGCCCGCGGATCGGCCCTCCCCCGACTGTGGCAGCGCTGGACTAAGTCCGCAGCCGCCATGCCCAGTTCCCGACGGGCGAGACCACACGCGACCCCCGCCGTTGGGAACCCAGCCGGTCGGGGCCGGAGCATCGCAGGGCGGGCCTCAGCCAGCGTACGGAGGCCGTGGATACGGCGCGCGCCGCCCCCAATTTCGGCTGCGTCGGTTATTCTCCGCCTCGTGGCCGAACGCGATTTCGGCGTCGGGAATTGGGGAATCCGAACCCCAGGTCTCCCCACAAACGCTTCCGTCTCCTCGGGAGTCAAAAGGTAATAGGTCCAGATTCTCCCTTTCAGAGATCCTGCACTGGGACTGAATCGGTGATGTTCCACCACAGCGAAAGCGGCGCCGGTCCCGGAGCAATTCCTGAACCGTAAATGGGCTGGCACCGGCACCATGTGGAACCCAATCAATTCCACTGAGAAACGGTGCCTGATTCGCCGCAGCCCCATATCAGCACCAAACTCCCCACTGAGCCAGCAGCTGTATTGCTCAGATGAGTGTTAAAATAATCTGCCTCTGTCTAGACTACTCTCTAGCTTCCAGGCAGATCCCTCTTCTGGGGGGCTTCCCGACAGGGGTCTTTTTCTTGGGGGGGGGGGGGTTGGTTTGTAGGGGTGTCTCCTTATTGAGGGGGTCTCTGTGGGGTCTCTTTATTTAGAGGTCAGCACAGTTGCTTCCCAGTGTCAGGGTCCCAGGTTCAATTCCGCGCTGGGTCACTGTCTGTGTGGAGTCTGCACGTTCTCCCCGTGTGTGCGTGGGTTTCCTCCGGGTGCTCCTCCCACAGTCCAAAGATGTGCAGGTTAGGTGGATTGGCCGTGATAAATTGCCCTTAGTGTCCAAAAACATTAGGTGGGGTTACGGGGATAGGGTGGAGACCTGGGCTTAAGTGGGGTGCTCTTGCCAAGGGCTGGTGCATACTCGATGGGCCGAATGGCCTCCTTCTGCACTGTAAATTCTATGATTCTATGAGGTTCTCTGTATGGGGGTCTCTTTATTTCGGGGGTTTCTGGTCGGGGTGCTGGGGGTCTGGTGGGGGAGTGGTGGGCAAGTCTTGCAGTACGGGCAATGGGAGGATGCCCTCTCCTCCAATGGACTTTGGGGCAATTCACTTAAAGAGTTTTATTTTTAAATTTAATGTACCCAATTATTTTTTTTCCCCCCAATTAATGGGCAATTTAGCGAGGCCAATCCACCTGACCTGCACATCATTGGGTTGTGGAGGTGAAACCCACGCAGACATGGGGAGAATGTGCAAACTCCACACGGACAGTGACCCAGGGTCGGGTTTCGAACCGGCGTCCTCAGTGCCGCAGTCCCCAGTGCTAACCAATGTGCCACATGCCACCCTCCTCCATGAAAGAGTTACCTTCTTGGCCCACCGCGAGGTCCACCACGTGAAGACCGCGCTTGCCAGGTGATTCTCACCCAAGTGATTCACGGTCCGGAGAATATGACACCCGGCCCGTTAAGTGGATGACCCGTTCGCACCCTCCTGCAGGCACGGGGTGAAAACCTCGATCCTGACGCCCGTGCCGATCCCCTTTCCTCCCCGTCGCTGGATTCTCCGCTTCATCGGTCAGCCCGCTACCAGCAACGTGAGGCGTAGAATTTAGCTTTGTTTTGAAATCCCTCACTCCTCCCTATCTCTGCCATCCCCTCCATCCACAATCCTCCGAGATCTCTGCGCCTCTCTGATTCCGACCTTTCGAGCACTCCTGATTTAAATCGCCCCAGCATTAGTGACCGTGACTCCAGCTGCCTGGGACCCAAACTCTGGAACTGCCTCTGTAAACCCCCTCTGCCGTGCGACCTCGCTTGTTGCCCTTGAAGACGCCCCTTGAAATAACTCCCGATCTACACGTCTCCATCACCTCCTGCTGGGGCTCAATGCAAACTTTGTTTAATGAGTGTGGTGTATCGGGTAACTCTGGAAAAGAAAGCTCTAATTGGCTAGCTCACAAAGTGCTTATTATGGCATTACATCATCACATAATTATATCGTTAGCAGAATATGCAAATACATTTCACTGCTTCTGCGTTTTAATGTAAAAATATTGTGGGTTCGATTATTTTTCAACTTGAATTATATTTACAAATCAAGTTTCCTAATTGGTTCACAGAGAGGGTCTGCCTGATTTCCTGATGGGCTGAGTCGGGGTTTGCAGTGTTTGATTTCGGACCTGTGTCTCTCAGACGTTCGCACCAAATTAGGGTTAGGGTAATTTGGGAATGAAGTCTGGACTGGTTGATGTTGCCTTGTGAGGTGGGGGGGGGGGGCGCAGGCGGGGGTGTTGGGGGCTGTCCATTCTCCCGAGGTGTGGTGCTCGAGTGTGAGGTTTCTCAAAAAACCATTCCCCTTCATTTACATCGGGTATTTGCACGTTTGGTCCTCTTGTTATGGGTCAGGGTTCAGAGAACCCCAAAGTGTATCATGGAGTTCACCTGACCCACAACGTTTACTAGATTGTGGTATGGGGAGCACACGGCCCACTCTCCAGGTGTGGGACAGCAGAAATGGACAAGTATTTTTTTTAAACAAAACAATGTTTATTCTATGAACTCAAGTTAACCTTTTTAAAACAAACAGTGAATATCTTAGCAACCATTAATTTAAAGATAACCCCCAAAGAATACAACACTAAGTAATCTGTATGCTGTCCTTTTAACACCCAGAAGACTTAACAAACCTCTAAACAGAAGCACATCAGGGTTTACATTCAACACTGAAAACATTTATAATTCTGAATTCACAAAATGATTAAGAGAGTCCTTCATGGCAGAGAGCTCAGCAGTACAGCTGCTTTGGCTGACTTCAGCTGCAACAACCTGAAAAACAAAACCAAAAAGACAGACACACCCAAGCTTTTCTCAAAGTGAAACTAAAAAGCAGAACCAGAGCCCAGCTCCACCCACACTCTGACATCACTGCAGCATCATGAGCAGCCAAACATTTCTTAAAGCGACATTCTCATGACACTATGCACGAGGCCGGAACGTCGCTTCCTCCCGCGTCGCCCTCGCTTCTCTCCTCACGTGACCTGACATCATCTTTACGCCGTTGGCTGGCGGCGGGATTCTCAGATCCCGCTGGCAGCGCACCCCCGCCCCCCACCCGTGGGTGTCCTGGCAGGGTGGGGTGGCTTCAATGGGAACACGCGCCTGGAAGGCCAGAGAATCCCACCCCACATCAGAATTTGTGTCCGTTTCTGCTGTAACACCTTTTACTCGATTATTCAAACTCTGCAAAGCTCGTGATCAAGTTGATCACTGCTGCGATTTGGTTCACCCCCTTGCCAGGATCCCGTGATCTACTTGTACTTTTCTCACCTCTCTGTTAATACCTTGGAGTTCTATAAACTTTTATTCCCCACCCTCACTTGCGTTGCTTAAATCTGCTCACTCTTATTGTGTCCGGCTGATGTGTTCTGACAGAACTTTAACAGCCTGGGCGAGATTCTCCGTAGCCCGACGCTGATATCGGAATTGGTGATTGGGCGGAGAATCCATTCAGCGGTGCCCAAATCGGAGGCGGCGCCGGTTTGCGAAACTCCGCCCCCTCCAAAATGGCGTCATCGCGCCACGCGCCGCATGCCGCTGCAACGGCATTGGCAGGCTCTCCCGCGATGCTCCGCACCCGATGGGCCGAGTTCCCCAGCGCACGGTTGACGTGTGGTCTGAGCGGTCGGCTGAGACCCGTGCCACTGGCCGGGGGGGGGGGCTTCCACCAGGGGGTGGCCAGGGGGTGGCCAAAGGTGGGCTGTGGGTCGGGTTCACGCACGGCCGGCGCCATGTTGTACGGCACAACCGCTGCAGGTCACCGCCGTGCGCATGTGCGGCCATGGAACCGGTCCCAAAATCGGTGAGGGTTCGCCGCCGATTTTGGCATCGCAAAGCGCCCGGGAATTCTCCGTTTCAGCCAGCACTTAGCCGCTTAAACAGTGAATCCAGCCCAGGGTTTATCGGAACAGACTGAAACAGGCCCTGAATCACCTCTTCATCCAGTGTGACATTGTTCGACACTTCAGCCAGATGTGATCTCGCTCCTGTTCCATGGCAACATTTTAACTATCCTCACAGATCTTTTAGCTGCTGCATATCTGGATGGTGAGGAGGAGTGAGGGTATGTTTGATGCCAATTTGCTTCATGAAATTTTGTAATGGAGCAGAACAAAATTGAGGACCATTATCTGAGATACGCTCCTCTGGTAAACCTTGAAAATAGACCTCGTAAAGAAAAAAAATGTATTGAGTATTAGTGCTTTATTTCAATCACTTTGAATGACTATAGTGGTTCGCACTGCTGCCTCACAGCGCCAGGGACCTGGGCTCAATTCCAGCCTTGGGTGACTGTCTGTGAGGAGTTTAAATGTTCTCCCCGTGTCTGTGTGGGTTTCCTCCGGGTACTCCGGTTTCCTCCCATGGTCCAAAGATGTGCAGGTTAGGTGGATTGGATGTGCTAAATTGCCCTTAGTGTCCAAAGGTTAGGTGAGATTACGGGAATAGGGTGGTGGAGTGGGCCTAGGTTGGTGCGAACTCGATAGGCTGAGTGGCCTCCTTCTGCCCTGTACTCAATGGAATTCTTCCAAGAAGTTGTCATTTCTATCTCCCAGAAGCCCAAATGAACTCTTCGAAATGATTGAGTAGTTCATTAATGCAGAATACGGTTCAACTGGAAGTTGTCAAGTGGAAGATGAACCATAGAATCCACACAGTGCCTTTCAGCTCATCGAGTCTGCACTGTCCCTCTGAAAGACCACCTTACCTAGGGCCACGCCCCCACTCCAACCCAGCAACCCCACCTAATCTGCACATCCCTGGACACTGAGGGAAAATTTATCATGGCCAATCCACCTAACCTGCACATCTTTGGACTGTGGGAGGAAACCGGAGCACCCGGAGGAAACCCACGCAGACACGGGGAGAACGTGCAAACTCCGCACAGACAGTGACCCAAGCTGGGAATCGAACCCAGGTCCCTGGCGCTGTGAGGCAGCAGTGCTGACCGCTGTGCCACCATGCCATCCCAACCAGATTAGTCACCAGTTGGCACCAGCTGTGCGTCCCAGTTGAACTAGCTCGACCAGTTTGAGTTGAAGGGGAAAATTCAGCATATTCGCCCACCTCATTTCTCTCATGTGTCCCCAAGAACCATTCAAGGACACCGACATGGTGACCCGTACTCGACTATGAAAACGTTTTGTTCAAAAGAAAACATGGGGACAGTCTGTAAGTTTGGAATTTTATTGGGAAATTTTATTGGGGAAAAGAGAAAGGTTCTTTCAATCACCAATCCATGAACTGATCTGCCTCATAGTGCACCATCTGAGAACGTGCCATAGTTGCAAGGTGGTGATAAATTCTTCAGTCCCACGCGACTTACCAACTTGCCAAGTATGTCGCTACTTTTCCGATTTCTTGGAGAGGTTTTATGTTCCGTTACTGGTGGGTTTGAAGAAAATGAAAATGAAAATCGCTTATTGTCACAAGTAGGCTTCAATGAAGTTACTGTGAAAAGCCCCTAGTCGCCACATTCCGTCGCCTGTTCGGGGAGGCTGTTACGGGAAGAGACATTGGGCTAGTCAGACCTGTCTCCCATTTTGAGGGGGCACTGTGGGCGTTGGGTGGTCAGCCCAACCTTCAACCCACTGAGGCCTTAAATAGTCAATTTGTGGGGAAATACGAGCTTTATCGTACGCCCAATGCAATTTTAACCGCAGAAGGAGGAGGCCCAAGCCAGATGGGTATCCCGGCAGCTTTTACTGGGCAGGCTGGGTGTTGGGAAAGAGTGGGGGGGTGGGGGCCTGACCCCAAACAGCCCCTCACCCCTTCAGATGGGGCCTGCCCCCCCCCCCCCGCTGTATCTCAGACTGACCTTCATTGCGGCCTACATTAGCTCCTCTTCCTTGGCGGCTGTCTGCAGTCCTCGCAGTGGCCACCGCTCCCACCTGGCGCTGCTGAGACTACAGAGATGCCAGCAAATTGGGTGGGCAGCTCTCTAAGGGGGTCAAAGTCTCACCCTGAGCCAATAAATAACCCGCTGGATGTTAAACGTCTGTGGGAAGCTGGGATTGGTGGGGACGGAATCCCCGTTGATTGAGCTCGAGGAAGGGCAAACACCACCGTGTTCTACCTACCAAATTAATTCACTTGGCACTTGGCGTTGCAATCTTCTTCCCAGTTGCTGATGGCTGTTTTGACCATTTAAACATGCAAATTAGGAGCAGGAGCAGGCCACTCGGTCCCTCGAGCCTACCCCTGATAACCTTTCACCCCCTTGCTTATCAAGAGTCTATCTACCTTCAAAATATTCGCAGAATATCATGCCTCAATGACTACCTTCCGGTGGCCCTGACTTCAGTCGTAATGAAGTGCTTCGAGAGGTTGATCATGAAGCGCATCACCTCCATACTCCCAGAACGCCTTGATCCACTGCAATTCGCATACCGCCGCAACCGGTCCACATCAGACACCATTTCCCTGGCCCTACACTCATCCCTAGAGCATCTCGACAACAAGGACTCCTACATCAGACTCCTATTTATTGCCTCCATCTCCGCCTTCAACACCATAATCCCAGCCAAGCTCATATCAAAGCTCCAAAACCTAGGACTTGGCTCCTCCCTCTGCAACTGGATCCTCGATTTTCTGACCAACAGACCACAATCAGTAAGAATGAACAACAACACCTCCTCCACGATAGTCCTCAACACCGGGGCCCCGCAAGGCTGCGTACTTAGCCCCCTACTCTACTCCCTGTACACACACGACTGCGTGGCAAAATTTGGTTCCAACTCCATCTACAAGTTTGCTGACGATACGACCATAGTGGGCCGGATCTCGAATAACGATGAGTCAGAATACAGGCGGGAGATAGAGAACCTAGTGGAGTGGTGTAGCAACAACAATCTCTCCCTCAATGCCAGCAAAACTAAAGAGCTGGTCATTTACTTCAGGAAGCAAAGTAATGTACACACCCCTGTCAGCATCAAGGGGGCTGAGGTGGAGATGGTTAGCAGTTTCAAATTCCTAGGGGTGCACATCTCCAAAAGTCTGTCCTGGTCCACCCACGTTGACGCTACCACCAAGAAAGCACAACAGCGCCTATACCTCCTCAGGAAACTAAGGAAATTTGACATGTCCACATTAACCCTTACCAACTTTTACAGATGCCCTGGTGAGTTCCTGTAGTGCAGCCTTGCAGTAGACAGTACACACAGCTGCCACTGTGTCGGTGGTGGAGGAAGAGATGTCCCAGGTGGTGGTGGAAGCCCCTCAGCGCCTATACTTCCTCAGGAAACAAAGGAAATTTGGCATGTCCACACTGACTCTTACCAACTTTTCCAGGTGCACCATAGCAAGCATTCTATCTGGCTGCATCACAGCCTGGTATGGCAACTGCTCGGCCCGAGACCGTAAGAAACGTCAGAGAGTCATGAACACCGCCCAGTCCATCACACGAACCTGCCTCCTGTCCATTGACTCCATCTACTCCTCCCGCTGCCTGGGGAAAGCGGGCAGCATAATCAAAGACCCCTCCCACCCGGCTTACTCACTCTTCCAACTTTTTCCATCGGGCAGGAGATACAAAAGTCTGAGAACACGCACGAACAGACTCAAAAACAGCTTCTTCCCCACTGTCACCAGAGTCCTAAACGACCCTCTTATGGACTGACCTCATTAACACTATACACCCCTGTATGCTTCATCCGATGCCGGTGCTTATGTAGTTACATTGTATACCTTGTGTTGCCCTATTATGTATTTTCTTTTATTACCTTTTCTTCCCATGTACTGAATGATCTGTTGAGCTGCTCTCAGAAAAATACTTTTCACTGTCCCTCAATACACGTGACAATAAACAAATCCAATCCAATCATTCAAAGCCCCCGCTCCTCCACCTTTTCATAGAATCATAGAATCCATACAGTGCTGAAGCAGGCCATTCGGCCCATCGAGCCTGCACCGGCCCTCTGAAAGAGCACCCTACCTAGGCCCACACCCCCACCCTATCCCCGTAACCCGACCCAGGGGCAATTTAGCACATCTTTGGATTGTGGGAGGAAACCGGAGCACCCGGAGGAAACCCACGCAGACACGGGGAGGAGGTGCAGACTCCGCACAGACAGTGACCCAAGCCGGAATCGAACCTGGGACCCTGGCGCTGTGAAGCAGCAGTGCTAACCGCTGTGCCACCGTGTCATTGCCTTTTGAGGAAGAGTGTTCCAGAGACTTTGACAACCCTCTGAAGAGAAAATAATTTCTAACCATCTCTGCCTCAAATAGGCGACACCTTATTTTGAAACAGTGACCCCACGTTCTAGATTCTCCCACAAGAGGAACCATCTTCTCCACATCCACCCTGTCAATACCCCTCAGGATCTTATATAGGAACATGGGGCTGCAGGAATAGGCCATTCAGCCCATCTAGCCTGCTCCTCTTTTCAGTGTTATCATGGCTGATTGTCCACTTCAATGTCTTTTTCCCCACATTATCCCCATATTAATTGACATCACTGTTTGGAAATCTTTCAATCTCTGCCTTAAACAACTTTAAATGATTGAGATCCCACAGCCCTCTGGGGTAGCGTTATAACCCTCCTGGAGGCCACTGCATCAGGACTATCAGATTCCCCGTGACCTCCACTGAATAGGAGCTCCCCCCGGTAACGAGGGGGCGGGGCCACCCCTTAACAGGGGGTTCGATCACTGGTATAAAAAGCCAAACCTGGGTGCAGGTCTCACCTGCATCTACGCTGTCTGGTGCTTTAAATATCATGTAAGTCTTGATGAGATCACTTCTCATTCGCAAGACTCCTGATCACTCTTGATCACTCCAAACATGTGCCGTCAACAGTATGAACGTCTAGTGCTCGTTTTCTGTGTTGTTGTTGGCCTGGGAAAAACTCACCCATCCTTCCTGGGTCCAGTCTGCAACACCAACACCAAATTCTTCGAATCGCCCAAACAGAGGCACGGCGAAAATAATTGTTTCAGAAAATCGGGGAGGGGGCTCAGCCGAGTAGGCCGCAGCATCGGGAGTAAACCGGTTTACTCCTCGTCGCCAGCGTAATGAGAATACGGTGAGTCCACACCGAGTAAACTTTGATTTATTTACAATAACGATATCTACACAACCCAGCAGATCCCTAGCGGGTCCTCCTCCTGACTGGCGCTGTACTGGCCGGCTTTTTATACAATGCTAATTGGAGTTCCCCCTCTCCCCCTCAGCGGGGGAGCTCGTACTGCGCGAGAACCACAGAGAAGATCATCATTCCCACCGTGCCGTGAGGGATATTACACAAACCACTTTGTTTCTCTGTAATTTCTCTATTCCACATTGTAAATGATCCTGATACTTCCAGTGATGGACAACAGGGTGGAATTTTCCAGCCCCTTCGCAGCCTCTTTTCCAGCGGTGGAGCATGGGCTGTCGGCGGGATAATCCACTCCCGCCGATGTCTACAGCGTTTTGCGTGGCTCGCCCTTCCCACCGCCAAGGAGACTGCCGTGGGGGTGGCCCTTGTCGGGACCGGGAGATCCGGCAGGCGGGACATCCCACCGGAATGCTTTGATCACGTCACCGCTCACGCTTCTAAATTCCAGCTGGTACAAGTCTAAACCGTCTAATTCTCCTCATAAAACAGCCCTCCCATTCCTGATAAACTTCTCTGAACTGCTTCCAACATGGTAGCACAGTGGTTACCACAATTCCTCCACTGCTCCAGGGTCCCAGGTTTGATTCCCCGCTTGGTCACTGCCTGTGCGGAGTCTGCACGTTCTCCCCGTGTGTGCGTGGGTTTCCTCCGGGTGCTCCGGTTTCCTCCCACAGGCCAAAGACGTGCAGGTTAGGTGGATTGGCCACGCTAAATTGCCCTTAGTGTCCAAAAAGGTTGGGTGGGGTTATTGCATTACGGAGATAGGGTGGAGGCGTGAGCTCGAGTAGGTGTGCTTTGCAAGGGCCGGTGCAGACTCGATGGGCTGAATGGCCACCTTCTGCACTGCAAATTCTATGAAACATCTATGAAACACTTACATCTTTCCTTAAATAAGGAGACCAATATAGCACACAATACTCCAGACGTGGCCTCACCAACGCCCTGTACAACTGAAGCACAACCTTCCTACCTTTGTAAACAATTCCCCTCACAATAAACAATAATGTTCTATTAGCTTTCCTAATTATTTGCTCTGCCTTATTTGCTTCTTTTATTCCCTTTTCTTCCCATGTACTTAATGATCTGTTGAGCTGCTCGCAGAAAAATACTTTTCACTGTACCTCGGTACACGTGACAATAAACAAATCCAATCCAATCCAATGCCTGTAGACTAGCCTTTTGTGATACATGCACTATGACACCCAGATCCCTCTACACCTCAGAGCTCTGCGTCCGCTTACCATTTGGATGATAAGCTCATTTTTTATTCTTCCCACGAAAATGAATAATTTCACATTTGCCCACACTATGTGTCACTTGCTAGACCTTTGCCCACTCACTCACATAACCTAGCTATATCTCTTTGTAGCCTCCTTATGTCCTCTTCGCAATTTACTTTCCTACATATCTTTGTGTCGCCAGCATATTTAGAAACCCTACTTTCAGTGTCTTCATCCAAGTCATGCAAATTTAAAATGTTAAAATGTTTTAAATGATCCCTGTGGCACACCATTCATCCCATCCTGACATCCACAAAATTGCCCATTTATGCTTCCTCTCTGTTTCCTGTTAGCCAGCCCATCTTCATTCCATGCCATTATGTTACCCTCTACACTGTGAGCTTTTATTTTCCACAATAACCTTTCATGTGACATCTTGTCAAAGAACTCCAATACATTGGTTAAACATGCTTTCCCTGTCACAAAACCATGTTGACTCTGGATAAAAGCAAATTACTGCAGACGCTGGAGTCTGAAACCAACGAGAAAATGGTAGAAAATCTCAACAGGTCTGGCAACATCAGTAGGGAGAGAAAAGAGCTAACATTTCGAGTCCGATGACTTTGTCAAAGCTAACAGACAGAAACCCAGGAAATCCAGCAGAGGGCAGTAGAGCGGAGCTGCTGATTGGCCGTTGCAGGGTGAAATTTGCATACGTCCGTGTGCTCACCCCATCTTGGAGGCGTACCGGAACAAGTGACCCTAGCTGTTCAAGTGAAGACAGCATCCAGCAGAGGGCAGTAGAGCGGAGCTGCTGATTGGCTGTTGCAGGGGAAATTTGCATACGTCTGTGTGCTCACCCTAACTTAGAGGTGGTTTGTGGAGGAGCTCTTGTCAAGTGACACTTTACGTGGAAAAAATGTGTGCCGCCCCCTCACCGAGGCCAGTGACCAGTGAGGGGCGAGCAACTGTGCCATGTAAAACGCCCGGCCTCCACGAATAAAATGGTCGGAGGATTGCTGGGTCCTTGGCCACGCATGCGCACGACCTGCAGCGGTCATGCCGTACAACATGGCGCCGGTGGTGCGCAGACCTGATCTGCCAGAGAGTGCCCCCATGGACACCCCTCGCCTGCCCCTCCCATCCACCAGTCCCCCCAGCCCTCGCGGAAGACTGCCCGAATGTGGCGGCGCTGGACACAGTCCAGGTTCCGCATGTCTGAGACCGCACGTCAACCACGCCATCGTCAACTCAGTCCATCAGGGGGCAGCATCAAGGGAGGGCCTTCAGGGGACGTCCCAATGGCGTGTGGCACGCGCCGCGGTGACGGCATTTCGGAGGGGACGGAGCATCCGAAACCTCCTTAAAACAGGCGCCACCCCCCCATTTTGTCGCAAAAAAGGGATTCTCCGCCCGATCGCCCATTACGAAATCAGCGCCGGGAAACGGATAATGTCACCCGTGGTCTAAAGACTAACAAAGAGCAAAGTCTAGCCATAAGCCCAACTTGGTTTTAAAGTGCCCAGAAATTGTGCAGCTATTTGATGTTTAAATTGGAATTCCACATCTGTAATCCAGCAGTGGAAATGGATCACAGACAATGAGGTTAAGTCAACCGAGCATTGTTTGCGATCATTAATATTTTATATTTGGGTGTAAATCTAAACCTTTCTTGAGCCCCGGTATTACTTTCTGTTTTGAAAACAGCCAACCAGAACAGCCTGGGATTTAACGCAGATCTTTTGTTGTTCACTGCTGATTTAATATTTACACATTCACCCAAACGTGGGGTTCTGTCACATCTGTGTATCACTGCCTCAGCAGCAACAGCTTCAGATAATGCCGCCAAGGTAGCAGAGGATACCAGGGCACTCCACAGGGCCGCTATCAAACCAGGTTTGATGCTGCGCTACAGAAGGAGTGCGAGGCACTGAGAAACACTCTGAGCGCTAAATTAAAGGAAGAAAGAGACAGAGGTGGAGGGGTTTGGGGGAATTCCCGAGTTTGGGATCCAGGTAGTTGAAGGCACGGCCATGATTAAAATCGATTAAAATCAAGGATGCTCAAGAGGTGGAAATTCAAGGGTGTCTCAGAAGGGGTGCAGGCCGGGGTTACAGAGATAGGGAAGGGCAAAGCAATTGGAATGGCCCGAGGGCCCCATTTTACCATTTGGATAAGACATCAAACCGAGACCCGATCAGTTGTCTCAGGAAATATAAAAGATCCTGGGTCCACTACATTTTTTTCAACCCTTTCCAATTCAGGGGCAATTTAGTGCGACCAATCCACCACCCTGCACATAGAATAGGACACGACCAATGAGCAGTCAGGACACTCAGGGGTGGTATCTCACTATAAAAGGGGTGAGGCACTCACACCCCGCCTCTTTCCACAGACCAACAACTACAGAGTGAGACAGGGCGTATCCTCAGCATCACCCCCCAGCACGTGGCTTAGAGCAAGGCTGGTTCAGTCAGACTGAGTTACTACATTTAGATTAGCAGAGAGTCGAACTCATTGAGAACTGTGCTAATAGTTCAATAAAACACATTGAACTCACTTCAAAGTCTGGAGCATTTTTTACTCAAAACTGCATCAAGTGGCAGCTTGTGTTATTCCAAATTACATAACACAACATGATACCAGGAGTCTGTTCAATCTAGTTAGTTCAACTCAGCCAGATCTGTGACGACCAGCGAATGTATACCGGCACAATGGAAAAGATTCCGGTTCCTCACCAGCTCAGGACCTCCGGCAATCTCAGTGCCAACTGGCGAACATTCAAGCACAAATTTCAGCTTTACGTCGAAGTATCAGACCTCAATGGTGCGTCTGATGCAAGGAAGATAGCTCTTTTCCTCAGCGGGTGATCAGGCCTTGGAAATATTTAACTCCGTTCACTTCACTGAAGATCAGGTCAAGACAAAGTTTCAGACCATCCTGGACAAGTTTGACAGCCACTGTCAAGTGGACACCAATGAAATCTTCGAGCGCTACATATTCAAACAGCGTCTACAAGGTAAAGACGCATCCTTCAATTCAGATTTAACTAACCTTAGACTGCTAGCGCAATCCTGCAACTTCGGTGATATCACTGACTCCATGATCAGAGACCAAATTGTTTTTGGAGTTCACTCTGATCCTCTGAGAGAGCAGTTACTGAAGATCAAGCATATGACCCTGCCAGTCGTGATTGAGCACGCTAAAAATCGCTATTCCCAGTACAAAACAGCAGAAAATGATAAACTAGTCTCCCACGAGGCGGAGAGTGTGCAGGCCATCTCCCGGATGCAGCGCCTCAACATTGACGAAAGTGGCCATTTCACGTGCTCTTCCCGGGGCCCGACGCATGCGCGATGCGAACGGGATAACGAAGCGGCCGAAACACGCACTGCGCAGGTGCAGACGTCTGAGAACTGCACTGCGCATGTGCAACGACGCGCGGAGCGTCAGGACGCCGACGTCATGACGTGTTCGAACTGTGGCACCGCCCATTTAAAGAAACACTGCCCTGCAAGAGGCAGACGCTGTTTGAACTGCGGGAAGCCCGGCCACTATGCAGCCCTGTGCAGATCTACACCACCAGTCAGGAGCCAGCGCTCCTAATTCCGACGACGCGCATCCGGAGTGTGCAACAACGCCTACAGGATTCTGATCCCGGCAGTGCAAAGGATCCAGATGCTGAATGCCTGGACAACGCCTACCGTGTGGGCACTATTACAAAGTGTGAATATGCCACGTCAGACACATCACTAAGTCCATTCGATCCTAGCTGTGGATTCCGAGGACGAATGGCGAGCAGTGATGAAGGTCAACCACTGCCCCATCCAGTTCAGCTGGACACAGGTGCCTCTGCCAACCTCCTCCCACAGGCAGACTTCAGATGTATTAAGAAGCCCCCCATGGTCCTTCCACTGCCTGCAAGCTCCTGGATTACAACGGGAATGCCATCACGGCACTGGGATCCTGCCATCTGCACGTATCCAACCGATAAACACAAGCTCGGTTACGCTTTGAAATTGTTAAGCCGGACAGGGCATCCCTACTAGGAACGCACGCCTGCAAGCAGCTGAACCTCATTCAAAGGGTTTACACCACAACATCCTCCCATGTGGATCTTCAGGCCGGCATCGACGACATCCTCGCCCAGTATCCAGATGTGTTCGACGGGATGGGCACGCTGCCGTATCAATACAAGATTCTGCTCCGACCTGATGCCAAGCCAGTGGTCCACGCACCACGACGAGTCCCTGCTCCACTGAGGGAGCGCCTGAAGGCACAGCTCAAGGATCTTCAACAACAAGGCATCATATCCAAGGTCACCGAACCGACTGACTGGGTCAGCTCGATGGTGTGCGTAAAGAGGCCTTCGGGGGACGTGCGCATCTGCATTGATCCCAAGGATCTCAATAAGAAGATCATGCGGACACTACCCCATCCCGAAGCGGGAGGAATTCACGAGTGAGATGGCACATGCGCACTCCTTCACCAAATTGGATGCATCACAGGGATTTGGCAAATCCAGTTGGAAGAGTCCAACAAAGAACAAAGAACAAAGAACAAAGAAATGTACAGCACAGGAACAGGCCCTTCGGCCCTCCAAGCCCGTGCCGACCATGCTGCCCGACTAAACTACAATCTTCTACACTTCCTGGGTCTGTATCCTTCTATTCCCATCCTATTCATGTATTTGTCAAGATGCCCTGTAAATGTCACTATCGTCCCTGCTTCCACCACCTCCTCCGGTAGCGAGTTCCAGGCACCCACTACCCTCTGCGTAAAAAACTTGCCTCGTACATCTACTCTAAACCTTGCCCCTCTCACCTTAAACCTATGCCCCCTAGTAATTGACCCCTCTACCCTGGGGAAAAGCCTCGGACTATCCACTCTGTCTATGCCCCTCAAAATTTTGTATATCTCTATCAGGTCTCCCCTCAACCTCCATCGTTCCAGTGAGAACCGAGTTTATTCAACCGCTCCTCATAGCTAATGCCCTCCATACCAGGCAACATTCTGGTAAATCTCTTCTGCACCCTCTCTAAAGCCTCCACATCCTTCTGGTAGTGTGGCGACCAGAATTGAACACTATACTCCAAGTGTCGCCTAAGGCTCCAGCAGAAGGCTCTGCAACTTCAACGCGCCTTTTGGCAGATACTGCTACAATCGCATGCCATTTGGCATCATCTCGGCATCGGAGATATTCCATCGCATCATGGAGCAGATGGTGGAAGGCATTGAATGGGTTTGTGTGTACGTGAATGACATCATCGTATGGTCCACGACCCCTGAAGAACATGTGTCCCGTCTCCAGAAGGTATTCCACGTGTACATGCCAACGGCCTAAAGTTAAACAGGTCCAAATGTTGTTTTGGCACATCGACGCTCAAGTTCCTAGGCGACCAGATCTCACAGCATGGTGTGCGCCCGGACACAGACAAAATCAAGGCCATCGAGGCGATGAAGGTCCCTGAGGACAAAAAGGTAGTGCTGCGCTTCTTGGGTATGGTCAATTTTCTGGGCAAGTTCATTCCAAACATGGCCACACACACCACGGGCCTACACAACCTGGTAAAAAAGTCAACTGCCTTTGAGTGGAAGGCGGCACACCAGACAGAGTGGCTGGAGCTGAAAGCCAAGCTCACCACTGCACCAGTCCTGGCATTCTTCGACCCGGACCGGGAGACAAAGATATCCACAGATGCGAGTCAGGATGGCATCGGTGCGGTGTTGCTTCAACGAGATGACACATCATCCTGGGCACCAGTAGCCTACGCATCAAGGGTGATGACGCCCACTGAAACCAGATATGCACAGATTGAGAAGGAGTGCTTGGGTCTTCTCACCGGCATCCTCAAATGTCATGATTATGTCTACGGCCTGCCGACATTCGCTGTCGAGACGGATCATAGGCCTCAGGTCCACATCATCCACAAGGACCTGAACGACATGACACCTCGGTTGCAGAGAATCCTGCTTAAACTTAGGAGGGATGACTTCAACTTGATGTTCACACCTGGCAAGGAGCTCATCATCGCTGATACATTGTCCCGCTCTGTCACCTCGCCCAGTGAGCCGCTGGAGATCATCCAGCACATCGAATCGCAGGTGCAGCTGTGTGCTAGCACTCTCCCGGCGACAGATGAGAAGGTAGTTCTCATCCGTGATGAGACAGCCAAGGACCCCTCTTGCAGCGCGTCATCCACAACCTCACCAATGGCTGGCAGCAAGGGCAGTGCCCACAATTTTACAATGTGAAGGAAGACCTGATGGTGATTGATGGTATCCTCCTCAAGCGGGACAGGATTGTCATTCCGCTCAGTCTCCAGAGCTTGGTGCTGCGCCAGATTCATGAGGGACACCTGGGCGTCGCAAAGTGCAGACGCAGAGCCCGGCAAGCTGCCTACTGGCCCGGCATCAACCAGGACATCATGAACATGGTCCTGAACTGTGCTACCTGTCAGCGGTTCCAGCCGGCACAGAGCAAGGAGACACTCCAACAGCATGAGTGACCTCTCCATGGTCCAAGGTTGGCATCGACCTCTTTCATGCGAATGGTCGCGACTGCGTATTGATCATCGACTATTTCTCGAATTACCCTGAGGTGCTGAAGCTCCCGGACCTCACCTCTCGGACCGTCATCAAAGCCTGTAAGGAGACGTTCTCAAGGCATGGCACCCCAATCACCGCCATGAGCGACAATGGCCCGTGCTTTAATAGTCGGGATGGTCCACGTTTGCCAGGTCATACAATTTCCAGCATGTCACCTCCAGTCCGCACTACCCGCAGTCCAGTGGAAAAGTCACATTGTGAAACAGACTCATCTGCAAGGCCACGGACTCTGCTTCTGACATACACCTTGCACTGCTCGCGTAGGGGCGACTCCATTATCCACTGGCACGTCGCCGGCTCAACTCCTGATGAACAGGGACCTGCGGACGACGCTTCCAGCCATACACTGCCCAACCTGGATCACCTCCCGGTGCTGCAGAAGGTGCAGCAGCTCAGAGACTGTCAAAAGCAGGGCTATGATGCCCATGCCACCGATCTGGCCATGCTATCCCCGGCAGACACTGTCAGGATCCAGATACCGGATGGTGGGTGGTCTGGCCCGGCTGCCGTTGTTCGACAGGCCGCGCCCCGGTCTTATGTTGTACGTATGTCTGATGGCTCCATCGTGCGAAGGAATCGACGGGCACTACGCAAAGTTTCCTGCCCACAACCACTTTCTCCGCCATTTCCATATGTTGCATTGTCACCTCCTGATAGCTCGCACCACGAGGCCACCAGTCAGGCTTCCATCCCGCCTGTCAAGGCGCCGTCGTCCCCTCCGCCACCTCTCCAGCGGTCGACCAGGATCAGACGCAAGCCTCAGAGACTGGACTTGTGAACATTTGTTTTGTTTGCTCTGTTCTGTTGTCCTCCGTCAGCCACGTTAGACAGACTCATTCACATGTAAATACATTCACATACGCCAACAAAACATTAAAAAGAGAAGGGGAGATGTCATGATATGCAAACATGCAGCTAATGAACGCATAGAATAGGACACGACCAATGAGCAGTCAGGACACTCAGGGGTGGTATCTCACTATAAAAGGGGTGAGGCACTCACACCCCGCCTCTTTCCACAGACCAACATCTACAGAGTGAGACAGGGTGTATCCTCAGCATCACACCCCAGCACGTGGCTTAGAGCAAGGCTGGTTCAGTCAGACTGAGTTACTACATTTAGATCAGCAGAGAGTCGAACTCATTGAGAACTCTGCTAATAGTTCAATAAAACACATTGAACTCACTTCAAAGTCTGGAGCATCTTTTACTCAAAACTGCATCAAGTGGCAGCTTGTGTTATTCCAAATTACATAACACAACAGGGGTGAGACCCACGCAGACACGGGGAGAATGTGCAAAGCCCACACGGACAGTGACCCGGGGGTGGGATCGAACCCGGGCCCTCAGCGCCGTGAGGCAGCAGTGCTAACCACTGTGCCACCGTGCTGCCCTTAGGCCGACTAATTTGGAGAAAAACATGGACACTATACTCATTGCCATGTTTTCAGAGATTCATGGACGTTTACAGAACAGAAGGAGACCGTCTGGTCCATCACGTCCACACCTGTTAACAAGCATCTGACTGCACTAATCCCATTTCCCAGCTCTTGGCCCACAGCCCTGGAGGTTACAGCAGCGCAAGTGAATATCAAAATACTTCTTAAATGTTACGAGAGTTTCTGACTCGACCACCCTATCAGACAGAGAGTTACAGACTCCCACCACCTTCTGGGCGAAAACGTTTCTCCTCAACTCCCCTCTTAGCCTTCTACCCTTAGCTTAAATCTGTGGTTATCGGAAAAATGGAAAAAGTGCATTCCTATCCACCCTATCTGTGCCCCTCGCAATCTTGGACACCTCTGTCAGGCCCCCTCTCGACCTTCGCTGCTCCAAGGAAAACAGCCCCAGCCTATCAAATTGTTCCTTCTCATCCAGACCCTCCAGCCCAGGTCAGGTCCTGGGCTAATATTCCCCCCCACCCCCCACCACGTCATTAAAAAAAGCTGACCTGGCCAATATTGATTTGGGGGATCTTGCTGTGTGTATATTGGCTGCTGCATTTATCACATTACTTTAAAAAGTACTTCACCTGCTGCAAAGTGGTCTGGGGCGTGAATCATACAAGGACGAGGGGGGGCACGGATTTACGGTTTTGGGGCACGAGGTGAAGGTGGCGGGGGGTTGGTTGAGAAAGAAGGTTGATTACGCACCAAATTGTGGTCAGGGCCTGAAGCCTGCTTGGTATGAGGCTGGCGGGGGGGGGGAGACGATGGGTAATTTCCAAAGGAGGTTGGCCGGGGCCTTGGGGCGAGTGAACTTGCAGAGTTTTCAGCGGGATGGAAGCCGGAGGACGGGACTGATTGGATTGCAGACAGAGTGCCAGGCTGGACTCGGTGGACCGGATGCCCTCCCTCTCTGCTGCCGTGACTCTGTGACGCCTTGAGGTCATGAAAGGCGCTATAGCAATGCAATACCTTTTGGGCTACCCCTCTCTAAGCTACTGGGGGCCGAAAACATCGAACGTTATCATTCCCCCCTCACAATTGGTGATTTTTCTCAGGGGTGACATGTAGAGGTTTGAGGGAGGTCTTCCTTTGGAAACGGGGCAGGTCGCCCAGTGCCACCCACGCAGCTGGTAAAACTGCGGCAGAGGTGGGCAGGTAGCCGGCAGGCAGGCCGCCCACTTGATTTTACGTCCCCCCCCACCCCCCCCACCATCACCGCCAACCTTCAAACCCACTGGCAGGGGAGTAGAAAATCCCCCCCCCCCCGCAGAATTGTGCAACGCCAAATTGCTGGCCAAGGATTTTTGGCCTCGAGAATAGGGGATCGTGTGCCAAGGGTGATGGGGGTGGACCAGACGGGATTTGTCAGAGGGGGGGGACAGGTGTGTGAGGTGTGCAGGAAGGCCCGCAAATCATGGCCACATGTTTTGGGCACGTCCGATAAAGGGAATTCTGGGAGGGATATATATTTTTTTCCCATATTTTTTATTCTCCTTTTTCACATTTTCTCCCAAATTTACACCCACCAGCAATAAACAATAATCAGTAACAAATATGCCAATCCCCATATCAATAACAACGATCCCATCCTCCCACCAAACCCCAAACATTAGCCCGCATGTTCACACAAACAAATGACAAAAAGGAATCAGGGATCACCCATAGTCACCATTAACACACGCAGCCCCCCTCCGCCCAACCCTCCCACCCAACCCCCCCCCAACTAACGTTCGATGTTATCCAGTTCTTGAAAGTGCATAATGAATAATGCCCATGAATTGTCGAACCCCTCCATCCTTCCCCTCTGTTCAAACTTAACCTTCTCAAGAGACAAGAATTCCAGCAGGTCCCCCCGCCACGCCAGGGCACAGGGTGGAGAGGCTGCTCTCCAACCCATCAGGATCCACCTTCGGGCGATCAACGAGGCGAAGGATACAATTTCTGCCTCCGCTCCCGTTTCCAACCCTGGCTGGCCCGACACCCCGAATATGGCCTCCCGGGGGCCCGGGTCCAGTTTCACACGCACCACTTTAGAAATTACCCTAAAAACCTCCTTCCAGTAATCCTCCAGCTTTGGACAGGACCAAAACATATGAACATGATTCGCAGGGGCCTCCCCCACAATGTTCACACACATCTACTCCTTCAAAGAATGGCTCATCCTTGCCCTTGTACGGTGCGCTCTGTATACCACCTTCAGCTGTATCAGCCCCAACCTCGCGCACGAGGTGGAGGCGTTCACTCTCCGGAGCACCTCACACCAGAGCCCCTCCTCCATATCCTCTCCCAACTCTTCCTCCCACTTTGCTTTGATCCCTTCCAGTGGTGCCTTCTCCTCTTCCAAAATAGCTCCGTAAACAGCTGACACTACCCCCTTCTCCAGTCCCCGTGTCGTCAGCACCTCCTCCAGCAATGTGGAGGCCGGCTCCACCGGGAAGCTCTGTATCTCCTTTCTGGAAAAACCTCGAACCTGCATGTATCTGAACATTTCCCCCTGCTCCAGCCCATACTTCACTTCCAGCTCCTTCAATCCTGCAAACCGACCCCAAAGAAACAAATCTTTTAGTGTCTTAATCCCCCTTCCCCTCCTATTTCCAAAAATTTCCATCCCACTTCCCTGGCTCAAATCTGTGGTTCTCCCGAATCGGCGTTTCCCTTGAATTCTGGGAGGAATTTGCAGATGTCATGTCCATGGTACTAAAAGTGAAGGTGGCGCTTCTTGGGGTGTCGGGAGCACCCGGGAGACCAGAGGCGAGAGAGGCTGATGTTTTGCCCTTTGCCTCCTTGGTAGCCCGGAGACGGAGCTTATTAGCGTGGAGGGACTCGGGGACACCGAAAATGGGGGAATGGGTTAGCGACATGGCTGGGATTCTCAGGCTCGAGAAGGTTAAGTTCGCCCTGAGAGGATCAACGTTAGGGTTTGTTCGGAGGTGGCAGCCACTTATCGACTTCTTCGGGAAAAACTAAACTGTTCGTAGATTCAATAAGGGGAGGGGGTTAGGGATTAAGGGGGGGTGGGGGGAGTTAGGTTAGTTTAGCTGGGGCGGGAACAGTGAGAAGAGATAGAGGGGGGTGTTACGCTGAATTATGTTTACATTTGTATTTGTATCTTTTGTTGTTCTAAAGCCATAAATGACTTACTGAAATGTTTGTTAAAAAAAGAATTGTGCAACAGAGAAAGGGGTCCATTTGGCCCATCAAGCCTGTGCCAGCTCTTTGAAAGGGCCAATCCAATTGGTCACTCTCCTCCTGCACTTTCCCCACAGCCCTGCAAATCCTTCCCCTCCCAGTGTTTATCCAATTGTCTTTTGAAAGTTACTCTGAAATCTGCTTCCCGATCACAACAACTGGCCGAGTGAAATAGGGGGCGGGATTCTCCGATTTGGAGGCGAAGTGCCGACACCGGGATGGGAACTGTGACGTTTTATGACGGCAAAACGGCGCCGAACCCTCACCGACCCTGGGACCGTTGCCGGTCATCGCCATGCAGCGAGGGGCTCGCAGCCGCACCGGGTAAAACTCCCGGCTCCCATGGTTAAACCGGCCGGAGAATGGCCGAGTCCTTGGCCGCGCATTCGCACGACGGTGACCTGCAACGGTCACGCCGTAAAACCTGACGCCGGCCGTGCGCAGACCCGGCCTGCCGAATACGACCCGCTAGGACAGCCCCTGGCCACCCCCCACCAGTAACCCAGCCCTCCGGGAAGCCGCCCCGGACAGCAGCACGGCTCCCGGCACTGTACACAGTCCGCAGCCGCAACGCCGGGTTCCACCGCTCAGACCACACGTCAACCGCGCGGCCCATCGGGGAGGAGCATCGGGGCAGGACCTTCAGCTGACGCGCCAACGCCGCGCCAACGGTGTGCGGCGCACGACCAGATGACACCATTTCGTAGGGAGCGGAGAATAGAAAACCTGCTTCAAACCGGTCCCGTCCCCAATTTGGCCGTCGGAAGGGATTCCCCGCCCGATCGGCGAATAGATATCGGCGTCGGGAAACGGAGAATCTCGCCGATTATTTCTTGCAGCGGATGCTGAAAATAACAGTTGCTTTTTCCACTGAAAGGAAAAGGAATGATGACCCTTTTAGGCTAAAATGCGCAGGAAGGGTTGGATTTATATCCATAAACCCAGCCCCTACCTATCCAGGCAGATTGTCCTCGTCATTCCTTCCTCCCGGTCTCCACATGTAGCACTGTTAGCGAATATATCCCTTTGTTTGCAGTTACAGCAAAGAATTGTTCGTCTGACAATGATAAACGTCTTGTCAGATTCAGTCCTGAGAGGTTTCTATTTTAACAAACCTAATATACCTTACACTGCAGCACGGTGGCACAATGGTTAGCACTGCCGCCTCACGGCGCCGAGGTCCCAGGTTCGATCCCGACTCTGGGCCACTGTTAATGTGGAGTTTGCACATTCTCCCCGTGTTTGCGTGGGTTTCACACAACCCAAAGATGTGCAGGGTAGGTGGATTGGCCGTGCTAAATTGCCCCTTAATTGGGAAAACAAATATGAATTGGGGTTTCGCTCTGTGCGGATGACCTGCTTCTGGACGTTTCAGACCCAGTAGAGGGGATGGAGGATATCATGAAGATTTTAGGGGAATTCGGCCGGTTTTCGGGGTATAAGCTAAACATGGATAAGAGTGAGATGTTTGTGGTTCAGGCGAGGGGACAGGAGAGGCGAATGGGGGAGCTGCCGTTTAGGTCAGTAGGGGGAAGTTTTAGGTACCTGGGCATTCAAGTGGCGCGGGAATGGGACCGGCTGCATAAATTAAATCTGGCCCGACGAGTGGACCAAACGAAGGACGATTTTCGGAGATGGGACGCGCTCCCGTTGTCACTAGCTGGGAGGGTGCAGACGGAGAAGATGACGGTCCTCCTGATATTCCTGTTTGTATTTCAATGTCTCCCCATTTTTATTTGGCGGTCTTTTTTTAAGCGGGTCAACAGGGTGATCACGGGAGGCGGAGAGACCCGGACCCTCCGGCATGCGACGCCCGCAGGATGTCCCTTGGAGACCACGGGAGACGGAGAGACCTGGAGCAACAGGGAGACGACGCCCCCGTGCAGGACACAGCACACCACAATGATGCGGCCGACCCTATCTGACCGATACTGGAGGGCGCCCCCAGAGAGGTCCAGGCACCTGAAACGCATCTTCAGCACGTGCAGGCGTGTGCCACCCAGCGTCGAGAGGGGCAGCCACAGGCCCCCGTCACAGCCGAGCCAGGACATCACTACCCAGAACACCCCTACCCAGGACACCCCTACCCGGGACACCCCTACCCGGGACAGCACTACCCAGGAAGACGAAATACCGGACAGTGACACGGAGTGGATGGGTGGAGATGAACCCCCACCCCAAAGTGCCATGGACTCAGAGTGGGACGAAGAGCACGACACAACGCCACTGCTGTCACCAACACCCTCCACCATCGCAGAAACACTCACCTCGGTTGAGCACTTTAGTGATAAGGCGTCTGGTACACTCACTGGTGCGCACAACACAGCCGTCCCGGTACAGCAGGTGGAGGTAGGAGCAGCAGAGGGGCCGGGCGGTCGGAGGGCAGCCCAGCCCAAGCGAACATCTGCCGCCCAGATGGATCCCGGGTTCCTGGCGTTACCACACCCACCCATAGATCCGATGCAACCACCGAACCGGAGACGAGCGAAGAGGGTGACGGCCGGCTTGCGGCGGCTGCAGTCGCAGGTGGAGGAGTCCACCCACGTCCAGGAGCTGGGAGTGGTGCCGGTCATACGTGCCACCCAGGCCGACACCGCATAGGTGGCGTCCGCGGTGGAGGCAATGGGTGCGACGGTGTCAGACATGGGGAACGGTTTGCGACGCCTGGGGCTTTCCGTGCAGGCGGCGTCTGTGGCCCAGGACATGGCTGCCCTCTCACAGGAGGCCATGAGCCAGTGCCAGCGCCAGATGGCAGAGGCGCTCAACGCCATGGCCCAGTCTCTGCAGGCCATGGCCCAGTCTCAGCAGGCCATGGCCCAGTCTCTGCAGGCCATCGCTGAGGGCATCGGCGCCATTGGCCATGTGCGAGCCGGCGTCGCACAGTCACAGACAGGGATTGCCAATCCCCTGGGCTCCATGGCTGCAAACCTGCAGATCCTTGTCGATACGAGCACGGGCCTCCAGGACTGGCAGCGCCAGATGTCGAGGGGGCGTCGGATGGCCAGTCCGTTCGCATCCCCCACCCATGTAGCGGCCTGGGGGCCATCGGGCACCCCGAGGGAGGAGGAGGTGGTGTGGTCTGTCCCGGCTCCCCCTGTAGGGGAGGTCCCGGAACACCACGACACCTCGGACTCCCCCCCTTCCATCCCAGGTGCATCGGGTGGGCAACGGGCAGGACAGGCTGGCAGCTCGCCATCCCAGTCGCCCGGGCCGCAGCCTGGCCCATCTAGGCCAGGACGCCCCAGGAAACGGCCGCCAAAGGGATCCCGTGTCAGAGGGCAGGAATCACAGGAGTCCACCTCCAGTTCTGCTGTACCGTCTGGGGAACCACGTAGACGTAGTCAAAGGGTCCGTAAGGCCAAACAATTAGATACTGAGTAAGTTGGCACGGGTGCAGGGCACAGATGAGTTTTAGGGGCTAGGGCACGTGCATGAACTCCTTTGGTTATTAAAGTCAATGTTACACCTACAGAAGCTGCCTTTGTTCTCTGTCCAAAGCGTGCGGGGGGTGTCATGTACGTTGAGCGCAAGTGTGTGTGTGTGAGGGGTGGTCTTACCTCAGCCCCAGGTGAGTCTGCCCCTTCCCCCTGGGCCGCCATCAACATCCCCCCCCGGGCAGAGGACGGGACCGTGCGCTGCAGTGTCACAGCCGCATGCAGGGATGGTCCGGGTGGATGGTGGTACTGTGGCCATGGGTCAGACATAGTCCAACGATGTGGAGCCAGGAGCTCATCGCAGGGCGGGTTGTCATCATCCTCCATGGCCTGCGATAGACACGCGTCCACCCGCAACTGTGTGAGCCCGGCCCGTTGTGCCGCAGGTGGATCGGCAATGGGGGGGTGGTGTGCATGCGGGTGGGGTGGGTGGGGTTGGGGAGGGGGGTGAAGGTGCTGGGTGGGTGGATGGGTGGGGGGTGTGGGTGGTCGGCTGTTGCCATGGTGTGCGGTCTGTGGCCGTACTACCCGATTCCCACGCCCATCTAGTCAGTGAAGCGGGCGGCTATCAGCCTGTCCCGTGCCCGCTGGGCCAGCCGGTAACGGTGGACAGCCACCCGCCTGTGTCTAGCCCGTCTGCCCTGACCATTGCCCCCATCCCCCTCATCTGGGGAGGACTGCGCCTCTTCCTGCTGCTCCTCCACTCCGCCCTCCTCTGCCTGCGGCACATCGCCCCTCTGCTGGGCTATGTTGTGCAGGACACAGCACACCACAATGATGCGGCCGACCCTATCTGACCGATACTGGAGGGCGCCCCCAGAGAGGTCCAGGCACCTGAAACGCATCTTCAGCACGCCAAAGCACCTCTCTATCACTCCCCTTGTCGCTACATGGGCATCATTGTAGCGGTTCTCCGCCTCATTGCGTGGCCTCCGTATAGGCGTCATCAGCCACGATCGCAATGGGTAGCCCCTGTCGCCCAGCAACCAGCCCCTCAGCCGGGGATGGCGTCCCTCGTACATGCCGGTGATGGACGACCGCGACAACACGTATGAGTCGTGTACACTGCCCGGGTAACGGGCGCAGACGTGCAGGATCATCATGCGGTGGTCGCAGACCACCTGTATGTTCATCGAATAGGTCCCCTTCCTATTGGTGAACACGGCCCTGTTATCTGCAGGTGGCCGCACGGTGACGTGCATCCCATCGATCGCGCCCTGGACCATGGGGAACCCGGCCACGGCAGAGAAGCCCACGGCCCGGGCATCTTGGCTGGCCCGGTCCACAGGGAAGCGGATGTAGCGGTGCGCAATGGCATTTAGGGCGTCTGTCACTGCCCGGATGCACCGGTGCACCGATGTCTGCGATATGCCGGACAGGTCCCCACTCGGTGCCTGGAATGACCCCGTTGCATAAAAGTTCAGGGCCACCGTAACCTTGACGGACACGGGGAGAGGGTGTCCCCCGCCAGTGCCATGCGGTGACATGTGTGCCAGCAGGTGGCAGATTTGTGCCACGGTTTCCCGCCTCATCCGGAGTCTCCTCCTGCATTCCCGGTCCGTGAGGTCCTGGTATGACTTCCGGGGCCGGTACACACGGGGCGCCCTCGGGTGCCTCCGTTGCCGTGGGGCCGCGACGTCCTCCTCCCCCTCCTCGTCCTGTCGGTCAGGTGTCCCTCCAGCCTGGGCGGCTGCCGCCTGCCCCTCTGCGGCAGCCTGCGCCGCCTCTCTGGCACGCTCCTCCTCCTCCTCCTCCTCCTCCTCCTCATCCAGGGCAACATAGACATTAGCGGCTGCCACCACGGCGGCCAACATCGCTGGATGATCGGAAAACATGACGGCCTGGTAGGCGGGGGTGGGTGGGGGGGGGGGGGGGGGGGGTGAAACGACGACATGTCATCATTGCCCATACCCCCTCCTCCCCCCAGCCAGGTGGCATGGACCGCATGGGTGCAACTGTTGGAGGCTGGCACCTGGCCAGGTGGACAAACTCACTTGCGCTCGCACCCCCCCCCCTCCCCGGCATGGACCCCCCCATCCCCCTCCCCGGCACGGACCCCATCCTCCTCCCCGGCACGGACACCCCCATCCTCCTCCCCGGCATGGACCCCCCCCATCCCCCTCCCCGGCACGGACCCCCCCATCCTCCTCCCCGGCACGGACCCCCCCCAATCCCCCTCCACGGCACGGACCCCCCCCCCATCCTCCTCCCCGGCACGGACCCCCCATCCACCTCCCCGGCACGGGCCCCCCATCCTCCCCCCAGCCAGGTGGCATGGACCGCATGGATCCAACTGTTGGAGGCTGGCACCTGGCCAGGTGGACCAACTCACTTGCGCTCGCACCCCCCCCCCTCCCCGGCATGGACCCCCCCATCCCCCTCCCCGGCACGGACCCCATCCTCCTCCCCGGCACGGGCCCCCCATCCTCCTCCCCGGCACGGACCCCCCCCATCCCCCTCCACGGCACGAACCCCCCCCATCCTCCTCCCCGGCACGGACCCCCCCATCCACCTCCCCGGCACGGGCCCCCCATCCTCCCCCCAGCCAGATGGCATGGACCGCATGGTTCCAACTGTTAGAGGCTGGCACCTGGCCAGGTGGACCAACTCACTTGCGCTCGCACCCCCCCCCACTCCCCGGCAAGGACCGCCCCATCCCCCTCCACGGCACGGACCCCCCCCCATCCTCCTCCCCGGGACGGACCCCCCCATCCTCCTCCCCGGCCCCCCCCGGCACGGACCCCCCATCCTCCTCCCCGGCACGGACCCCCCATCCCCGTCCCCGGCACGGACACCCCCCATCCTCTTCCCCGGCACGGACCCCCCCCCCATCCCCGTCCCCGGCATGGACCCCATCCTCCTCCCTGGCACGGGCCCCCCATCGTCCTCCCCAGCACGGACCCCATCCTCCTCCCCGGCACGGACCACCCCCATCCCCCTACCCGGCATGGACCCCATCCTCCTCCCCGGCACGGGCCCCCCATCCTCCTCCCCGGCACGGACCCCCCCATCCTTCTTCCCGGCACGGACCCCACCCCCATCCCCCTCCCCGGCACGGAGCCCCCCCATCCCCCTCCCCGGCACGGACCACCCATCCTCCTCCCCGGCACGGGCCCCCCATCCTCCTCCCCAGCACGGACCCCCCCCCATCCTCCTCCCCGGCACGGACCCCCCATCCCCCTCCCCAGAATGGACCCCATCCTCCACCCCGGCACGGGCGCCCCATCCTCCTCCCCAGCACGGACACCATCCTCCTCCCCGGCACGGGCCCCCCATCCTTCTCCCCGGCACGGACCCCCCCCATCCTCCTCCCCGGCACGGACCCTCCATCCTCCTCCCCGACACGGACACCCCCCATCCCCCTCCCCGGCCCTCCCCGGCACGGGCCCCCCATCCTCCTCCCCGGCACGGACCCCCCATCCTCCTCCCCGGCACGGACACCCCCCATCCCCCTCCCGGCACGGACCCACCCGATCCTCCTCCCCGGCACGGACCCCCCCCATCCCCCTCCCCGGCACGGACCCCCCCATCCTCCTCCCCGGCACGGGCCCCCCATCCTCCTCCCCGGCACGGGCCCCCCCATCCTCCTCCCCGGCACGGACCCCCCCATCCTCCTCCCCGGCACGGACCCCCCGATCCTCCTCCCCGGCACGGACCCCCCCCATCCCCCTCCCCGGCACGGACCCTCCCATCCTCCTCCCCGGCACGGGCCCCCCATCCTCCTCCCCGGCACGGGCCCCCCATCCTCCTCCCCGGCACGGGCCCCCCCATCCTCCTCCCCGGCACGGACCCCCCCATCCCCCTCCCCGGCACGGACCCCCCCCATCCCCCTCCCCGGCACGGACCCCCCCATCCTCCTCCCCGGCACGGGCCCCCCATCCTCCTCCCCAGCACGGGCCCCCCCATCCTCCTCCCCGGCACGGACCCCCCCATCCTCCTCCCCGGCACGGACCCCCCGATCCTCCTCCCCGGCACGGACCCCCCATCCCCCTCCCCGGCACGGACCCCCCATCCTCCTCCCCGGCACGGACCCCCCCCCCATCCCCCTCCCCGGCACGGACCCCCCCCATCCCCCTCCCCGGCACGGACACCCCATCCTCCTCCCTGGCACGGGCCCGCCATCCTCCTCCCCGGCCCTCCCCGGCACGGGCCCCCCATCCTCCTCCCCGGCACGGACCCCCCCATCCCCCTCCAGGCACG